>NC_080653.1:9295000-9665000 GCF_027579445.1 Ammospiza nelsoni
TGCAGGTGAAGGAGATGTTTCTGCAAGGGGCTGGAACTTCTGCTTTTGGCTGTCTTCGCCCTTCCAAGGAGAGCTTCTCAGGAATGTCATTGTTCTGTCTGTGAAATGAACTCAGCAGCTGAGAGTGGTTCCAGATATTCAGCTGAAGGGCGTGGAAATCTCCAGCTATCACAGCTTTCAAAGGCTTCACTGCCAAGCCCTGTTGTTATTGTGGTGTTACACCTGCAGTGCTGCTGTGGTAAATGAGATTTCTTGTATTTCAGTCTTTAAATGGATTTTTACAGTTTAGCTCTGGAAGCACCTTCCTCTTGGTGGATATTTGAGAACTTTTTTCTGTGCTGCTGCTGATTTGTTCAGTTTAGTGTTGCTGTATAATCACAGCAATGTGTGTTTTGTTTTGTTGTTGGGTTTTTTAAATTTATTTTTTAATTTCTTTTTTTTTTTTAGATCTGCAGCCAGGACATTCTGCACCATGGATGGGCATGGCAGCATAGTCTACATCCACCCTTCATCCACAGTGAGTTCCCAAAGTCCTGATAAAGCAGAAAAGCATCTCCAAAAGGAATGAGGGGCAGGTCCTTAAACTCTCCCTGGTGCTTGCTTTGGGCTGCAGTGTTCATTCCTCAGGCTTGGTCAAGGTTTGGCTTGTGAGGTGGGAGTGACACAGGCTGGACCTTCCCTCTGCCTCTTTGATCAATTCTAAAACCCTAAAACCTGCTAACACCCCCTCACATCCCAACCATTCTGCTGCAGGTGGGGCTGTGAAAACCAAACCAGCCTTTGAATTTTTCAGCTGTACAACCAGGAGACCCTGCTGGAGTGGATCATCTTCCACGACGTGGCCGTCACCTCCAAGATCTACGTGCGCACCGTGTGCCCCGTGCGCTACGAGTGGCTCCGGGAGCTGCTGCCCAGGCTGCACCAGGTGGATGCCTACGAGCTCAGCAGTGTGGCCAGGGAGGAGGTGACTGAGGAGGAAATAACCAAGTGGAAGCAGAGGGAGGAGCTCAAAAGGCAGTTTGGTAAGCACAGTGCTCATCCCTCTGTGTGTGGTTTTCTGTCACCGCGTTTCTCCTCCCAAAGAAAAGCAAGGCACAGTTCTTCCCAAGAATATTCCTGGGTTTTATATTCTCTGAACCTCAGAAAGAAAAAACAATTCTTATTTTATTTGCTGCTCCTGTGTTGTTCATGAGTGGAATTGGTAATTGGATTTTTGGTGTGTTTTCATTCACTGCCCAGTTGAACCCAGGTGTGTGTGTTGGGACAGTCACAAGATTCTGTGCAGTGGAGTGCTTGGCAGATTCAGTTTAGATGTAATGTAATATAGCATAGAATAATATACTCTAATCAAGTAATTAATTAGCCTTCTGATAAGATGGAGTCCTCCTCATCATTTCTCCCAGACATCAGGCAAAAATATCACTAAAGTTTCATTGTTGTTTTGGAGCCCTGTGTGTTTATTATGGCAGGTTCTGGGCTAGAGAAAGTGTTAATTTGTTTGGTGTAGTTGTGGTTGTTTTATGCTCCTCACAGCTCTGCAATCCTTCTTGCCACACTCACCCCTTTTGGTTTCTTTGAGCAGAGTTGAATAAAAGCATTTTGAGGCTGGTTGTTTGAGTTTGTGAAGGGTATTTAGCCATTGATGCCCAAATAATGATGCCCTGGGAGAAGAGCTGTGGTGCGGAGGGAAGGAAAAAAAACATCAAAAACCTCACCCAGCAATAGACGGAGAAGAAAAAGTCTCACATTTTGGTGTCTGATTCTGACACTGAATTTAATGCCAATGTGTGAATAGTCAGTGTTAATTAGAACTGTGCCTGCTGACTGATCTGGCTGCTTGGCATTCCTGGGATTCTCCTGTCAGCAGGTTCCTAAAGCAGCCAAGTGTCCAAAGGGCCTCTTTACTCCTGAGCTGACCCTTCCAAAACATCCATTTATTGTACACTAAACACAGATTCTCTTCCATTTCCTTAACAAAGGCAAAAATGCACAATTGTGCTCAGGCCAGCATCACTTGCTCCCCTGCATTATTGTATAAACCCAGCATTTTAAACATCAATTTCATTTGGTTATAAATAATGCAGAAGAGCCTCATTAGTTTATCTGAAGGAAATGTTCTCTGTGTCCCCCTTCTCGTTATGGCTTCATCAGGCAATTCCCAATTAACTGCAGTTTCATTTTGACCTTACAGATGTTGTATTTCTGGCACCTTCATGAAAATAGGTGGCTGAATAGCTGACAAGACATAATAATTAGAATTATTTTAACAAGGGGTGCTGATTAAAGCTCCTTCTCTTACCAGCCCCCAGGACCAGGCTGCAGTAGCTGCTTCACGCACAGATTTTAAACTCTCAGAGCCTTTGATTTTCTTTTTTATTGTTTTTTTAGACTGAAAATATTTTCTGCTTCTCTTGCCTTCTGTGAGAAGCAGTCCCAAGGTCTCAGTGCTGTGGGGGAATGTGCATTTCTGATGGTGCCTGAGCTGCAATATTGACTTTTTTCACTCCCTTATCTGCATGTTTTCCTCTCCCTCCCTCCTGCCTCCGGAAATTTTTTCAAGATAATTTATCCCAATGTTTTTTCCTGTGCTGTCCTGCCCAAACCTGAGTTTGGGATGTGCATTTCAGAGGAGAAATGGGTGTGCAGAACACAGGTAGAACACAGGTTTCATATTCTCTGCTCAGTAAAAAGCAAGATTTGGGGATGAGATGAGCCCAGCTGCAAACATTGACATGGGAGCTAAGGTGTGATTTTATTTTGAATTTTTTCCCTCCCTGCTGTGGTGCAGTCTGTCCTCTCTGGAAGTTATTCAAATGGCTGCATGGGAGAAAAAAAAAAGAGATTTTGTTGGTTTGTTTGTTTTTTTTTTTTTTTTGGTATTTAACAAATAGGAGGATTTGTAATTTGTAATGCTGGGGGGTGTTACATTCATATTCTCTGAAAAATCACTTTATCCAGGATTTTTCTCCTGGGAAGCCGCGAAGCCTCAGAGAAAAAGGAAAACAATAATTAATTGTCTGATTTGCTTCTCCTGTGTTTTGCTCCTTTGGGACGTGTTTGGAGCTTGTTTCATTGGTTTCTGATGTGAATTGTTTTCAGTCAATGGCCAATCAGTGCCAAGCTGTGTCAGGGCTCTGGAAAGAATTTTCATTATTATCTTTTTAGCCTTCTGTAAGTATCCTTTCTGTATTCTTTAGTACAGTTTAGTTTAGCACAGTTTAGTTTAGTTCTTTAGTATAATATATTATCATAAAACAATAAATCAGCCTTCTGAGAACACAGAGCCAGATTCATCATTCCTCCCTTCATCTGGGGGTAACACAAGCACAATAGGGGAGTGGGTTTGACACAGAGAGTTTATTTTCATTTCTTTCTCTCCTCTCTCCCCAGAAGGAGCCCCAGAGAGCTCTGCAGGGAAGATGGAGAGGAGGAACGATGAGCAATCCATCCAGGATGCCCGAGCTCGGTATCTGCACAGGAAGCAGCAAAGAGCTCAGGCTCTGAGTGGCCCTGAGAAGGAAATGGGGTAACTCTGCCTGGGGGCAGCTTGTGCAGCTCTGGGCTCTTTGCAGAATGCCCAAGGACTGACAGGAGTGCAGGGAAACTTGTGCCAAAGAGGACAAACTCAATTCCCTGTGCTGCATCCAGCAGGGAAAGCTTCCCAAGCTTTGTGTTGCTGCAGGGCAGTGGCAACAATTTCACAGCCTCAGCTGTGGCTGAAGCCCTGATACCAAGTGTGATGCCAATTCTCTGGCATTTATTTGACTGAAAGAGCTCTCAGTGCTGTTATAAATGAAATTTTTCTTCAAGGTCGGTTGGGGTTTATTTTTGTAAGGAGTGGAACTGTAATTTTTTACCCATTTTATTCTGATGGTGGTCACACAGAATTCATGCTCAGGAAAATGTGCAGGAAGGGCTCTTGCAGTGGTGGGAGCAGCAGGATTAGATCCAAAGGGACAACTGCAGGATTGGATCCAAAGGGACAACTGCAGGATTAATCAAAAGGGACAATTGCAGGATTAAATCCAAAGGGAAAATTTCAGGATAAAATCCAAAGGGACATTGCCCACCTCCATTCCTTGCTGTGCTGTACCAGGTACACACAGGGAATTAAAAGTGTTTTTCCTTGAGCATCTGAAAGAGAAGGAGCTGTGGTGCTTTGTCATCATGAAGTTTGTTTCCTTCTCAATAAAGAAATTCTGGTTTATCACCATAACCCTGAAACGCTCCAGGGCTGGAGTGAGCAGTTTGGGTAAGAATTTCCAAATAATTGGAAGAACTTGCTGTGATTTTTCCTGCCTCAGCTGTGTGCTCTGTGCCACCCTGGGCACTGCTTCAAGTGCTGGATTGTGTTTTTTTACTGTAGCCTGAATAAAGCATTCACCATCCCACCTCTGCCTCACCTCCAGCATTCCAGCACTGCCTCCAAAACCATGGAATTTTTTTTTAATATTACAATATTATTGCTCATAAAGAAAGTGCTGGCTCTGGTAATTGTTCCTCATGCTGTGATTGATGGGGAAGGGTTTTGTTCTTTCTGCTTTGGAGCAGCAGCAGCACTTGGGCTTGACTCATCCTCTGCTCTGAGTTCTGCTCTTTAATTTGATTTATATTTGCAGTGTCACAGCCCCTCATGAGTCAAATGCCATCTGCACCACCCAGTGGGCCTGAAATGAGTACACAGAATGCCCACTGTTCCCTGGGGCTATAAATCACTTGGCAGATCCTAATGCTGATTTTTTAATATTTTTTTTTCTTTTCATTTTCCAAGTGAGGAATTTTCCCCCCACTGTGTTCCAGGGCTTCTCTCAGAGGTTTGGGGATGGGGAATTTAAGACAAAGTAAAAATTGTCTGGGGAAGTAACAGTGAGCTGTGAAATAAAATAAGATTTCAGAATCAGCTGTTAAATAAAATAAGATTTCAGCCATGCCAAGTGTGACAGCACACACAGCTCTGGCTGCTGATCCCAGGAAAAAGTTAAGTTTTTACCTGTTTTACGTGCTGGAGGTCAAGTGGGAGTTAATAAAACACAGAGGGAAGTGTGGAGGAGCTTCATTACTGTGCTGGACTCATTAACAGGGGCGTGGGAAGGGTCTGGGAGAGCAGCCCTGGGGGGAGGGATGGGGACAGAGGGGACAGGGACACCCTGGGGATGAGGAATCCATGGGATCTGGAGACAGGGACACCAGGGGATGGGAGACCCATCAGATCATGGGGACAGGGATGCTCCGAGGATGGGGAATCCATCAGATCCCAGTGACAGGGACACCCTGGGAGGGGGGATCCATCAGTGACAGGGACACCATGAGATCATGGGGACAGGGATGCTCTACGGATAAGGAATCCATCACATCCTGGGGACAGGGACACGAGGGGATGGGGAATCCATCAGATCCCAGTGACAGGGACACCCTTATCCCCTCGGTGTCACCTGCGGGGGTGTGCCTCCATCACAGCCCCATGACAGGGGGACACCCTGGGAGGAGGGGGTGGGATCCATCGCATCCCGCTGACGGTGACATCCCTGTCCCCTCAGTGTCCCCGAGGAGGGGACATCCCTCCCATCCCGGTGACGGGGACACCCTGGCGGGGGTGGTCCAGGGACTCCCCCCGGTGTCCCCTCATGTCCCCCCCGTGTCCCCCCGGTGTCCCACTGTTGTTCCCCCCGGTGTCCCCTCATGTCCCCCCCGTGTCCCCCCGGTGTCACCTTGCCCGGCCGCGCCGCCCCGCCCCACGTGACCGCGCGCGCGCGGGCCGGAAGTGACGCCGCGGCCCCTCGGTCGCATGATGTGGCAAAAAAAAAAAAGGCCGGGGAAAGGGAGGGAGGGAGTGATGCGTCCCCAAATAGTCCCTTCCGGCGGCGCATCACAGCCGCCGCTCCCATTGGCGCCTCTCGCCGGGATCCCTCCGCGCGGCCGGCCGGCGGCGGCAGGTGCGGGTATCCTTCCGCGGCGGTATCCTTCCGCCGGCGGGGGCAGCTTCCGCACGGCCCCGCTCCGCCATCGCGGCCCCGCTCCGCCCGCACCGCTGAGCCCGGCCCGGCCCGGAGCGCCCCGCCGCCGCCATGGCCCAGATCCTGCCCATCCGCTTCCAGGAGCATCTCCAGGTGGGCGCGGGGGCGGGCGGGCCGCTGCCTCGCTCCGCCGGGGGAGCCGCCCGGGGACGGAGCCGGGGGAGCCGCGCCGGGCCTGCCCGCGGTGCCTCCGTGAGGGCGGCCGGGCGCGCTCGGCGCTGCTCGGCCCGCGGTGCCCGGCTCGGGGAGCGCTGTCCGGAGGGCGCTCCCGGGAGGGGCCGGCCCGGGCATCCCGCCCTTGCCGGTGCCCGCGGGCCGTGCCCGGCGGGGTGGGCGAGGCTGGCGCGGTGCCCGGGCGGGCCGGGCGGTGCGGGCCGGGCGCGGGTGGCTCCGGAGCGGCGCCAGCGGGAAATCCCGGCCCGGCACGGCCCGGCACGGGGGGTGAGGCGGGCAGGTGGCCGAGCTGTGTCCGTGTGCCGCTTAATGTATTTATTTGAATGGTCTTTAAGCTTCTGTAGTTCTAAGGACAGGCTAAAGCGATCTGCCGGTGTTCCCACTTCTAATGTCATTTTGTGGAAGGAAAATCGCGTATCGCAGCGAAACGTGGGAGCTCTGCGGCTGCCTGCAGTGCAGCTGTGGCAGTGCAGGTGCCCAGGTGCCAGCTCCGCTGTCCGCTGGCCTCTCCCCAAGCCCAGCTCTGGCTCTCATTGCACCAGAAGCACGCGTTAATAGTTTATTTCCGAGTGATGGCGCTGAATTTCTCTGAGGTGACTTCCTGGAGGCGCCGGGCTGCGGGGCGGGAGCGCGGGGCTCCCTCCCGGGGCGGCGAGGGCTCCCTGCCCGTGGGTGAAGCTGCGGCGCTGGGAGGGGTCTGGATCCAGTTGTGCAATGGGCACTTCCCATCTGACAGGTCTGAAGGGCGAAGGGCTCTGAGTGTTCCTGAGCTCGGTTTCACTGCTCAGGAGTGTTCTGTTTTGTTTTGTTTTTTTTTGGTTTTTTTTTTTTTTTGAGGAGAATTTAATAAAAGCTACATTGGCTCACCTGGTCAAGGTCTTCTGGTGGTGCCAGTGTCTGTGTTTGGTTTGTGCTCAGCTAACTGGGGTAAACACAGTGATGGATTTGCATGATTTACTGTGAAAAAAAGTGCCTGACTCAAATGGAAAGTAATTCATTTCTAAGCACCTTGTTGAAAGAACCACTGCAGAATACTTAGTTGAAGGCTACAGCTGTTCATAAATGCTGCTTTGGTGCTTGTTCAGGTGTGTAGCTGAGCACTGAATGGTTTTACTCCAATACCAGTTTAAAAGCAGGCCAGAATTCATGGTTTAGGTATCCCTGTGGTGAGCAGCACTGACAGGAGAATGTCAGGAATTGGCCAGAGCTTCACCTCCCAGACAGTGCCTTGTCCAGCCCCAGGTGCTGAGGAGGTTCTGTGCACTCAGGTGAAAGCCAGCCCAGCTCTCAATCAGGCTTTGTGGCACTGCACCTTTGTGCATTATTTAAGCCCCAAACCTTGCATGTGACCCACTGGCAGCTCTCTAATGACATGAGTACTGTTACATAATGGAACTCATCTGCTTCACGCCACAAGTGCTGGGAGCTTCCAGGCCAGCACTAGGGTGGAACAGGACTGCTCAGCCTCCAGACTGATTTGTCTGTTTATTTGGGGTTGGATTTGCATTTTTCTCTGCCTGTGCCCATTCGGTATGGAGCACTGGCTGAACCAGTCTCTGTTACAGCTGCACACAGGAGCTGATCCTTTCTCAGCTGGGTGTGCACCCCTCTGAGCCTGGGTGCACGTGGCTCTTGCCTTTGAACTTCCTCCTTTCATTTCATTGAAAAAAGTATTCAGAGGAATTTGGATTCTAGGAGTTGCTTTTCTGCTGAAGTTCCTGACGTAGATTTTGGGAGCAGAAACACTGATACTGCAATATTTTTACTGTCCAGGCTCCTCATGGACTCAATAATACAATTTCTTGAACTGTACCTGACCCACATTTGTCTAGGAAACTTGTTGTACAGGTGTTGTGCAACACCTGCAAGTTTGTAGTGATTCTTAATGAAAGAGGAGGTACCCAGCTGGAGCCTTAAAAAGCAGGTGATGGATTTGAATGGGAAAGTTGTTACAGGCTGTTATTGAAATCAGTCAATAGACACAGTGTGATCCTGGTTCTCCACAGATTCATTATTGGAGGTTAAAAAGTGGTCAGGTACAAAGCTTGTCCTGGTGTTCAGCTTCAAGGCAGACCATTAGCTGCTGCTGTTGGCAGCTTGGCTGTGTGATTTGGGAATGAAGAGGTGAAAACTCCTGAATGCCTCATCTCTTGGGGGCACAGTGCTTTGTACCCCAAATTGGAGCTAAAAGTGGACTTTGGACAAGTAGGTAACATGCTAGGGAGGAGGGAGCTTTCTGGGGAGTGTAAAACCAAAAATGTTGTCAGGGTTTGTTTGTCAGAGTCACAAGCTCTGCAATCTCAGCAGCCCCAGGTGTGCAGGCTGCTCTTATCTGTGTGGTGTCTGCTCTACAGCCCTGCCTTGCCACCAAGGAGCAGCAACAACAGCCTGGGCAAAACTTTCCTTGGGAATTTTCAGGGAGGAACCTGATTGCTGTGCTATCAACTCTCATGTTATAAAACTTTATATAGCTGCTGCCTTTTTTTTTTCTTTCCCCAAAGTGGGTATGAGGAAACAATCCACTGTGTATGCAGTGGGAGATCAGAGTTCAGTGTGTGGGATGATTGCAGATCTGCTTGCTCCTATCCAGACTTCAGGGATTCCTGAAAACAGCTGCTTACTGTGGTGGGTCAGTGGAGCTTTTCTAAGAGGACAAGTTCTTGATGAGTGAGAAGGAACCAGACTAATTAGCAGGTGATGAACTGTGATTGCCACTTAATTTAACCACACTACCCTGAAATATATAAATACTGAACTTGGAGCAGGCCCGCTGCTGTACTGAGTTAAGGCATTAATAAATATTCTTCTGAATTGAAATATATTTGTAAACAATATAGAGAAAACTACCAGCTCAGGCTGTGCACTTGATACCAGGACAGAAGTGCTTTTTTAACCCTAGGAAAAGGGGGTTTGTATTTATTGTTCATTGATGGAGCAAACCTGAATGGCAGCTGTGCTGTTCTGCTGTGGTGGTGCTGGGATGGCTCTTGGAATCACAGCTGGGCCCGAGAATAAAACAGGACAGCCAAGGAATCATAGAACAAAATATATAAATTCAGTTGTTTGCTCTAAATATGACAAACAGCAAAATTGTTCCATGTATTGTGCTGACAGGGAGTTTAATGCAGCCTAAACCACAAATCTCTGCTGTAACAGCATTAGTTGGGAGCAGTTACATCCTCTGTGATAATGCAAGTCAGGAATTAGAGAACTGTGGTGCCTAATGCTGTTTTGGTGGGATTCTTGCTCTTTGCTTCTTACTGGATCCAGATTCCTAAAGCCAGTGATTTTGGAGTATTCCTACAGGGGGGAAATATGTAACAGAGAATGGAAGTGAGAGGGATTGTGTGTGTGTCTCAACTAATTGGATAGCAGCAATGAGTTAAGCAGTTTATGAGCTGTGCTGGGCATGTCCCTCGCAGGCACTGAGGTGCAGGGCCTGCTGCCTTGGTGCCTGGGCTGGTTTGTGTTTCCTCCTCAGCCCAAAGGAGGAGTGGGATCAGGGGGTCTGAGCTGCAGTGCCAGCAGGTCCAGCCTCACCGGGGGAACTGGGGCAGTCCCACAGCACGTCCTGGCTGCTGAGAGAGGGTGGTGCCTCAGCCTGCTGAGGGTGAGGCAGAGAATAGGAAGGATATAGAAACAGGAGAGCTCTTGAATTTCCTTATCTGTTGGAAACACGACTTCCTAGGCTGCCACAGGCTGTAACTCTTACCTTGCACTGGTGAATATGGAGTACTTTGCCATGGACTGGCTGTGGGACTCTCAGAACTGCAGGGATAACTAAGAGAGCATCACAAACACAAATGGTTTCGTGTGACTGATGTTTGCTCTGCTGAACTTTGGTCTGTGGAATGAAAAGAGCAGCTCAAGTGTCTGCCTTGGTCAGTCAAAGCCTAGGACAGAACTAAGTATGATTCATTACACACTGAAGTGCTTCTTTTAAAAATGGATATTTTCCAGTTTAGTGGCATTTTCCAGCTTTGTGATTTCTAGCAGCATGCAGATAAGGAGTCTCTGGGCAGGGGCTGAGCAGCTGCTCGTGGCCACAGAGCAGTGGTTGCATCCTGTTGGGTGTGAGAGCTGAGGTGAAATGTGTGCTCAGCACTTCCGTGCCCTTCCTCACAGGCAAGGAGAAATGATCTGACAGCTAAGCAGACTGCCACAAGAAAGGGAACATTACAGGAAGGGGTCAACAAAGAGACTCCTGTCAGCACTTTTACCATTCAGTTTGATGTCGCACACATGTGACACCTTCTCTGGCTAAGTTACCAAGAATGCACTTGAATTATCTTCCAGTGAAAAAACAATTCTGGTAATCAGCCACTGCCTTACAACGTTACAATGACTCACATCTCAGGGCTGCTCAGATAAATGCCATCACAGAATTCCAGGGTTCAGCAGAGCCTGCAAGTGACTGAAGTATCTGATCCTGGGTGAGATGAGTCCTTTGGGGCAACATCCCTGCTGAACACAGGAGTTGCTGCTGTCCCTGACAGTCTGTTTCATGGTTCCACTCTGCTGGAGCAGCTCTTTCACAGAACACTTTATTCCTAGCAGGAGTCTGGTGCAACTGATCTTTCCAACAAACGGTGGTGTAAAATAACTCCCAACTGTAAATCAGTTGCCCAAGGACTGTTAGCAAGTTCTGCTTTCATATCTGCTTAAAAGCCAAGGAAGTGGGTTTTGTAGTAAAATATAGCAATGTCTGAAATTCCTTTTTTTTTTTTGTTTATGAATCAGTGAAATGTAGTAGACTTGGTGCAGCATAAAATACTTGGGGGTCTTTCCCTTTGTAATAGAAAATCTGTACTCCTTAGTTGTAGTTCAGCTCCTGGGTTTGTACATGGAATAGTATTGAAATTTTCAGAATAAAAGCCTTCAAAGAAATATTTGCTGTCACGTTTCCTAACAGTAATCTTCATCTCTGTTTGCTTTGCTTAGCTTTATAAACATGCCTGCCTCACTCACCTGAACTTCAGCCTGTTTGGGCAGGAAAACAACCGATATTCCAGGGAATGATCTGTGCTCAGGGGTTCTGTGCAGCCCAGAAATTCACCAGCTGGGCAAGGAAGTGCCACCCCGGCTGGTGACACTCTTGTGTAACCAAACACAGAGATTGTCTCTGTCAGAGTCAGTTTCCTGAGCCGTGAAGCAGACGTGGTTCATGCACTTGGTTTGTTGAGATGAAAGATGAAATGTTGGCAGGAGGAGTTTGTGGACTTGGAGACCTTGAGATGGTTGCATCTCCATCAGAAAACTTCTTCAGAGCTCCTGTGCCAATCTTCTAAATCTTTGCAAAGAAATGCCTCATCTTTGGTAACAGAAATTGTAAAAGTCTCCCATGTCTCACCTGGGTCAGAGCCTCAGAGCTGCACTAGCAGATGGCAGTTTGCTGTGGATTAAGGTAAATCTGCCTTGCAGTATCCAAGCACCTTTGCTGTGGTGGTTTTGTCTAGACCTCCCTAAGAGGTCCTGCCATCTGCTTGGACTTGCTGCTCTGCTTTGTTCTGGTTTCACCCTGTGAGTTATTGCCTGCTTGGCTCTCTGCAGCCACCCCCTCTACCAAATTAACGAGGAAATTGAGTGCTTGATAAATGATTTGGGACTTGCTAAGCCTGCAGCCCTAGCAAAGGAAATGCCACGTCCCAGTAAGTCACTCCAGCTCCACCAGATCAAACTCCCACATCTCCAGCCCTTCCCTCCCTGCAGGGGTGTGATTGGGTTGTGTATAACCCTGCCTAGCTCAGGTACAATTGCCAGGTCTGGAGGACGCTGCTCAAAGTGTGAAAGGGACTTCTGAGCTTGAATCTAAAATCTTCTAAATGGCTGGAGAATGTGGGGTCAGGTTCTGGGATGCTGGACCTCAAACACTTGCTTAAATCTGAGTAAAAGAGTTCTGACCTGTTAATGAGTTAGGGTTTGATTTTTATTTTTTAATAGCTGTCACATGCTGTCACCTGGCTTTATTGTCAAAATATTCTCTGCATAATCTACATCATCCATCCAAGTGACTTCTGTGAGGCTTGCTGGGTTAACTTGCTGTGCCATGGCTCAGATGTTACTTGTTCCTCACATGTGCTGTTGCAGAGCCTGGGCAAAGGGGAAGTGGAGTCAAACCCGCTTTATCAGGAGCTGCAAACAGGCAGGAGCAGAGCAGCTGGGGCACGGCCTCCCTGGAGCTGGCTCAGAGCACAGCTGATAAGAGCTGAGAGCTCCAAACCAGCACAATCAGCCTAAAATGCCTTTGAAGGTCTCGCCCTTCTTGGGGCATCTTGGGCTTGAAGGTCTTCCAGAAAGAAAAATACCAGAATATTAGAGCTGATAGTTCTTCTCATAGAAGAAAACTGGGGTTCTCAAGGTGGGCAAGCTGGATATCCGTGTGATGTGACCATGGCTGCATTTTTGCTGTTAAAAATGCAATCAACTTTGTTTCCCTACTGATTATCCTGCTCACACAGGGGCTTTGCAAAGTGCTGTTAACTGAAATGTTTTGTTGCAAGCTGTACAAGAAATGTGGGCATTGAAAGGCTTAGGGGAGCAGGCTGTGGCTCAGAGAAGGAAGTGGTTTATTGATAACTCCTGTGTCAAACAGGGCCATTGGTGATTTCTGTAGTGCCCAGCTGTGCCTGCTGCTGCGAGACAGGCCTGGGCTAATTGCTAGACAGGCAGCTTTTTTTAGCTGCACAGGGATAGAGATAAAGCTCAGACACCTCACGTGTGATGTTAAGCTTGAAATAGTGATAGCTGCCAAAGGCAGTGGGTGAGCTCAGGGAGGAGGGCTGGTGAGAGTGAGGGCTGAGGCTGCAGGTCCAGTATGCTGAGTTCAGAGTGCTTTAAGCCATGTGAGGGGGCTCAAAGATTGAGTTCTTAATGGTTAAGTTGTAAATGGACCTTGAAGACAAGATACAAGTGCTTGAATGCTTCTCCAGGAAGCCTGCTGGGTTTAGATGAAATTGTGCAACATTTTGTGTTGTGCAGGTTTGGGGTAGCATTGCTGTTTGTCACCAAAAAAAAGGCAAAGTCTGATATTTCCTGTGACATTCACAAAAGCTGCTTGTGGCTATACCAAGGTAATAATGTTAAACCTTTTTATTCTCTTCCAGCTCCAAAGTCTGGGCATCAACCCAGCAAACATTGGGTTCAGCACTCTGACCATGGAGTCTGACAAATTCATCTGCATCAGAGAGAAAGTAGGAGAGCAGGCTCAAGTGGTGATCATTGACATGAACGACCCCAGCAACCCCATCAGGAGACCAATTTCAGCTGACAGTGCTATCATGAACCCTGCCAGTAAAGTCATTGCACTGAAAGGTATGAGTTCTGCTAAAGGGCTGCTGGAGTGGATGGAGAGCTTGCTGTAGAGCTAGTTTATGAGGGACTGAGCTCTCCCAGGTAATTTATGTGGGAGGATCCTGCAGCAATTTCCCACAGCTTAATGGGAGCTTAAGTTGAATGCATTTTCAGCTCTTCTGGAGGCAGCTGGGCAGGGAGCTTCAGCTGAGGTGTCCTGCTATTTTGCTGATGATTAGGATGAGTTTTTTCCTTCAGTCCAAATGCTGCAGCTTCTGAGCAGGGAGAGCTGGAAGGCAAGTGTGGCCTTTAAGGAATCATGTTAGAGGGAAGTGAGACCTGATCTAAGAGTATAACTCTTAGATCAACTAAACCTTTCCTTAGAGACGGGAAAACTAAGGCTGGGAAGGGGGGACAAACATTCCTGAAGGCCTTGGTTTGGCCTTGCTGAAAGAGGCCAGTGCATTTTTATTGTATCAGGCAGTGATAAGAGGAGTAAAACTATGCAGGGAAGACTTGTGTGGTGAAGCAAGTACAAGGTCAGCCAGCTTGGTATCTCTGATGTTACAGAGAACAAGCATTCCTCTGGAGTTTCCAGAAATGTCCATCTCTTCCCCTCAGAGGCCCAAAAAGCTTAAAGTGCAGTCACTCTAGAAATGCATGTATTGCTAATGGAAAGATTTATATGTATCCAATGTTACCTAACTTTGCCTTTAATACTGTGCTACTGTTTTGTCACAACTTTAATGCTTTCTTGTGTGTGCAGATGGTGAGTTACCTCAATTGACTGTACCTGGTACCTGTTGTGTCTTATGACAAGAAAAAGCAGAATAAAATGGCTCAGATTTATGGTGCACATGGCTGAACAGTGGTGTTTAAGCAACTGAAGGCCTAAAAGTCAGAGGTTTCTGTGCCCTCCCAAACAAGGGAAACCCTAAGATTCCCAAAATTAATCCACTCAAGAACCCAAAGTGTACTTGAATCACTGGGATCTTGATACTGAGCTTTTTATGAACAGGACTGACCCCTTTGACTCAAGTCTAGATTTTGCCTTGTAATACACCTTGCAGAGCATGTAGGAATGTGTTACCTGAATGTCCTCTCCCTTGACCCTAAAGCTCCAGCTGCACTAGATGTGGAAACAAACTGCTGCCTGTAGCCTGAGTAACTCTGTAGTAGAGAGATTTCTCCAAATTCTGGAGAAACTCCTCACTCAGCATCTTGCATCAATTGCTGAGCTAATGGCTTTGAGCTAAATCAGTCCTTGGTGAGTGCAGGCACTTGCCTCTGTGGCACTGTGACTTCCTCAAGCTGGCCTGCAGTTACTAACTGTAGCAGATTTTCTGGCCTGCATCCACTTTTATGGGATCTTTCCTATTCCTCCTGGGCTACACTAATGTGTGCTTAAATAATTCTCTCCTATAAGTAATAGAACTGTTAGAACTTTTGTTATCTTCTCAACAGGAAGAAATCATTTCTTAGGCCACTGTGTTATACAAACTGGTAGATTTGACTGCAGGTGGCTGTTCAGGATGTTTGTATGCACCATTCTATGTATTTGGAGAACTTTTCCTCTTGCCTTCTAGAGCTTGTGTTGGTCCCTAGATTCCTTGCCCTGCACAGTTCCTGTCAGTCTGGTTTGCAGTCAGTAGCTGTGTATCCCATTAGTGCAACCCCAAGGTTTTGGTTAATTAGCCTGAATTACAAAAGCCCTCTGCCAACCTGACTGTTCCATGTTGTGCCCTTTTAATACTTAAAACAGATGTGGACATAGCTTTAAATGCCACTGACAGCTTCCCTCAGAGCTCCAAGGAGCCTCAGCATGACTGTGACCTGGTGTTGGTGTGTGTGAAGTATCCTCCAACCCATTTGTGTGGCTGAAGCTTTTGTCTCCTACCAACCCATTCTCCACATCTGTTTGATTGCTCAGTAGTGGCAAATCAGTAAAATCAGCCCCAGGAGTGTGGTCTGCTTCCAAGTGGAGGCTGATCCCTGAAGGTCTGCCAGTGTAGAGCAGCTTTTTCTTGAAGGAAGTCCCCAGGGTTTGATGTCCTAGTGCAGCTCTGTCCTGTGCCTAACACCACTGTGTCTTCTAGCTGGGAAAACGCTGCAAATCTTTAACATTGAGATGAAGAGCAAGATGAAGGCTCACACCATGACAGATGATGTCACCTTCTGGAAGTGGATCTCTCTGAACACCGTTGCCCTCGTGACGGATAACGCCGTGTACCACTGGAGCATGGAGGGCGAGTCCCAGCCTGTGAAGATGTTTGATCGGCACTCCAGCCTCGCTGGCTGCCAGATCATCAACTACAGAACTGATGCCAAGCAGAAATGGCTCCTGCTGACTGGAATATCTGCTCAGGTACTTTACCTCCAGGAAGGTGGGGAAACGCCAGAGATTGTCTTGTTGTCTCCTTCTACAGGAGCAGGACTGATCTGTTTGTTTTATTAAACTTAAATGCTTGTCTCAATCTTCAAATAACAAAATTAAGTGTAACTGAAAATCTCACATTACTATAATTGGATTTGTAATGATATGAACACTAGTCTGAAGTGACAAGAGTCTGAAGTGATGCTGTTGTAAGAGGAAGCTTTAAATGGCAGCATATTGACCAATATTAAATTAAATTACTGTCACAGTGCCTGTTTTTCCTGACACTTGTTCTTTTTTTGTGTAGCAAAACCGTGTAGTGGGGGCAATGCAGCTGTACTCTGTGGACAGAAAAGTGTCCCAGCCCATCGAGGGACATGCAGCCAGCTTTGCACAGTTCAAGATGGAAGGGAATGCTGAAGAATCCACTCTCTTCTGTTTTGCAGTAAGAGGGCAAGCTGGGGGTAAGGTAAGGCTTGGTTCTAAACATATTGTAATCTTCAGTGACTCACCCTGGTTCTCTGCTTCCAGGAGAACAAGTGGTTTAATGCAAAAAGTTGCATTTAAGGAAGAAAGTGAAGGACTGTGTCAGTCTGGATATGACATGTGGTGCATGCAGAGCTTGGACTACCTGGTGTAGCAAGAATCTGTGAGTGGAGAAGTTAAGTGGCATGTCATGACCAGCCCAGTTAGCTGCTTGAAACATGTGACTCCCAGCTTCACAGGCTGAACTTGAGGGAAAAGCTGTGGTAATCTTTCTTTGATGCTGATCCCTGGTATCAGACTCAAATAATTTCCAAGTTATTGGATGGAAATAAAAAAAAAAAAGTAAAGCAATAGTGTTGCAGGGCTAAATAATGATCCCAATGTGAATGCTGGAATTATGTGAGTTACAGCAAAACCAGAGCTAGATTCAGAGAAACGTCTTCAGAACTGTCTCTGCAGAATGTGAACCAAGTTAAAAGATTGCATCTAAAGTAACCTTACTGAATCCTGAGACTTCCAAGTAATTAGAGGTAACTAAAGATCGTATTTAACTGGTACATGAACACCAGGTGCCACACCTTTAGCCAGTGAAAATATTTAGGAAGATTAACTTAGTTTGTCTTTGCATAAACCTGGAATTAAGGCTGAGCAGCAAGAGAGCTGCTGTAATTTCATTGTTGAATCTATTGTTAAATAAATTAGATGCAAGAATTAATCTTATCTCTTGCACAGCTGCATATCATTGAGGTTGGCACACCACCCACTGGGAATCAGCCCTTTCCAAAGAAAGCTGTGGATGTCTTCTTCCCTCCTGAAGCACAAAGTGACTTTCCTGTTGCTATGCAGGTATGACAGCTGCAAAAGGTCTGCAGCTTCTCTGGGTGGATGTGACAGGAGCAGGGAGGGCACTGGGAGCCAGCTGCTTAATGTGGGTCTTAACTGGTGTGACTGGTGTGGCTGCTGCTCCTGCTTCAGTAGTGGGAAAGTAAAGGTGGAGACAAGCAGCATTCAAAGGCAGCATGTTCTTATTTATAGAAGAAATATCCATATGTTTTAACTGCTTTTGAAGCTCTTCAAACGTCATTCTGCTGTGATAGTACTCAAGTAAAAATAAAACAGCACTTCTGGCTGTCCTGAAATGGCCCAGCTGTTCCAAAAGCACCAACTCATTTATCCAGTGCCAAATTTGAGTAATCTATTTCTGTTTTGCAGATCAGTGACAAGCACGACGTGGTGTTCCTCATAACAAAGTATGGCTACATCCACTTGTATGACCTGGAAACTGGCACCTGTATCTACATGAACAGGATCAGTGGAGAGACCATTTTTGTTACTGCACAGCACGAAGCAACAGCTGGAATTATTGGGGTCAACAGAAAGGGACAGGTAAGGAAACTTGGCCTGGAAGCCACTTCTTAGCTGATCCCACTGGCTCTTCATGATGCACTGCAGGGTTCATGTCTATGAATAAAAATTCAGTTTCCAGAAATGTTAACTTTGAACTCTGCTCAGAGCATGTGGGGTCTGACAGTGTTGTGTGCCCCAAAATAAATTTGCTGTTCTATCTCCATACTTAACTACTTTATGAAACAAGTTACTAACATTGTACAGCCATGCCTTTAGCCCACATTGATTTTGGGTGGATTCCTTGTTGAGCATGGGGAATATAGAGCAGGTTTGTTTGTAATCAATCCTCTAGGATTGATTACCTAAGACATTGAGTTTTAGAAAGATCCCTGTATCCCTGAAAGATCCATTGTATTTCTGTGTTTCTGCCTCTGCAGATACTTCAATTAAACTATTAATTGCCTGCTTTGATGCAGACAATGGATGACATTGGTTCATTGTGACCAGAGGCCTCTTTAATAAAAGGTTAATTATGAGTTATCAAGGGATGAAAAACTTTCCATGAATACCCTAACTTTCCTCTCAGGAGTTACCTTAGACTTTGGCTCACTTTTGACACTTGGGCTAACTGGATGTTTCTCCAGGTGCTGTCAGTGTGTGTGGAAGAGGAGAACATCATTCCCTACATCACAAATGTGCTGCAGAACCCTGACCTGGCGTTACGGATGGCTGTCCGCAACAACCTGGCAGGGGCTGAGGAGCTCTTTGCCAGGAAATTCAATGCACTCTTTGCACAAGGGAACTACTCAGAGGCAGCAAAAGTGGCAGCTAATGCCCCAAAGGTAAAGTGTTCACAATAGCACTGAACTCTACTGGCTTCAGGATAGCTCAGTGAATTTTTCTAGTGGCAGGGGCACAGTCTTGTTTCTGCTCATGTCCCAAGGTAGCTTGGTGCTTCACAGGTACCTTGGGTGATGACAGTGATTGCAAGCTGGATGATCTTGGAGTTTGTAAAGCCCACAGAGGAAGGGAGGAGTAAATGATGAACTAATGGCTATGATTCATAACGTTTCTGGTACTCACCTTTACTTCTCTAGTGATGCAAAAAAGTGTCTGTGAAAAGACAACCTCTAGCTGAGGGTGCACCTGGAAACAGGATAAAAAACCCAGGCTAAGACTAAATTCAGATGAGAGGAACTTGCTTGCAAGGCCAAGCGTGTCCTAATTCTGAACTTAAATCTGCATTGCTACTGAAATAAATATAATGGGTTATTATAGCACATTTTCTGTTAAAGCATCTCAGTGTCTGAGCTGGTGTTCAGCCATATTGCTCCTGACATTCTGGGCTGGCAAAACATAGAAATGCTTGTGACAGCTACAGTGACATTACCTCCAGCTTCCTGGAGAAGCTCTTGCCAAGCCACAACAGCAGAAAATTGAAGTGGATCTCTCTCTCTCTCTCTCTCTCTCTGGCAGGGAATCCTGCGTACTCCAGACACCATACGCCGGTTCCAGAGTGTTCCAGCTCAGCCAGGGCAGACTTCCCCTCTCCTGCAGTATTTTGGCATTCTGCTGGACCAAGGGCAGCTGAACAAGTATGAGTCACTGGAGCTCTGCAGACCAGTGCTCCAGCAGGGCCGCAAGCAGCTCCTGGAAAAATGGTTAAAAGAAGATAAGGTGAGTTTGTGGTTGATACTTTCAGAGATGTGGGGGGAAGGAACAGCACTGCCTGACAGCTTCCCCCCTTCCCAGGAAAATTCAGCTGGGAGCTCAGCAGTGACAGCAAATAGCTGAGCAATAGGTGCTCACTCTACCTGTCACTATGACTCAAACTACTGCAAGGGAATTGATCAATTCTCACTCATTCTGCATTTAAAATCACAGCAGGCTGTGCAGAGCATGGAAAGCTCTGAGCTCCTGCTGGGCTTTGCCAAACCAGTCCGTTGGAAACTGACTGCAAGTGCTGTGAGCTGTGGTTACAGCTGTGTAATTAATTGGGGAGATATGCTGGTACAATGTGTCACCCAGTTCTGGCTCTGAAAATTCATTGAACTGCTGTAGAGAGTGAGGAGCTGAGCCCACTAGAGCCCTGCTGGGCGAGTCAGCTCAGGATGTCAAGCTGGGGCTTAATTTTTTGAAGTCCAAAAGGAAGAGAAATGAGGAAGAGGGTGGTAGAGCATCTCAGCATGCTGACTGCATTTCTGTTTGTGAGCAGCTGGAGTGCTCGGAGGAGCTGGGAGACCTTGTGAAATCTGTGGATCCCACGCTAGCACTTAGTGTCTATCTGAGAGCCAACGTTCCAAACAAGGTCATCCAGTGTTTTGCTGAAACAGGACAAGTCCAGAAGATTGTTTTGTATGCTAAGAAGGTGAGAGAAAATTTATTTGCTCTGTCTGTTCTGTATTTAATAATAACTAGTGCATGTTCCAAAGTAGCTGGAAGTAACTGTGGGGAATCTGAGAGCCTGTACAGTATTTACTTTTGCCTCAAGTTTTTTATGAATAGCTACTGTTAGACTTCACACATGGATCTTTCCCTACTTCCCCATGTAGCCTTTTCCAAAAGAGGAAATCCTGGCTGGGTTGTGTAATCTCCTGACAGTAGCTGTGACTGAGCTCTGTATTTACCAAGGTGTGTGGTGCTCTTGCTGAGTTCTCACTTTCCATCATCTTCTCAGGTTGGATATACTCCAGACTGGATCTTTTTGCTGAGGAATGTAATGAGAATCAGCCCTGATCAAGGACAGCAGTTTGCACAAATGCTTGTTCAAGATGAAGAGCCTCTTGCAGATATAACTCAGGTAAATAACTTTATTGCTGTGAAATGTTGACTTCAAAGCATTAGATTGGTAAGAGGAGCCCTGCTCAAACCATCAGAGCAATGAGTTTGGATTTAGCTATTGATGCTTAAATATACTTCCAGTTCCTAATCAAAAACCTAAATTTCTTTCTTTTCTTTTCTTTTTTTTTTTCTTTTTTTTTTTTTTTTTGCAGATTGTTGATGTCTTTATGGAATATAATTTAATCCAGCAATGTACAGCCTTTCTGCTGGATGCACTGAAGAATAATCGTCCCTCAGAAGGTCCCCTGCAAACACGTTTACTTGAGATGAACCTCATGCACGCCCCTCAGGTACTGCTCAGACTCCCTGCGGCTGGACATGGCAAACACTGCTGGGAGTGCTCAGGAACCGAGTGAAAATGTTCCCTGTTCCTTCCAGGTTGCAGATGCCATCCTGGGAAACCAAATGTTTACTCACTATGACCGGGCTCACATAGCTCAGCTGTGTGAGAAGGCTGGTTTGCTGCAGAGAGCACTCGAGCACTTCACAGACCTCTACGACATCAAGCGTGCGGTGGTTCACACTCACCTCCTCAACCCTGAGGTAAGGCATCAAACACCCTGCACCTGCAAATCCTGCCTCTAATAACTGCTCTTTGCTCAGGTCTAAGATGCCTTATGTGTTTTTGCAGTGGTTAGTGAATTATTTTGGGTCCTTGTCAGTAGAAGACTCTCTGGAGTGTCTGCGTGCGATGCTGTCCGCTAACATCCGTCAGAACCTGCAGATCTGTGTCCAGGTGGCTTCCAAATACCATGAACAGCTGTCAACACAGTCACTCATTGAGCTCTTTGAGTCCTTCAAGAGCTTTGAAGGTGAGTCTGTACTTCTGCAAGAGGAGCTGTTGCTCACCTCGTTACAGGTGTGTGTCTGTCTGCTGAAATCTAGAAAGCCATAATCAGCTTAAGTATTTAGGCCTCAAACTGTGTTGAAACAGATCTAAACTTTCAAGTTTCCCTGTTTAGGGTGGATACCACTATTCAGTTGCGTAATTTGTTTTTCTGAAATCCTGGAAAATGTTTGGAGATCTAGAAAAACCTAGAATGCTGGCCTCTTGCCTTTGTCCAAAATGGGTGCCTTTAATTTCTGTAGCCTTTGGGATTTGTATTTTTAATTGAGACCAGCAAATAATGTGTTTACTGTTTCTCTGCAGGTTTGTTTTATTTCCTGGGCTCCATTGTAAACTTCAGCCAGGATCCAGATGTGCACTTCAAGTACATTCAAGCTGCATGCAAGACAGGACAAATTAAAGAAGTGGAAAGAATCTGCAGGGAAAGCAACTGCTATGATCCAGAACGTGTTAAAAACTTCCTCAAGGTAATGTTTGGGTAACACTGGAATGTCTGGGGCTGTTGGGGGTTCTGACAAAATATGGTATTTCACTAGTGAAATGAGGCAGCTCTGTGAAAACAGATGAGTTGTAACCTTTGCACTTAAGGATCCAAGTGTCCTCAAACCTGAGGTATCTGCCATGTTGACAGTACCTCCTAATGAAGTCTGAGCCTGGAATATTGTCTAAAAAATAAGAATCAGGTCAGTTCCTCACTGTTCTTGCTAAGGTTAATCTGGCTTGAACTCTTAACCTGTAGTAAATGTACCAGCTTACCTAGAACTTGTTAAAAATGTCTGCTATAAAATAGGAAACAGTTTGCTTAACTTGAGAACACCCATAGTGCCAAATGAGTTGATAACTTAATGCTTATTTATAGTGTAATCAACTCCAAGTGAGCAACTACAGAAACAACAGATGAAAAGAGTCAGTTCATTCCATAAATGCTTTCAGATTCAGGGCTGATCTTACTCCTACACATGAAATTTCAGCCAGGTGAGCCATGATTTAGCTCTGCTGGGAGATGCTAGTCAGTGGGAAATATCCTGACTGATGCAGAGCATTGCTGGAGAGTAGGGAAGGATGCTGTGCTCAAAGTTCAGATTCTGTAGTCTTAGTACTGAGCTTATTGACAGACACAACACTGAGAAATACCTTAGGAACCATGTGGGAGGGGAAAACTTTATCTGGGAACATTTCCTGCCTTCGTGTTTGTTGGTTACATAGCATAGTCTTAGATTTTGCTGATCATATCTGAAGATGGCAAAACTCTTCCCAAGAGAATTCTCTAAAACTAACCTGGTGTCACCGAGGTGTAAGGTATGTCATTTGATCAAGCCACCTAAGATATGTTATCAAGCTGTCAAACTCCTGATGAAAGTTATTGTTTTTTGTGCTGTTCCATGTCTGGAATGTGCAGGACATGTACCAGGTAAATCTCCCAGTACAGGCCTCCCTGTGTAAAGTCCTTAAGTGTAATTTATATGTAGGATTATATTCTGGGATGTGCATGTTGGAATAAGTGATCTGAAATATGCATCCGGAATACTGTCTGCCACATAGACCAAGCTTCTGTACTGTAACCATTGTAACCTTATGCTGAAAGTTGGAATGCTTTTAGATAATTAATCTGGTAAGCAGTTTAAGTAGTACTGCTATAGAGCTTAATTCTTACTGTTCTCTAAATCCATAGTTAGGAGGTATCACATGACACATGGCACTCAAAGTTAATTCTGTATCTAAGTTTTACATTATCAACCACAACTTAATCTAGTCATGGTTAAATTTCTTTTGAAATCCCAGAGTGCTAATCCTGCACACCAAACACCAGTGGCAACCAAAAATATTCTCTATAGCCTAGGCTTGTAATAGTTGTATTGTGTTGTAAAACTCTGTAGAGTCTGCCATGCAAAGGAGCAGGGTTAAACTCCAAAAAGCTTCTTGCTCCTCACTCCCTGCAGTGGGTGTGAGTGCTCTCACTTTACATCTTGCAAACAATTAGCTGAACAACAAGCTGTCATTATTTGGTTGACTGTTGAGATTGGCTTTCCAAATTCAGCTGCTTTGACAGTTTAAGTGACTGTATTATTTGTCTGCTTAAGTCCAAGAGCAAAAGCAAATTACTAAAGCTCTTCTCTTTCTAGGAAGCTAAACTCACTGACCAGCTGCCTCTCATCATTGTGTGCGACCGCTTTGACTTTGTGCACGACTTGGTGCTGTATTTGTATAGAAATAATCTCCAGAAATATATTGAGATTTATGTACAGAAGGTAGGTGACAGCTTGCCTCTTGGCTTCAGTGAGTCAAATTGATCAGTTTTTACAGTATCATGTACAATTACAGGCAGCATGTTTAAGTATTGTGCAAACAGATTTGTACCTGAAAATGACATTTAAGTGATTAATTAGTGGCCTCCAGTAAATTAGCCCTGATGTGAGTCAGGTCTCGTTCTTCAGTCAGGTTAAGCAGTAACTCCCACTCATGTGCCACTTGGTAGAATAACTTTGGAGTTGTTGAGGTGATTTTAAGTCTCAGTATTTTGGAGTGGGGAGAAGGGGAAGTTTTCCTTTTAACTTCCTGCAGGGACAAAGTGGATTGCTCAGGAGCTCTTCCTGTGGGAGCTAAGTGAGCCACTGGGCTGGGGTGGGAACACCTGCTGACTGAAGAATTGACTTTTAAGCTTTTTCAGAACCTTAGGAGGCTGGGAGTAAAGGTGGGAAGATGGGGTCAATCTTAACAAGTGGCATTCTGAGGATATGTATTGCCTGCCCTTGCTCCCTGACAGCATCCTGACCTCTTTAAATGCTCCTGTGCAGGTGAATCCCAGCCGTCTGCCTGTGGTTATTGGGGGACTGCTTGATGTGGATTGCTCTGAAGATGTGATCAAGAACCTCATCCTTGTAGTGAGAGGTCAATTTTCAACTGATGAACTTGTTGCAGAGGTTGAGAAAAGAAACAGGTATTAAACTTCTACAAGTCTCTTACCAATTCTAGTCTGGCAGTGCTTGCTGCTTATCCGTCAGTGCATGTCACACAGCTAAAGCTGGTACTGACACAAGCAGAAGCTGCCGCTGGGTGAGAGCCAGCTCTAATTCTTGCCTGAAGTGGGGATCTTTCCAGATAACTTTGGCGTGTTTTCTTCATAGTGTCAGAAGGTTACACCATTATAATAATGAATCAAAATGTAGGTTAAAACAGAGCACTGGAACTCTGGTTTAGTTCTGACCATCCTACACCAAGACTGGCTTCCAGGGTGTAGAAATCATACAACTGGATATTTACTTACTCAACCTCTAACATGAAAATCACCTTCTTCTAGGCTGAAGCTGCTTCTGCCCTGGCTGGAAGCAAGAATTCACGAGGGCTGTGAGGAGCCTGCCACTCACAATGCACTGGCCAAGATCTACATTGACAGCAACAACAACCCAGAGAGGTTCCTGCGTGAGAACCCCTACTATGACAGCCGTGTTGTTGGCAAGTACTGTGAGAAGAGGGACCCTCACCTGGCCTGCGTGGCGTACGAGCGTGGACAGTGTGACCTGGAGCTGATCAATGTATGTATGCCAGGCTGCTGCCTCTTGATTGACTGCTAACATCAGTGTCAGGGGCTGCATAGAAAGATTTAGGACAAAAATATGGGGTTTTTTTAAATGTATTAAGCTGGGAAGTGCATGTTTGTAACACAGAAGAGGGGGTGGCTGTTTAACCTTCCTCTGCAGCTTAATGAGAAACTCTCCTGCTCATCCTAAAATGGGAGGTTAATGGAGTAACAAAGGCTGAGATTTCAGTCTGCCCTCAGTTCAGAGTTACAGTACAATTTTCTGTAGGCTCCATAGCCTTACCTTCCCTCTGAGCAAGCTGTGCCTCTCTCCAGGTGTGCAATGAGAACTCCCTCTTCAAGAGTCTCTCCCGCTACTTAGTTCGCCGTAAGGACCCCGAGCTCTGGGCCAGTGTGCTGCTGGAAAGCAACCCCTACAGGAGACCCCTGATTGACCAGGTACAGCTGCAGGACATTCACAGCCTTGCCTGTCCCAACTGGATTTGCAGAACCTGACATCACTCATTTCTGCATGCCTTGCTCTGCCTGCAGGTTGTCCAGACTGCTCTGTCAGAGACCCAGGACCCCGAGGAAGTCTCTGTCACTGTGAAGGCCTTCATGACTGCAGATCTTCCCAACGAGCTCATTGAACTGCTGGAGAAAATCGTTCTGGATAATTCAGTGTTCAGTGAGCACAGGTGTGTGAAATGAAAGCTAAGCCACAGGAAACTTGGAGTTACTGCTGTAATGTGAAACAGCAAATAAACTAATACCTTCTCCAGAGGGGAGGGTGAATTTCTTGATCATTATTTGCTAAGTACTGATTTTTTCCCTCCTCAGGAACCTGCAGAACCTTCTCATCCTTACAGCTATCAAGGCTGACCGCACCCGTGTCATGGAGTACATCAACCGCCTGGATAACTACGATGCCCCTGATATAGCCAATATTGCTATCAGCAACGAGCTGTTTGAGGAGGCATTTGCTATCTTCAGGAAGTTTGATGTCAACACATCAGCTGTACAGGTATCTTCAATTCTCAGCTTATACAAACTCCCTGTGCATCCCCTCACAAGGACTTTGCTGGTGCTTAACACCAGTTAGCAAAGTGCCCAAAGCTGCTCAGTGTCTTGTCTTACAAAGCAGACACTGTTTCTGTGAAAATAGGTGAGTTTTAACCTTTGCACTTAAAGATCCAAGTGTCCTCAAACCTAAACAACATTTGTTTATTGAAACTTTGTAAGCCTAAAATCACTCACGCTGCGTGGGTTGTGTGGAGTTAGTCCCTCTCTTTTACAAGCTGTGGATCCATTGAGGAACTTAGATAAACTCCAGCTTAGTGTGTTGTGAAAGTGACACTCTTAGCCTTCCTGAGAGTGGCTGATGGTGGTTATCCTTTCCCCAGGTGTTGATAGAGCACATTGGGAACCTGGACCGTGCGTACGAGTTCGCCGAGCGCTGCAATGAACCTGCAGTGTGGAGCCAGCTGGCCAAAGCACAGCTCCAGAAGGGGATGGTGAAGGAAGCAATTGACTCCTACATCAAAGCAGATGATCCTTCCTCATACATGGAAGTTGTTCAAGCTGCTAATGCCAGTGGTATGATTAAGTTTTGTTTACATCTTGGCTGTTGATGTTGCTCAGCTCCTTTGCCTGGTCTGCTCAAACTGCAGTTCTGCCAGACCTGTATCTTGGTGCAAGTAGAGGAATCTGGCCCTTCAAGGACTGCTCTAAATAAGAGTGGGAACAGGTAGTGTATTCCATCTGCAGATAATCAGTGGCCTGTAATTTCTTTCTTTAGCTAGCTGGAGACTTCTTTCAGAGTCTTTGTATGAAGTTAAATAAGATTTTAGTTAGGCCCATTTTGAGATTATTTGATTAATGCATAATTGGCAGTGTGAAGGTTGTTGATTGTTGGGGCTGTAGAAATATGTCAAAATTAGGCTCAGATTGTTTAAGTTAAGCACAAGTGTCCCCAGTGGTGTGAAATAAACATTCTGAACTCCTTTCCATAGGAAACTGGGAAGAACTGGTGAAGTATCTGCAGATGGCACGCAAGAAGGCCCGGGAGTCGTATGTGGAAACAGAATTAATCTTTGCTCTGGCTAAAACAAACCGCCTGGCAGAGCTAGAGGAGTTCATCAATGGCCCCAACAATGCACATATCCAGCAGGTGAGTGGGGCTGACTTTGTTTTCCTGACTCACAGAGGGGTGTTGGGAATTCTCTCTCTTTGGATATGCACATAGATTTTTAAATCCATTTTGACAAGGGCTTGAATGCCTCACATTGAATGTAAACCACTGGCTGAAAAGGTGCTGGAATAACCTGGCTGTGCTCTGCCCCAGGTTGGCGATCGCTGCTATGATGAGAAGATGTATGAAGCTGCCAAGCTCCTGTACAACAACGTGTCCAACTTCGGCCGCTTGGCCTCGACCTTGGTGCACCTGGGCGAGTACCAGGCAGCCGTGGACGGCGCTCGCAAAGCCAACAGCACTCGCACGTGGAAAGAGGTGAATTCACTGCCCCTGAGCTCAGGGCCTCAAAGCTGGGGCCAGCTCAGGAGCCTTGGTTCTAAGCAGTAACACAACTCTCAATTCCAGGTCTGCTTCGCTTGTGTGGATGGAAAAGAATTCCGCCTGGCTCAGCTGTGTGGGCTCCACATTGTAGTGCATGCAGATGAGCTGGAAGAGCTAATCAACTATTACCAGGTAATTAGGCTGACTCCTGTTGTACAGTCAGTTCTGTCATGGCAGCCCTGTCAAAATCTGGGATTCTGGATTGTTTCTGATGTGAAATGTCTCTGTGTGTGTCTCTAAGGATCGTGGGTACTTTGAGGAGCTGATCACTATGTTGGAAGCAGCACTTGGGCTGGAGCGAGCACACATGGGGATGTTCACAGAGCTGGCAATTCTCTACTCCAAGTTCAAGCCACAGAAGATGAGGGAGCACTTGGAGCTGTTCTGGTCCAGAGTTAACATTCCCAAGGTGAATATCTGAGGCTTTAAATTTAACTGAAAACGCACCTTTTTGGGCTGTCTGTACCCAGCTTTTGCACAAGCAACTCCTGAGGTTATTAATGGCACTAAAACCTGAGCACTGCTGGAAATTCCAGTTAACAAATATTGCTAATTCTGCCTTTTGCTTAGGTTCTGAGAGCTGCAGAACAAGCCCACCTCTGGGCTGAACTGGTGTTCCTGTATGATAAGTATGAAGAATATGATAATGCCATAATCACAATGATGAATCACCCAACAGATGCTTGGAAAGAAGGCCAGTTCAAAGATATCATCACTAAGGTATTGCTTTCCTGGTGAAAGTTATGTCTGTTTTTCTTTTGGATTTCCCCACAATCAAACTCCTGCTCTGAACATGCATCTTTACTCCTCTGTAGGTGGCCAATGTGGAGCTGTACTACAAGGCAGTTCAGTTCTATTTGGAATTTAAGCCTCTGCTGCTCAATGATCTGCTGATGGTGTTGTCCCCTCGGCTTGACCACACTCGTGCTGTCACGTTCTTCACAAAGGTAATTTTCCTGCTATCCACATAAAAACAAAAGCTGGGAAAGCATTGAGCTGTAGTAGCATTTAAAAATGCTTAGCTACCCCCTGCCTGCCAGGGAAAATGCTAAGAGACTTCCACAAAACTGACTTAAATGTGTCTCTCTGATTCCTTGAAGGTTAAACAGCTGCCCCTGGTTAAGCCTTACCTGCGCTCTGTTCAAAATCACAACAACAAATCAGTCAATGAGTCCCTCAACAACCTCTTCATTATTGAAGAAGATTACCAGGTATGTCTTGTCTTGAAGCACTTCGTTCTGGATTTACTTCATATTCTCAGCTTTTGTTTCATGTGTAGAAACACAGAGTTTTCTTTCTCATTTTCAGTAGTTTTTACCTGCTTGCTGTTAACTTCAATTCCTTAAGTGTATGTTCTTCAGCTTTAAAGTGAATTAGTGGTGAGGAACCATGGATTAAGTGGAAAAGTATTAGTGGCTTCCTGAGAGCATTTTGTGTCATTCCTATTGGGGATAGAGTGGCTCTGTTACAAGTGTGACAGCTTTTATTTAACGCAAACAAACACTGGGTGCCACCAGAAGAAGAGGCAAACAGTTGTGATGTCTGGCTGTTTTACTGTTTTCAGAGAACAGCTGCCTGGTTTTCAGAGACTCTTATTAACCTACTGAAAAATACTGACTGAAAATCTAAACTCCATGTGTGTCAAACAGCAGCTTCTCAAACAGAATAGCAGATCTCTGCAGGTGTGGCTGGGGTACTTTATCTTCCTACAAGCAGGAATAGAGAACTAGTGGAAAATATTTGCATTTTGTGTGTGCAGTTGTACATCTGAGGTGTGACTTTTTTTTTTTTTTTTCTGCTTCACTCAGGCTCTTAGGACTTCTATAGATGCTTATGACAACTTTGACAACATTTCTCTTGCCCAACGTTTGGAGAAGCACGAGCTAATAGAGTTCCGGAGGATCGCCGCCTATCTCTTCAAAGGCAACAACCGCTGGAAGCAGAGCGTGGAGCTCTGCAAGAAGGACAGGCTCTACAAGGTGAGGCAGCACCCAGGGCAGCTCTACAGCTCTGCCTTGTTGGCTCTTGGTTAACAGCCCCTTGTGGGTTGCTGTGTCCCCTGAGGCTGAGGCTCTGTCCTTTGCAGGATGCCATGCAGTACGCTTCAGAATCCAAAGATACTGAGCTGGCAGAGGAGCTGCTGCAGTGGTTCCTGCAGGAGAACAAGAGGGAATGCTTTGGTGCTTGTCTCTTCACCTGCTACGATCTCCTAAGGCCGGATGTTGTCTTGGAAACAGCGTGGAGGCACAACATTATGGACTTTGCCATGCCATACTTTATCCAGGTCATGAAGGAATACTTGACCAAGGTAAGAGCAGGTGCCCCTCCAACACCCAGAGCTTGTTAGTCACTGTGGTGAATGCCTTGAGACTGTCTGCTTGCTACTAACATTGGTTTGGGCTTTGTCCAATGTCTGTCTGTCCATGTCCACACTTACTTTTCAGTCCATCTGGGGAGAGACTTCGCCCTCTAAGAGGCTGAAACACTTGCAGGCTTCACCCTCTGCCAGTGACAGAACCTACATCAGTAGTATTTGCCTGACCCTGGGCAGTGTCTAAAGTAGTTCCAGGCTCCAGGCATTTCCTGTGCTGTGTCAGTCAGGAATCCCAGCTGGGATCAAGCTTTAACTAAATACTAGACTGTTACTAAAACAGCTTTATAGCTAGACCTAGAGATAACTTGTTCTGCTATGCATTTAACTCTAAAATGTGGCTCTGACACTTAATGGCACTAATTATGATTCAACTCTTATTTGAAGTGACTCAGGGTGGGGGAACTACTTGGTAATGCTCTGACAGACTTGAACAGACTTGAGTTAAATCCAGCTGTCACTAGCAAGATTTTCCCAGATGAAGCTTTTGGAGTATCTTCCAGTGAAATGCTGTAAATTGCTTAATGATTAAGACCTTTCCAAGCTTGAGTTCAGCTTTTACTTTCATGCAGTCAGTGAAGACTAAAGTGCCTGTTTGTCCAGAAATTTGCCTGGCTGTTCTTTCCAAAGGCAGAACTAGCTGTAGTTCTGTAGCCAGCCTGAAATGCTGTTTTGGGGGAGGTGGGCTGAGCAATACAACTGTTTGTCAGAGATGCCTGCACCAAGCTAACACCATGCCTTTGGTGGGAGTAGTAGATTCTTAAAGATAAACATTTCCTGATCTGATAAAGGATTAGGATGTAGCTTTGGTGTAGCTAATGAAGTAAGAGCCAGCAAGAAGCAGAGCTGCCTTTCTAAAGCAGATACTTCTGGTGTACTTTTGTTTTTACTCGCCTGTACCTTAATTATTTCTTCCCTGACGCTTTTGTTTCTACCTTTTTATATGCTAAATATGGAATTTGATTTTTCTAAGCTGCACCTTCTGAATTCCTTTGCAGGTTGATGCAATAAAGGAAAAGGTGAAAGTTGATTCTTGTTTTCCATCTTTAAGTCTGGAGGACTAAGTCTAAGGATTCTGCATGAGTTTTTTTCTTTCCTATGTTTACTACACTGCTGCTACTGCTTTTTCCCCAAACAAAATATCACTAAAGCATTTGCAAATTGTTTAACTCTCACTAGCTAGTGCTGTAGGAGAAAAGTAGATTCATTTGCTACTAATAAGCTACTAGATCCTCAGGAAGGGCATACAGGTGATCAGTTGGATCACAGTCAGCCTGCAATTGAAACAACACACAAATACTTACAAATGCTATTATTTGACAGCCAATCTGACTGGAACAACCTCCTACAATAAGAAATAAGTCTGTGAATCCCTAAATCAGTCTGGCATTTGCTAGTTGAAGGGCTGTGATCCAGTTCCTGATCTCTGGACCATGACTAATGCGTGCTGACTGTAGGCAGAGTAGATACTGGCTGCTCCAGAGGGACTCTTCCTCACTCAGGTGTCAGTTCTCATGGTGCTGATCTAATCCACACAGTGCTCTAGTTCATGTAGCAACTTAAATCTTCAGCTCTTACAACAAGTCTGTGGTTCTCCTCCCTACAGTAAATTTCTAGTAGTTGTCCAAAAAAAGACTGCCTTCCAAGCTCTTCAGCTTCACTAAACCTCTTTTGCTACCTCATTAAAAAAACATATAAAAATGGTAATGCTTATTGCTCTTCTGAGGCTACTCCAGGGCTTGCCTTTTGCTATGTAACTTTGACCTTCAGAAGGGCAATCCAAGGTTTTGTGTCCATCTGCTTCCCTACAAATGCCACTGTGATCCTCCTGAGCCCAGGGGTCAGCCCTTGCAGGAGTTTTCCATTAATGTGGTTCAGCAAAGGGCAAAGCAAAGTTGATAGACAGCTTTGAAGATGGACTAAATGCAAAAACTGCTGGTTGTAAAGACACCACTGGAACTCAAGGCTAACCTAAGACACGTAGTGTAAGGTCCTTCAGCAGCTAGTAAGGAAAGTAGGAGAGCGTGTGTGTGAAAAAAGGTAATTGAACTGCAGTGTTTGCATAAACGACGCATGTGTAGCAGTCATTGCAATTACATCCCACTACTCCTGAAGCTCCAAGGCATTGCTGTGGGCTGCTGTGGTTTTTTGGGGGGAGCCTGTATGGCAGTCATCTTCAGACCTCACTCGTGCTTCAGTACTTTTGCCTCTTTTTCATGCACACATAACACGATAACATTGAATGCATGTTACTTTTCCTCTGCAGCTTATTGCAGTCCCTGTGGAAAAGCCTTTCAGTCAATCTTGCTCCAGGTGTAGGGCCCTGAAGCTGGTGATGCTCGAGCAAGTGGTGTAAGAACCATCCTGAGGGCTGGTTTCAAACTTGCGCTTGTTCTTGTCAGTATTTGTTCAGCTCTGAGGGGAGGCATCAAAACTGGCTCCAAAATGCATTGAATGTCCTGGGCTGGAGGCTTTCCAAGTGTGAGTAAGCCAAATGCCTCTGCTTAGTAGCAAACTCTGCACATTCTCCTTGGATTTGCATCTCTAGACTTGTGCTTGTGTGTTCAGTGTGTTGCTGTTTGGAGTTAAAACAGTGCAGTTCCCAGCACGGTGTCTGGAAATGAGTCTTGGAGCATTGGATACAATCCCGTGCACTTTGGCAGCTGCAGGCCAGATACTGAGGGAGGCACCACCAGGCTGGCCATGGAAGCCCAGCCACTGAGGGAACTCCAGCTCAGGACTTCTGCCACTCCCTGGAGTTGTGCCTCAGCTTGAGGTTACACAGGAACAGGTTTATGGAACACACAGCTGAAAGGAGGCGCTCACAGCAGATATTTGCTCATGTAGCACAGTTCAGCTCAAAACTCACTTGTCAATGTTGTAGCTGAGTAAATAACACTGACCCTGTGTAAGTGCAGGAAACCTTCAAACTCCTTTATTAAGGACACAAATGAAATGAAACATTAATCTTGTATTATTGTCTTTCAAAGCAATTGGCATGATTACCTCTGACTTTGTTCTAAGTCTTATCTCCCAGGTAAAATACCAATACCTCATTTTGTGGTTTTAGTTTCAGGGCCTGCCTTAGACTATAGAAATGCTGAGTTCCCTTGGATCTGTCTTAGAAATGAGCTATAATTCACTACAGAAGTTCCTTCTCTTGCCTTTCTGTAGGGGTGGGCAAACAGCACCATTGCACTCGCAGTGCAGCAGTGAAGCTGGCCAGGCTTGTCTGTTACTGTGTGTGAAGCTGGAAGAACTGGAGTATCTGTGGGTTTAGGCTGACTGCCACACAGTTCTGGAGTGGAAAAAGCAAGTCTTATACACATGCATTCTCTGCATTTGAACTTAAATTGCATGAGTGAATGGGTTTGGAAAGTGAAATCTTGAGGCTCAAGTGACATGTCGGATGCTATTGCAGTCTGCTCTATCCAAATACAAACCTGATTACTTTGCCTCAATGTCACCTCCAGGGAAACCTCTCCAGGTCTGGGCATTATCTTGGCAATTGCTCCAAGGCCAGAGGTCTCCAATTGAGACTGAGCTCAAATCTGAGTCTTGAGTCCAAAGACTGTCCAGCTCCAGTCCAGTCCAGAACCTTTGTACAAAGCTTCAGCCTGGAGTGAGCTTTCAAAGTAGTTGAAAATCCCTCAGTGAGGGATTTTGTTCAGGAAACAGACAATCTTGACTGCACCAGTACCAACATTGCTACTTGAATTGATCTTAACTTGTAAATGGTCTCCTTTTCTTGATGGGTGTTGACATACCACTAAGGCTTTTCCACTTCTCTGCCACCAATAAGTACCTGTTTTAGAGGAGATTTCTTTAATTGTTGGTCTCAATTCCAGGTGGATAAACTGGATGCATCAGAGTCTTTGAGAAAGGAAGAGGAGCAAGCTACAGAAACACAACCTATTGTTTATGGTAATGCTTTAGTTTGTGTGTTATCAATTACATATTTCACTTTTTAAACAAGCCTTCCCTAATCTTGTTTTGTTCCTGACAAAGTCCTGGGAAATGGGAACATTCTCCATGTGAAATCAAGTCTTAAGGAATGGGTTCCAAAATACAAGATAAGTGCTGTGGCTGCTGAGGTGAGCTGTGGACTGCAGGATTGAAGGTTGTCCTGGCTCCTTAAGGAGAGCTGTACAGGAGCTGTGCCATTCCAGACTCCTTGAGAGCTGTACAGGAGCTGTGCCATTCCAGGCTCCTTAAGGAGAGGTGTACAGGAGCTGTGCTACTCCAGACTCCTTAAGGAAAGGTTGTACAGGAGCTGTGCCATTCCAGACTCCTTAAGGAAAGGTTGTACAGGAGCTGTGCTACTCCAGACTCCTTAAGGAGAGCTGTACAGGAGCTGTGCTATCCCAGACTCCTTAAGGAAAGGTTGTACAGGAGCTGTGCCATTCCAGACTCCTTAAGGAAAGGTTGTACAGGAGCTGTGCTACTCCAGACTCCTTAAGAAAAGGTGTACAGGAGCTGTGCCATTCCAGATTTCCACCAAGGGGTTATTTGCATCTTGTGCAATATGTTTTATATCTAAAGCATATTTATACCTACTTTATATTGGGTATTTTCTTTATATCCAGGTTATCCTAGTAAGAGTTTCTTCACTGTAGTATTTTTAGCCATGTGTTGTGCCCTGTGGTTTTTACCGGTTGTGGCCCTGAAGAAGCCCAGTCCAGGTCAGCAGGGTGAAACACAGAAAATAACCTCCTGCAGACATCCAGGCATTTAGCAGGGTGATTTCTGAGTTGAGGAGGAGTAAGATGCCCGTTGTGTGTTGCAGGCCAGCCCCAGCTGATGCTGACAGCAGGACCCAGCGTGGCAGTTCCTCCGCAGGCACCTTTTGGCTACGGCTACACGGCCCCTCCGTACGGGCAGCCGCAGCCCGGCTTCGGCTACAGCATGTGAGATGCAGCACAAGGCAGCCTGGAGCAGCAACTTTTCTTACTGAAACTCCACCGTCCCTCCCCGCTTTAACTCATAACAGGGAAAAGCAAAGAGTTCTGCCTCGTGTTCTTGTAACCTTTATTTCATGAAGGACAGTTTTTTCTAGCGCGAACGATTTGAATCACTTCTGTTAAATCTTTTTCACATTCCATGTCCATTTAGACTTTTACTTTCAGAAGGGGAATAGTTTAAACGACTTTGTTCCAAGTGGGCTTTTGCAGGACTGCTTATTACCATTAAGTCTATTGTGAAGATTCTGATTTGCACTCTATAGTGTTACACTCTAATATTGAATCTTAATTTCATTGTATGTGAGCAGCTTACGGTATGTACTGTCTATTCTAAATGCATTTAAATCTCACTGTATATTTGGAGAAAGCTAAAGCCAAGATAATTGTATTTGACCTTGCAAGACTGCTGACAAGAGACAACACTAATCAGCATATCCTCCCTGGGTTGGATTGCATAGCTCTAAAAGAAATTAAAATGCGTACAGACAACCTTGCCTGACTTAAAATGAGTAAAAATTTTGGGTTTTGTTTTTTTGTTTTTTTGTTTTTTTTTTCCCTTAACCTATGCAGGTTTTTCCAGTTATGCATATAGAAAATGCTAGTGTCTTTTTGCTCACTCCATATGTAACAGATGACCTTATGTTGTGCTGTATCCTGTGCTTTTGTGGGACATTCCATTCAGGAACAGAGCACCATGATTCCAATCTGTGTATTTACTAACCCTGCCCTGAGGTTTGTGTATGTTGGATATTGTGGTGTTTTAGATCACTGTTTTGAGTGTACAGAAGAGAGAATTCAAGCATATTGCTGTTCAGTTTTGTTTGTGCAATTTGAAATTACGCAATTTAAAAATAAATTACTGGACTGTGGACATGCTGCATAGTGGTAGCTTCACTTTACTGTCTTCAAAAAAAGGACCTTTGGACTCAACCCAAGTATTCCAGTGCTGGTAGTGGGGGGCAATGCAGGTGTGTGCAGCCAGGGGTCAGAGGGGCCAGCAGCAGAGCAGCAATGGGGACCAGTGGTGGGGTCTTGCACTGAGGGGGCAATGCAGGAAAATATGTAATGCTTTTTCTAGAGAGAGATTATGGCAGAGAGAAGAAAATAGCACTTTTCACCAGTTGGCTGCACTGTGGTCAACTCTAGCATATTCGACCAGATGATACATTAGGATTGTAGTAGGGTGTGCCAGTTCAATTGAGATCATGTTCTAGGTATGTAAATTGCCTTAAACATATTTAGCTTCAAATAAAATTGACTTAAATGTTTCTTTATGAATACTGTCATATTTGAGTGTGACGAGTCTGACAGCACTGGCCACATTTCCAACAGGAGCTCTAGAAGCTCCTGTTCCTTAACCAGGAGCCACTCTGGGCATCAGGATGCAGATCCCACTCTGTGTTCCTTATCCAGGAGCCACTCTGGGCATCAGGATGCAGATCCCACTCCGTGTTCCTCCTGTGAGCTCCAGAGCTGTGTGCTGTGATCCTGGGCACTGCAGCACTTCCATGGACTGGGGCTGGCAGGGCTCACCTGCCCCAGGCTCTCCATGGTCAGCATGGAGGTCAGAGGTGGAGCAAAGCCTGCAGTGAGTCCCTGAAAAGGATTCTGCCTCTGAGTAAGGGGTGCAGTATAAAAACATTTCCATCCTCTGTGTTTATTGGCATTTCAGCCCCTCTGCCATTCCCTCTGGCTCTGTGGAGATGGAGATCAATCCTGTTCCTTCTCCTTCCTGGTTCACAACACTCAGCTGGAACACATCACTGAGAGGTTGGCAAAGGTGCTTAACAGCAGGACTCTCACAAATTTCAGGCAGAATTTACTGGAACCCCCAAGGTGCTCCGAACTGTGCAGTAATACCTATAACAAGGTGCTTCCTTAAACACAGGAGTGCCTGTTCATCCAAATAAAACCAGGATTTAAGCCTGTCCCTGAGTGCCCAGTTGTTTAATGGAGGGTAACTCCCCACACCTTGGCTTCACTGCACATTTTTGCACGTGTAGGAGCTACACAGACCCCTCCAGAGGGAAGCTCAGCTTACAGCTGCTCCCCACAGCTGTTACTGGTCTGGGCTGCAAATCCAGTTGAACTGGTCAGCCTGGTACCAGTTACGAGTTGTTGCAGCAGCTGTTGGGCAGGAAGTTGGCTACAGTTACCCCCAGCTCCAGTCCTTAACTGCTTCAGCAGCTGAGGCTTTCTGAGTTAAAGAAGGTATTCACAGAAAACAGGCAGAAACAGGAAACTTAAAAGTCATCAAGCAATGTGCAAAATCCTCAATCAATTGCACAAATTGTAAATTTACTGGGTTCCTTCTTGTGCCAGCTCTGCTTCCCTCAACTGCCCTGAGCCTAGAATATTCTTTCCCACTTCTGGAACAAAAGCTAGAGAAACTCATGATTTACAAATTAAATCTTACAAAACTTGCTTATTTTATTAACACTGAGGAAAGAGATGGCAAAAAACCCCAACTTTGATTTTCATCCCTTCAGCACCGACATACATGAACACATCCAGGTGTTTTTGGTACCAGTTTAGAAGAGCTTCAGGTGACCAGACACTTTATCTATGACATCAGCTGGTCCTGGTCCTATCCCAAGGACTGTCCTGGAGCCTGGAGCTATCTGAGTGCGCCCAGCATCCTGTATCAAGCTCACGGTCAGCCCCAGGCGCTTGGCCTCAGCCAGCAGCTGCACCAGAGTCTCTTCATCAGGAGCCTTGAGCACCACTTTGGGCTGTCCACAATATTCCCACTGCTTCAGGAGCTCGGGATTCCTCTTGTGAACCTGCTTGTAGGCAGAGACAGCAGCGTGGGAGCACTGTGCTGCCACTTTGCCCTTGCCCATCTTCAGGTCGTTGCGGACGATCAGCACCAGCTTGAGCTCCCCTGTCTCCCCCATGATGTCAGGCTCGCCCCCCAGGCTGCTGGAAGGGTCTGGCACTGCTCCAGCTCCTCCAGGCTTCCTGCGGAGCCGCCCCCGGATGCCCCAGCCCAGGCACACACCGCACACCACTCCGATGATGACATTCACAAACTCGGGCTCAAAGAGAGAAATCATGGTGGATTTTGGAGACTGCCTCTGGAAGGGGGGGGAAAGACAAATTTACTTGAGCGTTTCTCAGCTTCTGAGAGCATTTTCTGTGCTCTCACCTGGTTTTCATTTGGTTATTTGAAGACAAAGAACATTTGTTAGAAACACAAAGGAACAGCTCCCCAGACACAGCTTTCTGACTGCAAACACCTCACTGGTGATGGGCTCTGACTCAGAGCTAAGATAAAATGGCAAATTATCATAGAATCATAGAATGGTTTGTGTTGGAAAGGGCCTTAAAGCTCATCTGTTCCAACTTCTGCCATGGCCAGACACTGGGACACTATCTGAGTTTTCTCCAAGCTCTGCCCAGCCTGGCCCTGGACACTTCCAGGGATGGGGCAGCCACAGCTGCTCTCGTGCAGGGTCTCACCACTCTCACAGGTGGTGAGACCAATTAACCAATATCCTGATATCCAATTAACCCTCCTGTCTGTCAGTGTGAACCATTCCCCCTTGTTCAACACCCCAGGCCTCTGTAATTAACCTTGCCCCACCTCTCCTGTAAATTCCCTTCACCTGCTGGAAGGCCGCAATTAGGTCACCTCAGAGCTTCACTTCTTCAGGTTGGACCCTCCCAGTTCTCTCAGCCTTTCCTCATTACACCTAAAAACGGGGAGAGAAACTGTGAAATGCCGGAGATTTTAAATCAATACCCAAATTCAGCTGAGGAGTGGGGCCGCCTCCATCTCCTCAGCCCCGCCAGGCCCGAGCGGACAGAGAGGGCAGAGACCGAGCGGGGACAGCACCGTGCGGGACCCCGCGGCCCTGAGGGGGAAACCGAGGGGGCCATGGGGCAGCATCCCCTCAGCGCTCACCTGCCGCTCCCGCCCGGCCGCTCCGCCGCGCCCGCCCGGAGGTGACGAGACCGCGGCGCTCGGGAAGTGACGGAGCCCGGGGCGGGACGGGGCGTGTGGTGCCGGGCCCAGTTCCGCGTTGTGCCGGGCCGAGCGGAGCCGCCGGAGCGTGGTGAGTGCGGGGCCGGGCCCGGGGCTGTCCCGGCGGGCGGGGGTGTCCTCACCGGGCCCTCAGCGGGGCCCCTCAGCGCTGCCCATCGCCGCCCGCTCCCCTCACGGCCCCTCCGGCTCTGAGGGGACCCCCCGGGCCGGGCGGCTCCGGTGCTGTGCGAGCCGAGGGAGCCGTGAGGGAGCCGGGAATGCTGTGGAGGAGCAGGGCGGGAGGGGAGGCTGCTGCTGCCGGCCTTGAGGGTGAGAAATGAGCCGCTGCCCCCTCACCGCGCTGGAGAGCGGCTGTGCTCCTCCAGAGCCCCGGAAAGGTGGGAGAGACTCGCCCTGCTCCGGCCCAAGGGACGGTGCCTGATGACACAGGGAGAAATGTGTCCTGCTCCCTGCGGAGAGGCAGGCAGCGATGGCCTTTGTGTGCTTTTCCACTGGAAATGTGCTGTGATATCCCGCTTGGGTGATCCCGCCATCCCTGTGGGCTGCCTGGGGCTCGTGGATGTGAGGCCCAAATTCATGGGAGCATTTCTGCTGGCCGGGGTTAAACACCTCGTCTGGTTTTTATTTCTCTAGCCAGTGTCGTGTGGCGTTTACAGCAGATAATAAAGCAGCAAGATTCCCGTTTTATTCCAGTTTTGCCTGGCAGGTCATGAAGGTGACCTGAGAGAAGGGGTGATGTTTGATGGCAGCTGTTTATCTGTGAAGTGCTGTGAATCCAGGTTATCCCTTTCCAACTGTGCCTACGACATTTCTTCAGGGTTTTCTCCTGCCCTTGTTTTCTGTGCTCTGTGCTTACCAACAAGTGGGTATCCTGGTTTAGTTAATGGTGACAATGTGGGTTGAGGTGGAGAAAATGTGGTGTTATTCTTTCATGCTTTGGACCACGTGTGTTGTGTTTGGGCAGTGGATTTTGGTGCTGTTTTGCTGTTAGGAATTCTGCTCTTTTAGAGATTGTTTCACCTCAGTTTGTTGGGGGATTCCTAACACCTTATGATAGCATACATCAGCTTTTCTTAATGCATTGATTTTGCTATTGAAATAATCTTTGTTATGTCAGTCCTCCTTCTTCCACTCCATCATTTCTTCAGCGTGGAATAGACTTTCCTTTATTCCTCATGGGATAAGTGACAGTTGTAACAATGGCTTCATCCCCTGTTTTCAGATGAGGGTTCTAAAAGCCACTTTCCACTTGTGCAATGGGAGGTGAGCTCTCTTTGTTAGTCTGAGCTTTGTTTCATGTCCTGCTGAGCTGCTGAAGTCACTGGTGTTTGTAATTGCTGTGAGGAAGGGTAGGAGGAGGCTCCGCAGCTTTCAAGTGGGTGGCAGCAATGAGGAAGGTGAGTAGGCTGCAACAACTGCACTCTTTCTGCATTAAATCTTCTTTTCTAAGTTGTTGTCTTGGAATTCCTTCTGAATGTCATAACTGCCTCTGAGTGCACCTCATGAGCTGCTCTCCTCAGGGTGATCTGTGCCATTAGTGCATGCTTGGACATTTCTTATTCCTTAAAAACCTGTGTGCTTAAAACAAACAAAAAAAACCCAAACCTGTAATTCCTGGTGTACTGCGATGGGAGACAGAGTTATCTGCAGGTTGGAACTTTAACTTTTCTTCCTGAGCTGGGTGAACTTTGCTGTTCCCTGAGGACAAAGGGCACAGCCTTGAGGCTGTTGCAATGCTGAGGTTTTTGTACCAGCTTCAAACACAGCCATGGGACAGCACCAAGACCACTGAACCTTGCTGCTTTTGGTGCTGCTTGGACCCAGAGGGATGTTATTAGTGAGTTGTTCAGGGCATTTCAAGCTTATTAAAAGAATATTTTTCTGTCTCCCAGGGCTCAGAATTGGCCTCTGTCTGGGCAGTGTGTCCTCACTGGATGGCCAAGTGTGAAATCTGAATTGGCTGCACTTAGAGAGTGTTCCTGTGAAAAGCAGAATTTGTTATCTCAGGAGCTGCTTTCAGCCTCTCTGGGCTTTGTCAGGTCCTTGTGTTCATCCCCTTTCATCTGTGCTGTGCCTCCTCTGCATGTCCTCTTATCCTGGCTCTCACCTTTTCATCTATTTGTCTCTACTCCTTTATTATAGCACCTGATTCTACTGCTGGATGTAATTAAAATTCATGTTTCACCAGAAAAAAAAAAATACACCAAAAAGATCAGGTTAATGTATGTGGCTTCAATGGCAGGGACAGAACTTTCTGTTAACTGAAAAGAAAATTGTATGGTATCCCTGAAGCTCACGTTACAACAGTTTTTCCTAAAAGGTATCTCAAAGTCCCATAAAAAAAAAAATTGGAATTTTAACTCTAAATTCTAAGCTGATTTATTTGGGTAGGAATTGGAAAATAGGTCTGGTGTACAGAGGCATAACCCACAAAATGGAAACCTGTGGTCTTTAACTGCATTACTTCTCCTTTGAGGAATTAAACTATTTTAGTTAGGAAAACATTTTTAGTATGGGAATAAATGCACTCCTATCAAAATAACCCATTATGGGCTAAATCTGAGGAGATTTGGAGCATCTTTCAGATGTGGCCTCGTTTATTTTAATTGAACACTTCCCAGGAGTGCTGAGGGACTGGGGGGAAAAAAAAATCGCGCAGTTACGTTTAATATTTTCTGTCATCTTCAGGAAAGTCATTAACCCCCAGGTGAGGGGCAGTGCCACCCCAGTGCCACCTGCACGGGGCTCTCTCGCTCTGGAGGGGCTGCAGAGCTGAGGACGTGCTTGGCTCCTCCACTGCCTCCAGATCCTGGGGAAGTGCTGAAGAGGGAACAGCTGGAAGGGGCAGGGGATGTTTCACTTCCAAACTGATCCCTGAATCTGTTCCTGTGCCAGGCAAGCTTTGCCTTTCGAGGGAAAGTGCTCTCCAAGTTTCTTTGCCAGGGAATTGTTAACTTATTCTCTCTGTAGAGCATTCGATGACTGAAGAAAAACTCCTCTCACAGATGTGCAATTCTTTACCCACCTGGAAAGGCTGGATTTTAATCCTTTTTTCCCCTTGTTGTAACTGGGTGTAGAAAAAGAAGGAATATCAAAAAAGTTGAGAAGGAAGCAGCAGGTTTGGAACATTTGGCTTTAAATGCAAGGACTGACTGGAGATGATGTGTTACTGAGGTGGATGGGGGGAACAAAATTTTTCAAGTTTTAACTCTGGTTGTGGGCGCTGTGTGAGCAGGAGCTGATGGAGCTGAGAGTCAGGGCTCTTTCAGTAAGGAGTGGTAAGAATGAGTGGTTCAAACAATGACTGAGACCATGAAAACACTTCCTTGTTGTTCCAGCACCCTGGAAAGGAGTCCTCCAAAAATGCTCAGAACAGAACATGAGCCCACATCCTGCTCCTCTGGGTGAGAGTGCAGCCACCCAAGTTTGTCCAAAGCTGGTTCCTTTTGCATGAGTGCAACACTTGGTGCTTCCACAGCCCCCCAGAGCTCCAAAGAAGAGACTTTTGTCCTTTTCCATGATTACAGAGGGCAGATAGCGCAGTGCCCGGTTTTGTTGTGTCCTCCTGCTCTGATTGCTTGTTTTGCTTTGTCTCACTTCTGCTGTGAAGTGCCAGTCACAGTCACCATAAACCCTTTTTGTTGAGCAATGTGCATTTTTGACTAGCAATAATTATCTTTTTATACTTCACGTTTTTGGTTGCCCTAAAGCTCAATGGGGCATTGTCAGCTCTTTGTTCAGCCCTGCAGAGCAGCTCCTGTGTGAGCACAGCTCTAACAAATGATCTCAGGCACCCTGATACAAAAACTGGCCCCAGTTGTTTTCCTCGCTCTTTTAAATAGTTTATTTTTGTGTTTGCTGCTAAGTGCTCCATGCAGTAGGCAAATTTATTTTTAGAGATGGGCTCTGTGTCTTCCCCAGCTTCTGTCAGAAGTGAAGTTCTGTTCAGCAGATGGAATTGAGTTTCCTGTGGTGAGCTCTCACGGGTTGGGTGTAGATTTGAGAACATGGGGTGAGTTAATGAAGGGTAACTCCATTTTGGGTCACCTCCCACTCCAGCCCATCCCTGTGGGCAGGAATTCGTGCAGGACCAGGGGTTCTGATGGGCATCAGCAGATCAAGGGTGCTGAGCTGAGGGGATGTGCAGCCTCCAGGCCCTTTGCTAAGATGCTTTGAGTATAATCAGACTGAGGTAAACCAGGGAGGTTCTTTTCTGGAGCCAGGAAGGGTTTGCAGCCTTTCAGCCCTGCCATGTGGTAGATATCCCATCTCCAAGTCAGCTGTGCTTTTAAATAGGAATTTTTAGAGCTTTCCTGCAGAGTGGTTGAACTTTAAGACCTTTTTGACAAGTATTTGTCCTGCAGAAATGTGGAAGGGATTATTTATCTGCTCAGTGCAAACGTTGACTTGTGTGAGGTGGTGTTATGCAAAGCTAATCCTGGATTAGTGCCTTTCCAGGCAGCCAGGGTAAAAGTGGCTCTGGCATTTGAGCTCCTGAGAAAAAGCTGTGGTGCCTTGGGAACAGCACACCTGAGCCCCCAGAGAGGCAGGAATTCATGGATTGCACTGGAATTCAGGGTTTGCACAGCCTGGCCTGTAGCATCAGGCATGGAGAGCAGTTGGCATTGCACTAAATGAATCTCCTTGGGGTGTAATTAAACTGAGAGCAGGGACCAAACCAATCAAGACTTTAATTCTGAAGTCTAGATTTGCACATGTGAAAAAAGATAGATTTCAAAATGAGGAACGTGTGGCTTCCACTGAAATTTGTGGATTTTTTTTTTTTTCTAATCTTTGCTATATTTAAGTCAACAAAATGTGACTGAAGTTCCCTAAGCCAGAACACTTTTTTTAGTGTTGCTGTGTGTGCTCAGCAGCTCTGGCTGGCTTTTCCTTCCTAAGCAGCTTTCTGTGAACATCAGGCTTGCAGGGTGTGGGTGTGCAATTTAAATATTGCCCTCTGCAGTTTGGGCTCTGTGTGTGTGAATTCCTGTGGTGTGGACATGGGCATGTGTGTATGGAAACTTACATTGGAGATGTTCATAAATACTTATTTATATATAAAATTATATATATTATATGTATATAAAAATAAAATTGTAGTTGTTCATAAATGCTTATTTAAATATATATAAAATTATACATATTATGCATTACATATTATGCATTACATATTATGCATTACATATTATGCATTACATATTATGCATTACATATTATGCATTACATATTATGCATTACATATTAATATAAAATTGCAGGTGGTTGTAAATGCTTATTTAAATATATATAAAATTATATCTATATAATATATATATAAAATGTATATAAAATTGTAGGTGTTCATAAGTGCTTATTTAAATACATATATAATTATATCTATATGCTATATATAAAAATATATATAAAATTGTAGTTGTTCATAAATGCTTATTTAAATATATATAAAATTATACATGTTGTATATTACATGTTGTATATTACATGTTGTATATTACATGTTGTATATTACATGTTGTATATTACATGTTGTATATTACATGTTGTATATTACATGTTGTATATTACATGTTGTATATTACATGTTGTATATTACATGTTAATATAAAATTGCAGGTGTTTGTAAATGCTTATTTAAATATATATAAAATTATATCTATATTATATATATATATAAAATGTATATAAAATTGTAGGTGTTGGTAAGTGCTTATTTAAATACATATATAATTATATCTATATACTATATATAAAAATATATATAAAATTGTAGTTGTTCATAAATGCTTATTTAAATATATATAAAATTATATTGTACATCTCTGAACATTTTATTTAAAAATTTGACAAAATTACTGCAGTCTGAATCCAAGGGGTGACCTCACTCCTGTTTACCAAACCCGAGTTGCTGCTTGGCTCTTAAGCCTCACATAAATCAATGGGGAAGGATTTTTTCTGTAGAACTTCAATTTCTTCCACTGGACAGTTTTATATAACCTGTCATTTTAATACTGCACCACTTTTCTTTCCAACAAAAGCAACATATGAAAAACTGTAAATCAGGATGCTTACAGGGAGAAATACAATGCAAATAAAATGCTTTAGCTTTGTGGGACTCTCTTTTAAGAGAAAGAGTTTTAAGATTCAAGAGAGGGTTTTTAAAACAAGGAGTCTGACTGGTTACACTCTTTGTGTTTGATTGCATAAGAATTGTCAGCTGTTCAGGTTTTGTTTTTTGAAAGAAAAAAAAAAAAGACAACTCTTGCAACAGTCTGGTTTGTGCTGGCTCCCACTTCTTGCATGATTTACTCTCCTGGATAAGGAAAGCCCCATCTGTTCTTTTGGGGTTTTGTTGTATGGCTGATCCCTCTAGAGGGAGGCTAAAGCAGCACTGAGTATGGACAGGGCAGCACAGCTCCCCTCAGAAAGCTCCCGTCCTCTGCAGGGTTTGCCTTTTGTGCAGGGCAGGAGATGCAGCTCCGTATCCTGGTTACCACACTGAGGGCTCATTTCCAGCCAGGGAGGGTTCTGACACAGAGCTCTGGTGCCAGGATGAGGAGCACACCTGGAGCTCCAGCCTCAGGATGGGAGTGAGGTTTGTACAAAGCTCTGCTGCTCCTGGAGCCCAAACAGTGGGCTGGGTCAAGGAAGGGGTTTGTTTAATGAGCTTTTGTTCAGCTGTTAGAAGTGAGGGAGTTTTGTCATTTGAGTGAAAAATTTAGAATGATGTAGGTGGAAATGTTTTAATCTTTGTCAGTGTGGGGACTGAATCACTTTCTGTGTTGGTGGTGTAATGCAGGATGAGTGTGAGCTGGCTTTGGGAGCTGCTGGGTGTTTGTCTGCATCCTTTGCCTGTGGAGAGCTCCTAACCTGAACCACACCTTGTCCTTTTTGGTTTCTTCTCTCTCAGCCCCAGAGGTGACTGATCTATGAAATGGCAGAGAATGGCACAGACTGTGACCAGAGACGCATCAGAATGAGCAAAGAGCAGCACAATGGCAGCTTCACAGGTAGGTGGGAATCCCTTGGTGCTCTCACTGCCCTGTGTGGGCTGTAAAGCAGCACAAGATGGAAAAGGAATTGATTTGGGTTTTCTGTGGAGGCCAGGCTGGATGGAGCCACCTGACCTAGGGAGTGGCACCTCTGCCCGTGCCAGGGGTGGAGTGGGATGGGCTTTAGGGCCCTTCCAACCCAAACCATTCTGGCACTCTGATTTTATGCCCATATTGCAGAGGGCTCCATGCCTGAATCAATCTTAGAAACCTCAGTCAGCTCTGAACCTGAGGGATTTAGGATTTCAAAGCCATGGAGTAGATTCATGCTGTGTATTTCCATTCACGTTTCTCTTACACTCCTTTTTTCTCCCAAAGTTCTTGATACATTTAAGCCCCACAAAACTGACCTGGGTACCAACAGAGGCTACAACAACAACAAAAAAACCTAAAAAAGTGTAACTGTTGGCAAATGTGTGGCTGTGGAAGTCAGACTGTACAGCCCCACCCTTTGGCACTGAAAAGTCAGTTCTTGGTCATAAAAATCTGATTTACTCTGGGACACATCCAGTTATTAGTCTCCCAATTTCTAGCTGTTCTGTTGAAATTCAATGTCACTATAATTTATTGGTTTCAGTGATAAACTACCAGCAAAACAGTTTTAACTACTTCATCTCCTGCCTCTCCTCTGTTTTTCCTGCTGGTATGGCTGAAGTAGCCTGGGATTAATGTTTAGAACTCATGAAAAATAACGTGAAAACAGTTAATGAAGATTTTTGTGTTACTGAATTATCCATGCTGTGTAGTAAAGCATGGAAATTATAATCATCCTTGTTTGTTTCCTGTCAGCTTTAAATGTGCCAGTTCCATATTTAATTAAGTTTTGTAATCAAGTGATTTCTCAAGTTGTGTGCAGTCTTACACCATTGTCTTTTATGACCTTTTACTAAAAACAAGGTCATAAAAACAAGGTTGAAACATTTTTATTACACATATTAAACCAAAAAGATTAACTGCATGTTTGTATGTATGGAACAAATTAAAGCCTTTTACTTAGTCTTAAATCATCCTGTAACTCTGAGGGAATGTGGATGTTCTTCAGTATTTGCCAGGATTTCTGTTCGTTCATCTTAAGCAACTGATTTTCCAGCTAAGGAATACAGAATTAAGTGGGCTGTGTGACTAATGAGAGCTGCAATTTCTGTGTAAATATCAGCATCTGATAAGGCAAAATGGTTCAGGTACTGGAGTAAGACTGAAATAATACATCTTGGGTTCCAATGTGCTGGAGATCCGATTAGATCAATATTTTAAATGCAACAGCTTTTTAAAAATCTAAAATTTATCAATATTATTACAATGCAAAATAGAATACATGTGTTGTGACTGTGTACTAAGTGATGTTTAAACAACTTTGGTGTCTGTTTGGCTACAAGTGTATTTTTTCATTGTTTACTGGTACTATTTTTAAATCTTATTCCAGAATTCCTTTTCTTTAAAAGTTTAAAAATTATTACTGCTTATTAGCTTGACAACCTTTGAACAAGCCATTCTCCTCCAAAAAAACAGCTCAGGTTTGGGGTTTTATTCATCTTATTGTGAGCACAAAATAACACCTTGATTGGAAAAGGTTTTGTGAGCAGGGCCTGGGCTGGGTGTGAGCTCAGTGCCAGGCAGGGCTGAGCTCCTTTCCAGGACAGGACTCTGGGAGAGGCTCCTGCCTGGCAGGGCAGGTGCTCCTATCCAGTTCCACCCTGTAATTCCATCCTGTGCAGGGGGAGCTGGGAATAGCTGTGCTGGACAAGAGCCAGCTCAGAGGTTCAGAGGGAAATGTCCCTGCTGAGCTCACACCTGACCTGGGGTCTGGCTGCTCTCAGCTCCTCTCAGTGCCCTGCAACTTATTATTTTGCATTCTTTTATTAAAAAAAGAGACATTGAATGGACTCTTAGTTTGTCCAGTGTCATTGGAAAGGTGGCACTTTCACCTTCCAATGTCATTTTTAAAAAAACTAGAAATGTTAAAGTCAGAAAATTCACTTCCCTTTTCTTCACCTTAAGAGCAGCAGTGTGTACACTTGTGTTATTCCATGTCCTATAGCGACAGCTCCCATTAACTTCCTGACAATTATTTTAAAAATCAGTGTATTTTTGGGTGGGATAGCAGCTGACTGCCAACCTGTGCTTTTACAGATTTTTTTTTTTATATATTTTCTTTCCTTTTGATTTGCAGATTCCTCGATGTTGAGTGAGCGGAAGCGAAGGGAGCGAGAGGAGAGGTTGAATATTGTGCTGTGGAAAAAACCTCTTGTTACCTTGCAGTATTTTTGCCTGGAAACTCTATTAAACTTGAAGGAATGGACCATAAAGTAAAGATCATTTCTTTAACTTCTACTAAGCGTTCTGGGCAAACCCATGCTCTGATTCAGTAGGTCATTCTGACATCTCACTTTCCCTGATGGTTCACAACCTGAGAACTTTTTTTCAGACAACATGTGTATTTTTGTCCCTTAAAGGTGGCTGCTGGAGCATCCCACACTTGTAGCTGTGCTCTCAGATCTGCTGCCTAAATTACATAAATGCAGCAAGGTGCTTGGGAGAGAAAATGGCAAACTGCCTTTCTGAAGGGTTGAATATTCCACTTTGAAAGAGTGAGATCCTTAAGGCAAAGGGATGTTGTGCTTATGGCTGCAGTGTCAGCACTGACCTGCTAATGCTGGTGTCACTGAGTAATCTTCAAACAGCTCAGCCAGGGCAGAGATCAGGGCTCTGTGCAGCTTGCACTGATGTTTATGATGCTGTAAAGAGGACTTGGCTTCTCTGTGGCCTTTTTACAGCAGGAAATGATTTATTAAAGCACTTTCCTTGAGTGTGATTTCCACACTGGATAAAACCAGCTTTTATCCCAGTGAGAGAATTGGTGAGGAGCAGTCCTGCCATTCCCTGCTAGTGCTGAAATGCAGAGCCAGTTCTTAAGGCACAGGCCTGGGGGTTTAGGCTGCCAAAACAAGAGTGTAATGTGCAGTGAAAATGGCAGGAGTAGCAGCCATGCAGGGCTTGTGTTGGTGGCTCTGCTGTGCTTGGGATGAGTTTACAAAGCCTTTCCCAGTCAGGGGACAGGGTCTAATGTCACCTTGGGTGACTCCAGCTGTGGGCTGCTCCTCCAGGCTGAGCTCAGCTGGTGCTCAGGGCTCTGCTCACTGTCTGGAGGTGCTGCAGTCCAGATTTACTGACAGCTTCCATTTGCCTTTGAAATTGTTTGTATAAAAAACACGAGCTTTGTGTAGTGTAGCCTTAATTCCTTTTTACACCCCAAAAAAACCTGAAACCCCCCCAAGCCTATTTATTTTATTATGTGCATTCTTTCAACTACCGTTAGGAATTGTCTCTGAGAACTGTTTACTGGGTCTGACATCTGTAATTTCTGATAATAGCCAAGCATTTATTTAAACTAAGCAGAAATAACATTGGAGGATTTATTTTAAGACCTCAAATCTTATTTGGCTTCCTAGACATCCAGTTCTGTTCCAGATAGCACTTGCCTCCTCTGCTGAGCAGCACATTCAGTTGTCTGGCACTCCCCTGATAGAATCTTTACAGAAAATAACCCTGACTATTACAAGCTATTAAGTTGAGACCTCAGATTGACTCTTAATGATCTCCTGTGTTCCATTGCATAAATTGTGTTTTTGAATGACAATAATTTGAAAATTCAATTGTCATACTAATGTAAGCAGCACTAACTTTAATTTTAAAATGTTCTGAGTGCTCTTTTCAGTTTGCTTAATATGAAATATTTGTGACTGTTTTCCTGTATTATGCCTCACATTTCTATCTTTCTGTCTAATTAGATAAGTTATGTTTATAATTTGCTATTTTAGGCTGGGAATTTTAAGTGATGCTAGCACTTTTTTTATACATCATTAGGTGACAATATAGTAGTGTTTTGTGGAAAATTATAAATGTATTTGCTAATCTACTGTGTGTGGCCACATACACATCAAGCAGGAAAAAAAGGAGTTAAAACCAAATGTGCTCAAAAATTATTTGGTAGCAGATGACTTTGGAAAACATTTTTCTCCATTTACTCACCTAATGCTTCAAAGTTACTTAAAATAGATTTATTAAATTTGGAGCTGTTATAAGTACCAATTTTAATAGATAAAGGAAAACAAAATAATGTAAAGATTTATCCCTGTGACTGTCACTGTGGCTCTGCCCAGCAGCACAGCTGGAAATCAGCATTTCTGAATTCCACCCAGCTCGTCCTTGCCCAGGGCCTGCTTTGCTCTGTGCTTGGCCACAGCTGCTGCTCAGGGCCTGGGTCTGACTCTTGGCTCCAGAAGCTGAATTGTTTTCAGCTTGTGTTTGTTTTCAGTCAGTTACTTTGTTTTGCTTTATTAAAAAAAGTAAAATACGAGTGGCTGAACTTTGATCTGGCTTGCCAGTGACGCGGGGATTTTTCCCTGAAGAGTAAAGGCTCCCCAGATATTTTCCTGGGAGGTTTGCAGTGCTGCCATCATCCCTGCTGAGCACATCCCCAGTCCCCAGAGGTAACTGAGTTGCTCTGAGCTGCATGTTTGATGGTGAAAATCCCTGATTTGCCATTTGTCTTTCAGACTGTGGCGGCGGCGCGGGGTGCTGGCGTGCGCGGTGCTGGCACTGGTGGCGCTCACAGCCCTGTACTACATCGAGGGAGCACACCAACAGGTACCAGCCCTGCTTCCCTGGCCCCCCTCCCTCCCTGGGCTGGGAACTGAATGAATCCTGCTGCCATCTCCATGAATTTGTAATGGATCTTGGGAGCTGCTCGCTAAGGTTTTGTTCCTCAAGTCGTGGCTGCTCTGTTGGTGTGCATGAGTTGTGTTCAGAGGTGGGGAGGGATGAGCTGTGTCATTCTGGTGGATCTGGAGGTGTCTCATCTGCTCCTGAGTGAAGCACACCTGGGGGGCTGCAGCACTCCTTCACAGCTGCTGTCAGCTAGATTTTCATGGTGGTGGGAGGGGAGGTGTTACCCTGAGTCGTGGCAGAGCTTCGTGTTTCCCAGGAAATGATTCTTGTGGAAGAAGTGATGCTGTGGAAGGTCTCCTGCCCAGCTAGGACAGGCACATACAGAGCAGAGCTTCATGTTTCCCAAGAAATGACTCTTGATCCTGTAGAAAGTCTCCTGCCCAGCTAGCACAGGAGATGTAAAATGGTTTTGTGTTTCAGATCTGTTCCTGTGATGTGAACACAAAGCCTGGTGCTTCTGCAGCACTGGAAGTCTCAGACATGGTTAAGCTTAGTGATGGTGCTCTCTGCACCTTTCCCTTCCCCATTTCTCTTGGAGTTTCAGATTTTCCTGGAGGACAGGGAGCCCTTTTAAAAACCAATCCCAGCTGCTGTCACAGCTCTGAAATGAGCAGGTTCCCAATTGCAATTTTTGCTTCCATCCCTCCTGCTGGGGTGTGGCACTGCCTGCTGAGGGGTCTGCAGTTCTGCACCCCAAGTCCTGACTGCCCAGGTTTCCTTGGGCCTGCTGAGGGCAGTGTCACCCTCAGGTGACAGCCAGTGCAGGGGCTCCCTGCCAAGGAGGTGTCAGCCAGGTTCACTTGGCATTTTTAAGGTGTTTTTGTGCCCTGGCAGGTTGGAGCCTGGATAAGAATGGTGTAAAATTCACCTTGGTGCTGTTGGTCTATGGATGGTGTAAAACAGTGTCCAGAACTCGCTGTGGCTTTCCCACATCCCCTCATTTCTGGGTGCAGCACACAACCAGCATTTTAATGTTTTCTTAAAAATGACAAACCTGCTCCAAGGTGTAACATCCAGCAGGCTCACTGGGAGTGCAGCTGATTTTATTCTTTATTTAAACTGTTCAGACAATTCTCTGAGCTGCCTGGGCTCTACCTGACACTGTCTGGGGCTTGCTCCTCATGGGCCTGTTCTGGATTTCAACCTCCTACTATTGAACCTGAATTTCCATCTGTCTCCTTGGAAACTTGCTGATTCCAAAATGTGGGGTTTTTTTTTTTTCTTTTGAAAGTACAGTTTCCGCTACATGTCTGTGCTGTTACTGAAATAAATTGTAAAAAGAAGTATTTAGGAGCCTATTTCAGTTGTTGTAATCCAGATAAATGTCTGTGTTAGCTTGTAGCCTAATTTTCTGCCTTGGAGATTTCATAATTTATATATTTTTTCTTTTTTTGTGCCTTTCCTTGCTCAGTATGTGCAGTACATGGAGAAGAAGTTCTTCTGGTGTGCCTACTGGGTAGGATTGGGCATTCTGTCCTCTGTTGGGCTTGGAACAGGTCTCCACACCTTTCTGCTCTACTTGGTAAGGATATTTCCACACCATGTCCTTTTTGAATTGAGTACTTTAATTGTTGCATATTTTAAAAGCAATGAATAAATAATTTTCTGCAAGTTCTCAACATTAAATACATCTGAAGTTGGTGCTCTGGTGGGTGCTGTTCATGTTCTACACTGCATCCCTTGTTCTGTAGTTTGTAAGCTCTGTGTTTGTTGAACTGTGGATATTGGCCTGCTGTTGGTTAATGCTCACTTTGAAACAATGAGCCCAATCTGCAAGCTCCACCCTCTAATCTCCTCATTTAAATGAAGCCTGTCCTACTGTGTGCAGCTCAAGTGTTTCCATTTAAAATTTTTCAGAGTATTTTTTTAGTAGCTTAAAATTATCATTTTTCTAACTGAAGCCACCAAAACAGGCAGCTGGTTTAAAGTTCAGTCTGTATTAATTTTGCTTTGAAAAAAATAGCAAGAACAATGTTTTTCTATGAAGATAAAGTATGAAAATTTGCATGATGTTGTTTATCTCAGTGTAGCTATGAAAGTCAGGGAAATGTTTGGGTGTGTTTTGCTTTTGGCCATTGGATTAGTTCCTGGGTTATGAAACCACTGTCCTGGATTCAAGAAAAGGATTCATGGCCACAAAATAATTAAAACCAGTTCATGCAACAAATGTCATCTTGTATTTGGAACCATTACAGATGTTTACTTTCAGAGCTGCTTTAATCATTAACAATAACACAGAAAACACTGCAGGAAACTCCTGCCTGTCCCCCCAGCAGGGAGGGCAGTGCCTGGCAGATGGGATGGCATGGCATGAGCAGCCTCAGATTTGCTTCTGTCCTAAAGGTTGTGGAATTAATTCCTGCTAAACAAACCAAGTTTGTGCATTGAGCACTGTCACACCCCAGGCCACTTCAAAATTATTTTGACACATGAAATCCTCCTAAGACAGCACCACTCCTTTTCTTAAAGGAGGTGGAACCTTTCTTTTACTCTGTATTTAAAAATCAAAATTCTAAATTCCTTCAGTGTAGAAAAATTAAATTCCATAATACATCACTTTGATTATCCTGTGGGATATGTGAACCTCATTAGGCCTTGACCTGAGCTGACACTGAAATAATTTATAGAAAATACAACCTCTCAGTTGGTTTATCAGTATAACTTATGGTGGGTGTTTGGGAAGTTCACAGCCTTCCAAAGATTACAGGGATGTGTCACCCAGGAAAAGAAACTGAGTTTGATATTGGTAGGGAAGGTATTTATTAGGAACATAAAAGGGAAGGCTTCACATAACTTTGTTAGGAAGGGAAATCAGACTGATTAGATTACACTGAGTAATTAGAAGGTGGTTATGGAGTAAAATGTAATAAAAATGTACCATCAACATCCAAAGTGTAAATACTACAGGAGAAACACTGGTTTGCTTTAAATGTATTTAATATATAAATACATGAGATAAGCATGTTCCTGTTTCACTGAGGGAATTCCTGGAACAACGAGAAGCCAGGATTTGTTTCCTCTTTTTTCCTGAGTAACATTTAGTGATTAGCACGGTCTGCTCAGGTTAATTAACACCTGGGCAGTGCCTGAGCACCTCATGGTTTACACCTCGGTGGAAGCCACGCGGTTGTTGCCACTAGATGGCAGAGGGGGTGTAAAAACAGCACTGCTGACCCGGACAAGCCGTGTTTGAACTGTTCATGTTCTTATCGCTGCAGCTGTGCCTGCAAGGTGTACATGGGATTTGTTATCGCTGCAGTAAAACAGTGCTGGGATCTGCTCGGTGTGAGAGGGAACAGGGAGTGCTGACCTGAGCTTTCAGGGGTGAGCTCTTTCAGAGTGGTGCTCTGCTTTTAACCCAGCTGGAAACAATGCAGGTAGAAGCTCCAGCTCTCAAAGAAAGGAGTTGTAACTATTTTGCTTTGTTACCTGTACAGCAGTTCCCTTTAAAATCGAAATACGACACATTAAGTGAGGCTTTCAATATTAACTTCTGCATTACTACTGATCTACTGTTCATGTTCCACACACTTTAATTACCTTTCTTCATAATGGTAAAACTTATTCTTCTGTTGACTCAAAGAAATGAGAAGTTACAAAACAAATCCTCCCCTGCTTCAGTGCCTGGATTTGCTGGCACTAGAGAATAGGCCCAGTAAGTGCTTTCAAATTGCTTTTAATTAATTGCTCATTTTAAAGCTGTATGTACAGGGAGATTGTTGGCAGTGCAATTACACGCTGGGAGAACAATGCCCTTGGGTCCACCCATGCGGTGCTGAGCTCTGCTGGGACTTGCAGCACTGTCTGTGCCACCGAGGGCACGAGGAGGAATTGATGGCATGTGGGCACCTGCTCAGGCTCCCTCAGCTGTCACACAGGTGCACCTGAATTAAACACTCTGCATCAGCCATTTACTGCATGGGGCCAGGCACTGGGCAGGCCCTGCAAGTGGTTATGCAATGGCTGCAGGATATGAATGACTCTGATGTTTGCTTTCCCTGGCCTGCTTAGCTGTTTTTGCAGTGTTGAAAACTGTCATGTGTCTGGATCCTTCAGAGCATCTCTCACCAGCTGCTTTTTGGAGCTGCATTCTGGTGCCAGGAGAGATCCCAGGGTTAGCTGAGAAGAGAGTACTTGGAAATTGCTAAAAGAAGAATTTCAAGCAGCCTCAGTGTGGGAGGGGTGGTGCTGCCTCAGGATCATTTCAGTTCACATCTGATTTGGGATTTTTTTGGTCACCAATCCTTGGTGCAAGAGAGACAGGTCGAGTGTGTCAGTTTGATACCAGGCTTTTAATTGCTGTTCCTGTGATTGGAGACCTTTCTATATGTTAGAGAGGGCCTGAAGTATCAATTCCTACTTTAATGCTGCTTCCTTGTTTGCTGCCAGCACTGGATGTAAAATCTGACATGGCTTTTTGGGAAACAATTCTCGTGCTGCACTTGGCACCGAGCTGAGGGCTGGCACAGAGCAGATCTTCAAGGCAGGAACAGGGAAGCAAGGCCACTCTTTCAAGAATCCTTTCCATTCTGACACTCTCAAAACAAGCCTGCTGGCTTATTTTTCCTGAAGCCCATTAAAGGTTTTTCACAGTTCTTTAAAAACAACGCTTAAAAATAGGAATCATGATGTGGTTCTGTAGGAAATAAAACTATCATGATTAATGACTCCAAATACTGGTTTTAGCAGTACATGGCTTTTTCCTCGGTCCTGAGATGTTTTCTCTTGGTGGTAGATTAAAATACAAACAGCATGAATCACCTCATTACCAGCAGAGGATGGCTGAGGGTAACTCATGAGGAATTTTTGGTGTTTGCACATCTCTGAGAGATCTTTGCTGCTGAAAATGAATGAATGAAGCGGCGGTGCCGGAGGGCTCCGAGCAGGGCAGGGTTGGGATCGTGGCTGAGCCCATCCCCACCCAAACCTTGCCTCGTGCTTTGGTTTCACTTCAGCTCTGAAAAACGGATTTTTGTCAAAGATGAAGCTAAAAAAACGTGCTTCAAACGAGTGGTTGAGGGCGCGGTGAGTCCCCTCTCCCTGGGGAAGTGAAATCCCTGAGGGGATGAATGGCACCGAATTCCTCACCCTCACAGCTCAGAGCTCTGCCTGTTTGCATTGGTGGTGGTTTTGGTGCTTAAATGTGGATTTTGTTTGCTGCTGCTGGAGCCAGGGGGGCTGAGGGGATATACATTTTTATTTACATGTTGAGGGGGTTCACTTTTATTTAACTGCTGAGGGGGTTCATTTCTATTTAGCTGCTGAGGGAGTTCATTAACTGTGAGGGGGTACATTTTGATTTAACGTTGAAGGGGTTAATTTTGATTTAACTGTGAGGGGGTGCATTTCTATTTAGCTGCTGAGGGAGTACATTTTTATTTAGCTGCTATGGGGGGGGTACATTTTGATTTAGCTGCTGAGGGGGTTCATTTTGATTTAGCTGCTGAGGGGGTTTGTGCTGGTGGCCAGGCCCTGGGCGAGCGCAAACAGGAAATGTGAGGTACAATAGCAATGGTTGTGCCGAGGTCCAGCCCGGATATTTCAGCTCTGGAATATGTGGGTTTGTCAGGAATTCTTACAGTGCTGCTCGGCAGCAGAGTGGAAGAGGGCACAGCAAAAAAAAAAAAAAAAAAAGGAGCAGAAGTATAGGAAAAGAAAAAAAAGTGCAGAAATGTGCCTTTAAAGAGAAAAGCAGTGCCCTTATTGCCTGTGCTGCCCTGAGAGAGCAGAGCTGGGTTTGTCTGGTTTAAGGGCTCAGCATCTCACTTTCATTCTGAATTGGTTCCCCTCACCCAGGGGTCACATTTGGCCTCCCCAAACAGTCAGAGTTTGCAGCTGAAATGAGCCCTGTGCTGGCCCTACCCAAACTGGTTTAGGTTAGAATTTGAAGATTTAAAAGCCAGACACTTGTGCAATAATGAGTCCATTATCTTGGAAAAAAAGATGTTGGTGGTGTAAATAATTTTTAAAAAAACAAACCCACACAAATAAACCGTTTCCTGTCAGGACTACTAAAAGCTTTTTAAAGTCAAACCTAATTCCTTTTAGTTCTCTTGTTCCAGGAGCTGAGCTTGTAAGAGGACTCATGATAAAAATTACTTAAGTCCCTCATAAAAGAGAAGCTCACAGAACAGGACTTACTCCACTTTTATGAAATAGAATAATTTAGAAACCTACACAACTTATTCTCTTTATTTTCTCCATTTACTTCCTTGTGACTAACACAGGAGTATTTTCATAGTAATTATCAGCTTCAGGAGAGGTTTTGCTCTTTCCACGCAGATCATTCAAAACTATTGTGAGTAACCCAGAAAACGAAGGTTCTGTGTGTAAAGGAAAAAGTGAGAAACAAAGGCTGAGCTGCCTCAGCCAGGTGGGAGGTGCAGCAGTGCTCCCCTTCCCAGGCTGAATTCTTCTTGTGAAGTGAGGTGTTCATTTCCAGCCTCTCTGTTCTCCAGTTCACACGTCAGCTTGCAAGCCTAAAACAAAGGAAATAAAAAAGGGTTCTGTCTAATACCTGTGCTCACGTTACTGCTGTTGAATTGCTGGGGTGGTTGGAAGAAAAATACCTGGAGGGTGCAGAAGGCAGAAATTAATTCTAAAATAAGTTGAAATGGAGCCTGTTGGTGTGAGGGTCGTTTTTGTCTCTTACTCTGTCATTTGTTTCTTTCCTGTCTTTAAACTACTTCCTCCAGCTGTCCTAAGCTTTGTACAACGAACTAAAATATCCTGGAATACGCGAATCAACAGAAAACTTTTTTTAAAAATCACTTTTGCAGTTTTCTTCCCAGAAATTCCTGCTTCCAGCGCACCTGGGCTCTGTTCTGCTTGAAACTGCAGCATTGATCAGAATAACACCCTGATGAGCTGGGAGGGTGTGCTGAGTTAACTGGACACTGCTGCTGAATCAGTTGTGCAATCTGGGTGTTCCTTAAATCTTCTGGTGGCTCGCTTGCACTTTAAAAATCTGAGGTGAAAAGTGGTGATTTCAAGGGGAAAAACTTTCATTTAAGTCTTGGTCCCCCTGAGTGCTCCTGTTGTTGGGTCAGATGCCTGTAGATACCTACAGAGAGTAAACCCAGCACTGCTGCCTTGGTCAGGCTGTGCAAGAGCAGTCCTGGGGTGCTGGAGGAGTTAATGGGGTGGTGGAGCAGTTAATGGGATGGTGGCTGCACCCTTCTCTTCCTCCTGAAGGTTGATGGACTTTACCTTTCAGAAGCTGACACCCAGTTTTCATTATCTGCTCTCCACTTCCTCAACGTTTGTTCTGTCAGCTCTCTGCTGAGAGGGCCCATTGTGCTTTCTCCTCATTTGTTCCCTTGGAGTTTCTACGTTTTTTGGTTTGTTTTTTTTTTTTTATGCACAGCCCAAACTTTCTACCTTTCATGTCCTGCTTCCTGGAACAGGTTGAAAATACTGATAATTGTGCAGAACCATCTCTAATTGGAGATTCTAAAGCAAATCACCACTGCTGGTGACAGTTTGAATAAATGCTGAGTTTACTCTTTAGAAATGAGGGGGTGGCTAGGGAAGGGCAAGGAGAGAACATTGTCAGAGTATTTTATGATTTTATTAATGATTTTCTGTCAGCAGCAGAAGATAAATTTGAATTCTTGCAATTGTGCCTCCCCCTGACATGAGTCCATCTGTTTCTATAGAAAGTAATGTAGGTGCAGCCTTAAAAAAAAAAATCTGTGTTTCATGTTACTCCTTAGAGCAGCACCATGGCCCTTTACACAGACAGCTGTGCCATGTGCTGCCCCCTCAGTGGCTCTGGTTTAGTCAAATTCAGAGCTTGTGGTGATCATTTGGAATTTCCATCAGCTCTGCACTGCGGGGCAAGGCTTGCCTGAAGTGGGAATAGAACGTCACCACAGCCACGTGAGTGTAAAATTAATGCCCAGCTTGAAATGCTGTGAAGGTCTTCTAAGCCCAGCCCTGACCACTTGATGGATGTTGGTGTCACTTGAGGATGCTCCAGGTACAGGATCCTCTGTCCCCAGCCCTGATTTCCAGCCAGCACCACATTCCAGACGTTATAAAATCATGAGACAGTTTAATCTCGTAGCACAGACAGACAGACAAACTGCACTTATGTACCAGACCAAGCTTCTCCCTGTTAATCACAGAGCAGTTCCCTCTGTGGGCAGTTGTCCACTGCTCTCAGAGATAAAAAAGATGCTGTGAGTGTGGTGGGACTTTCTGGAGAGGTGTAATGACTTCATGGATAAGTATGGGATGAGTCGTGGCCTGGGGCACCACTCAGAGGATGTTTCCCATGAGAAGCAAACTTTTATTTTCCAATTTATCTCCATCAAATGCATCATGACTTGTTCCCCCCCTGTGCAAAGGCTGAGTCTTGAACTCAGTGTGAAGAGCAGTGTGTCCAGGAGGAAAACAGATTTTTAGTGCATTAAGTTCAGGGTAATATTTTTCTTGCTGGCAGACATATCACTTTTCTTTGAGAAATGTTTCTAAATTAAAGCCAGTCTAAAATTATATCTTCCCCAAAAAGAAAAGGTTAAAATTAGATGTGGTTGCTCTTGTATCACTTGAGCAGCCTGGCTGTTCTGTGGAGGGGCATGTGAGAAACCAACACTTGATACAGGATTTGTTTGGAGCTTTAATTGACTTCCCAGCCCAGGTGCTCAGAATGATTAATAATGTGAAAATATGATTCATTTTTAATTGGATATTCGGTTACTTTTCCTTATGGCAAAGACTTTCTGCTGTAAGAATTATACAAATCAGCATGTTTTCAAGGATTTTACCTCATGATTTTTTTTACATGTGGCTGCTGTCTCTTTCTACTTCCACAGATGAATTTCCAAACATAATTTACAGATAAAAAGATTTTTATCCAGAAATTTCATAGTACATCACTTCAATTAACTTCTGTGCCATTCCAACCTGGGTGCCTTCAACCACTGGAATAAAACTCCTTTGAAGGCCTGTGAGTTCAAGAGTTCAAAGTTACCTTCTCTGAGACATTGGGTTGTGCAGACAGGGATTTCCAAACTGCCCTGAACTGCTGTTGCTCAGAAATAGATTTATGTTGAGTTCATCTCGATGAGCAAATCCTGTCCTGTTTGATTTGCAAATGGTACAGATATTTCTAACACATCACATTCCTCCTGACCACAGGCTCCTTCTGCTCCTCTGCAGTGGCAAGCAAATGTTTCTCACCCCAGTCAGCAGAATGCTGCTCAGTTTCTCCTCTTTAATCCTTTTTTAGTGCCTCCTGCAGCTCAAAAGGAAAAAAAATCATTGGGAGAGGGTGAGGGAAGGACAGTTGGTGTTCAGGATCTTACATGCCCCGAGTTTTCCTGCCTTGGCCAGGAGCTCATGTGAATTGCCTGGGATTTAGTGTTGGGTGTGATGAGGTTTGAAGCCTTGTCCTTTGAAGGAAATTTTGTCCTTTCCAAAGGCAGAGCTGCAGGCCCAGTCCAAGGGGGACATCTGGGAGAACTTCCCCAAGTGTTGTAACAACTGAACTATTGCAGGGAGGCAAAGCACTCAGCATTTCCTGCACCCCACACAGAGGAGGAGGAGGAGAGGGTGGAGGAGGTGTTATTGGTGAAGAGGATTAAAGAACTGGATGAGAGTGAATCCTCCTGGCTGTAGAGTCAGGACTTTTCCAAAGGTGGCACCTGGAGCCTGTTTGAAGCTGGTCCCTGCTCCATTCAGAAATAGAAATGAACCCCCCAGTGCTCCTGCTCCCCTCCCAGCCCTGGGCCTGTTCAGCCAAGCTTTGTTTGGGGGTACCCAGGGTTTGTGGAGCTCCAAAATCAGATTTTGGGGTGTTGCTCTGAGCCTGGGACAAAGTCCCTGTGACCCCCAGGACACCCAGACAGGGGAGGAGGACTGGGAATTGCTCTGCCCCCGTTCCATGCCACACTTCATCCCTCTGAACAAACCATTTGCACTTTATTCCTCATTCCAGTTCAAATGTGGCTTCTGTGGCTTCCACCACTCCAACTTTTTTCCATTATAGAATTGTTTACATTGCTCTGGGAGAGTTCTGTTCCCTTGGCCTGGCCTTCAGGTGGCCCTTTGCAGCTGTTTGGTCAAATGCCTTTTATTTTATTTTTTTTTTTCCATTGGCTACTCCCTGTGAGATTTTTCCTTTTGCAGACATTTGTTGAGGCTGGGAGGGCTCTCACCAGGAGGGTCTGGAGGGTGTTCAGCCTCTTGCAGGGTGGCAGCTCTGCTGGAGAGGCTCCTGCAGCATCTCCACTTGGGCATTTTGTCCTGGTGTGCTCCCCTGGGATTTCAGGACCTGCTTTATCCACCTTGGGTGCACTTTGGGAGGCATTTTGGGGGATGCTGAAGCCTTGCAAGGACTGGGGGCTGCTTGTCACTACTGATAGTAGTGATAAAATTTGTCTCTTGCTATTCTAAATAAGCTGGCTGTAGTTCCTCTGTGCTGTATTCCAAATTTTGTGGCAGTGAAAGCCCCACCTCTGGATTTCCTATCTCACTGCTTGGCCATGGCCTGAGGGAATGAGGGAATTGTCATTTCCAACTCAAACACGGGGGGATTTCCTCCATGCAAACCTGCCCTTCAGGAGGGTTTCACTGCAAATTTCTGCAGGTGAAAACCATTCATTTGAGGATCGAGACCTTTTTTTTGGTTTTTTTTTTGTCCCAAGGTAGCTGTCAGACCCAGGGAGGGGCAAGCAGGGATGGGATTAAATCCTCCAAGTTTCACAGGGAGAAAGGGTTCCCAGGTTTGCCATAAATGTACTTTATGATTGTAGGGAGGTTTCAAATCTCTTTGCATCTGCCCTTGATGAGTGAAATAGAGAGATTTATTTATTTAGCTCTGAAGCTGCTGTGGAGATGATCTTGCTACAGCTACCAAGAAGTTTATTACCATTATGGCCTGTAGAAATATTAATAATATAAATTATTACTCCTTGGTTCTTTCTTCCAGTCTTTTTTCTCCCTTCCATATCAAAATCTCTCTTGTGTATCAATTTCTGGATCCCTTCTTTTTCAGTTTTATTTCATTGAACCTTTTCTTCTCCTCAAGAGATTCTGTGCCTCATTTATCATCTCACAGGTTTTGTATTTCTGCAATCCAAAATACACCCAAGCATTTGGAATGAGCTTCCTGTAAAGCAGCAAGGAATAAATAAAATAATTTTCTTGCTCTCAGAGCAGCTTGTGCTTCACCAGAATGGGTTTATTTGGATTTATTTGGTTTATTTGGAATTGTTTGCATATGCCAACAGTAGTTTTAGCTGCCATACAGAAAATATAAAAACTGGGATTTTATTTCAATATTCTTAGTTCAGTGCCACTGAAAAATGGCAGTGTGGGTGTCATTGCTGTGAAATGTTGGTGAGTGAATCTCATCTCCCCAGCAAACCCAGGAGTGCTGGGGCTGCCCTGCAATTTCACCCTTTAATGTGCAAATGGAGCTTTTGGGGCTGGATGAGCCCCTGGCTCCTGCATTTCAAAGGGAGCCTGGGCAGGGCTCAGCTCTCTCACACTTCCCCTCTGCTCTGTCATAAATTCACCTTTGATTATTGGGGGTATATCAAGCTCCCTTATTGCCATAATAAAATGAAAATAAATTAAGATTGCAGATAAAAACATAAATGAAAATTGCTGGCAATATTTCCCAGCACGATGTCAAAACCCATCAAATAATGAATAGCAGAAGTTAAATTGTGTAATTTGTTCTGCACTTAATGAAACTTTTAGATTTATTTAAAAGTGTGGTTTTACATAAAGACCTCACTTCAACGCAGTAGTTTTATTCAGTAATTTTATTTTTTTCCCCTCCCTCTTCCCTGGACAATGTTTCCATGACCTTTGTTAAGTGATTGTTTTTTAGCTACAATGTCTGGTGTTCAGATTGTTTGAATTGCTTCTCAATTCTTTTGTATTAAAAATAATGGCAATTCTTTCAGGTTTTTAAACTATGTAACAGTTCATTTCTTGAATAGATTTTTATGCTCCTTTTATTTGGAATTTTGTCCAAAAAAATCTTTCAGTGTAAGATGGAAACTAAAATTAATTCAGTTAAATGGTATTTAAATAATGTTTAATTCTGGAATTACATTTTAAACCATTTTTTAGCAAAAAGCACTGAGGTCCCTTTCTTGTTTACCCAGAAAAAACAGACACAAATTAAACAACTGGCTGTTGGAGAAAAATACAGAAGTTAGCAAAGTCTGCTGCAAGATGTCATTAAACCCAGTCATTAAAAAAATCAATATATAATTTAAATGCCTAATCCTCTAAAAGCAGCAGTAGGGAAAACACCTCCTCTAATAAAGCTGTAGGTCATAAATACCTTAAGGAGAACATTGTAAAATAGTTGAAAATTCCTGTTTTTTTTTTTTTTTAATAAGGATTTTTATTTCTCTTTGACAGCCTTCTAAGTGGCAGGGAAAAAGCTGAAAGGCTTCCTCACATTTCAGTGGGTCAAAAGAAATATTTCATTTATTTAAAAGTACATTGATAGCTCAACATTGTGATTCAGGTGGCCTTAAAAAAAACTCCAACAAACAAGAATTTTTCATAAATAACATTATTAAAAGAGAGAAGCACTAAGTTTTAGCCTAGGGACAAATGTTGGGGAAGGGGGTTGCTAATTTTAATTTTTATTCTAACTCACATAAAATACAATTGAATTTTTTTTTTTTTTAATTTTATTTTTCAGGGTCCACACATAGCCTCAGTCACTCTTGCTGCCTATGAATGTAACTCTGTGAATTTCCCTGAGCCTCCTTACCCGGATCAAATCATCTGCCCCGACGAGGAGACAGCTGAGGGCTCCATCTCCCTGTGGGCAATCATCTCAAAAGTCAGGCTGGAGGCCTGCATGTGGGTAAGGCTGCTTTAAAAACCTGCAATTCCATTTGTGTGTTTAATTCTGTGGCCAGCAATTGACAAAAATTCCTTAATTAGCAAAATAATGATGCCCAAGGTAATGTGAGAAGTGAACTTTTTAACCCTGATCTTTTTAACAGAATATTCCTGGGATGTTTCTATCAGCTGCAGTTTCCTAAACACCAGCAGAGAATTTGAAGGCTGTTGATGTAAAAAGTAAATTTTAGTAGGGGTTTCTGCACCCCAGATGATCTGGCAGCTATCAGGGCTAAGCAAGAAATAATTGCAATAATTTTGGGGCTGTAACATGAGTGAAGCTGCAGTTCTCATCTGCAGGACTCAGGACCTCATCTCACACAGCTTGTTCTGGGCTGCAGCAGTAAATTGCATTTAATTATTAAAAAGTGTTCTTTTCCATATTTTAACATATTTTAATAAAATATATAAATTTTAATTAAATTTGATTTAATATTAAAGTGTTCTTTTCCACATTTTTACACCTTTTATTTCTGTTTCTCTGCCTGCTTCCACTTTTCACTTAAAAGCTGAGCAGCTTTTCCTAAGTGAATCAGGCTCTTAGGAAACTCTGTCATTGGAACTTCCTTTCAGTTTTCCTCTTTTTTTCCTTTACAGCTTCTTGTACAAGTTGAATTTTTTGAGAATTTCGGTTGACCAGGCTGTTTTTTTTCATTTTGAATTGCAGTTTACACAGATGCATCTGCTGTGAACTACATGCCAAATTAACTTTATTTTGCTGCTGACTTCCTGTCCTAGCTGGTGATTTAATTACTAAATTCTTGGTTGTCCAACTCAAATGCAGGGAAAGGAAATTCTAAAAACAGGATCTGATGCCTGCCCTGGTATTTTTTAATATATAAGGCAATTGGTCACTACAATTTCTTAAATAGCAGCTGTTGTGTTAGTTACAAAAATTCCAGTCAATGTGTGAGTTTAGAGACTAAAATTAAAATAGTAACAGAGAAAGTGAACTCACAGCCCTGTCAAAAAGCAGAGTACAGCTTAAATTTGACTCTTAATGAAAGTCCAGAATTGCCTGAATGCTCAGTAAGTAGCTGATCACACAAATACTTACAAGACTGTAAATATATCTAAGATTTCTTTTTGTTTTCTTCCTCACCCCCCTCTGCTGAAATCTGTTTAATAGAGACAAGCAATAAAAATGGCATTTACAGCTACGTTTCTAGGGTTGCAAAATAAAAATGCAGCTGAGGGTAAACATCTCTTGCTTCATCTGCAGCATGTAAAAACTGAGCTATGAGGAGAACGAAGTTCAGAACTGGGAGAGCAGAGCTGGAATCTCGTGTCCTCCAGAGCAGCCATGGGGGAGAACAGGCAGTGCCTTGGTGCTCTGAGCTCCTTGGATTAGATCAGGGAGAGGCCAAGGGAACAGGAACATTTGTATCCCACTTTTTCACCCTTTCCCCCCCTTTTTTCCAAATTCCCTGTCAGCTACCTTTGCTCTGAACTCTGTCTCCTCTGGCTGTTCCCTGGGGAGCATCCTCTGTCCTCCCCTGGTGTCTCGTGTAATGTTATGCTTTCTTGGAATGTTCCTGAGTACATAAACATTGCTTGCTAATTTCCTGTAAGCCAAATCAAGTTGGCAATTGCTGCTGCTCTGCTTCCAGAGTGTTTCTTTTGTCCTAATTCCAGCTCACTCCTTATGGAAGCTGTGGAAGGGAGTTATTTTGGACTCTGTCACTCTTAAACTAAATGTCCACTTAGCAAAGAGAAAGGTGACTTGCAGAAGGTGGAAAAGCTGATTTTTGCAGCTCACCCAGGGTGACTTTGCAGGCTGAGTGTCCTGTGGGGTGAAATGTGAGCATTTCTCTGCACAAGGGTCACCAAACCATCAGCAGCCGACTTCAGGCAGAGATTAAAATCATTCCCAGTCCCCAGCATGGCAGGGCTGGCCATTCCTGCTGATAATGAGTGTAACATGGATTAAATCTCCCTGAGTTATTAGGTGGGATGAAAATGATGCTTTTTGCAATCCCTGTAAAAGTTGGCTGCAGCAGCCCTGGCCTGCAGAAGGGCTCAGAACAATCCTTAGGTGAATGCCAGTTTTCACAGCCTCCCATCCCACAGGGACCAGCAATTCAATAGTGCCCTATATTTTTAATGTCTTGCAGCCTTTTTGGTTGTTTACAAGAAATAAGGGGAAAGAATAAAAATGTTTAATTGCTTGGGATTAGCAGAACAGGCTGCCTGTGTCCTGAGTAGGATCAAATCTGTTTAAAGGACTCTTTCTAGTGGAGTCATTTCCCAGTTTCCTTTTCTGAATGTAAAAGAATTTTGATTAGCATTTGCCTTTCCAGTTTGTTGTGAGTCCAAGGGATCTCCATGTAAAACTGGCATTCAGAGTTAAATGGGGAAAATATCTAATGTGACAAAAAGTTAAATAGTTACTGGTTTGGAGCCCTTAATTGCTGCTTTTGCTGGTTTTTCTTCTTTTTTTTTTTTTTTTTGCTTTTATGCACTTAAGGAACCTATCTCCAGCAGACATGAAATCATATGATTTTTGTTGCACTTCTGAAATGCTTTGTAATAATGAGCATGTGACTTATGCAATTTAAAGCAAGTTCATGTCCAGTACACACATGCAAACCTCTTCCTCAGTTCACAGAACGAAGCCAAAGCAAATTGGCAGAGCCTGGAGGAGCAATGTGACTTTTTCTTCTTGCATCACCCTGAGAACATAACCTCAAGTTAATTTTTCTGAAGTGTTGTTGCTACTGTTTTCAGGCTTATCTTCCCCTTGTGCCAGAAATATGCAGATTAATGAAGTTCAGCTTGTTGCAGTCATTTAAACTTTTTCTTCTGTGGAAAACAAGGGCATAAACATTCGAGGCCTGTGTGCACTTCGGGTGCTTAAACTGAGAATTTAACTGCGGTGGTATTTAAAACCACAACCTGTTGATTTGGAATATCCACAGCAGCTGGAATTCTTGCTTGCAGCTGTGCATAGAGCAGGAACAAAGGAAATTGAAAAGCTTTCACGTTGCTTCAAAGGAGGAGAAAAGCATTTGTTACTCACTGCTGACCCTGGGAGAGAAAAGCCATCTGCAGGGAGCACATTCCCGTGCAGTGCCCAGCTATTGTCTCTTACCTGCCCTAAATTTAAACCATGCTGAGTTAATTCCAAGTTCCTGTTCCATTAGCCTCTGTTTATCCATATGTTCAATCTTAGTATGTCTCTCTTTTTTCCCTTGCTTAAGCTAAAGCTGCCTTTACCCACAAGACTGAAATGAGTCATTTGATGTCCTGAGAAAACAAATACGATTTTCCTGCGGTGAGAACGCAGCCGTCCTTTCATCTGGGGTTGGCTCCAGCTATCCCAGCTGAAGGAGAGGGAAAACTCCAGCTCAGGCTTTGCTTAACCTTTTTTTTCCTTGCTGTAGTAAAACCTGAGTCTGTTTTCTAACAAACACTCGCCCAGAGTCTCATGACTGACCAAGCAAACTCCAGGACAGCACCGGGGAGGAGCTCCTGGATTATTCTGGAGGCCCTTGGGGATCAAGGGTTGTCACATGCTGGGGAATGTGTCTGGCATCATGTGGTGGGGTGAGACACAGCAGTGCTGACTCAGGATGTGGGGGACAGCAGAGCCACCAGCTCCAGCCTCCCACGGCTCCGGCCACGCGCCGCTCCATGGGATGCACAGGTCCTGTCTGCTCGACCCTGCAACCCCCAGGCTTTCCTCTGCACAGGGAAATAAAGGGAAATAGGGATTCAAAGGAGCAGCATTCTGTTGGAAATGATGGGGATTCTGACCTGGTGGGTGAAAGCAAACTGCTCCAGGGAGGAGCTCCACATGCTGCTCCACGGGGCCCCAGGGATGTACAGATCCTGTCTGCTTGACCCTGCAACCCCCAGGTTTTCCTCTGCACAGGGAAATAAAGGGAAATAGGGATTCAAAGGAGCAGCATTCTGTTGGAAATGATGGGGATTCTGACCTGGTGGGTGAAAGCAAACTGCTCCAAACAGCTGCTCTTGTCGGCTCGGAGAATGGCCACGGGACTTGTGCATGTCACATGTTTTGTGTTTGGGAATAAACAGGAAAATAAATCAGGATTGTTTCTTTTCCCAGGGTGCTGGTACAGCCATTGGAGAGCTGCCCCCCTATTTCATGGCGAGGGCAGCCCGGCTGTCGGGTGCTGAGCCTGATGATGAGGAGTACCAGGAGTTCGAGGAGATGCTGGAACACGCAGAGACTGCACAAGTAAGGACAGAGTGTGAAACAGCAGAGTTAATGACACAGAGCATCTTACAGGGGGTAAATAACCACTCCAGTTAAATGAGAGGGGGGCCAAACAATCAGCTGGTGTGAGTTCACAACAGACTTCCCAGGGATGGAGAAAGATCCTGCACTGGGTGATACCTGTGCTGATGGCAGGACAAGAGTGCAGCTTGTTGGAGCAGATAAAATAGTGCAGCCAAGCATTGGCAATTATTTAGAGTCCAAGAACAGCACAATAAAGGTAGGGAGACACTGGGCTGGGAAAACAGGGGTACAGGAGCTGCTGTTCCATAATCCTGGTTGTTCTGGCTGCATTGAAATCAGCCTCAGCTCATCCCTTTCAGATGACATTTGCCTGCCTTGCCACTGACACCCTCAGGGACCAGTGTGTGACCCATTCATCAGCCTGAGGAAACATTTTTCCTGATGTGGAAATGCAGCAAAACTGCTCCAAGTCCCTTTTTGTTGCTCTTGTCATTTATTTTCTCCAGGGGTTGAATAGAGCACAGTTTGCAGTTGATGCAGCACATCAGTCAGGTACTGCTGTGGATATTTTTTCCTTCAGATCAGGAGTTTGTATCCTGGTCACGAGTTCCTGATAGTGTTTTAGACCAAATCAAACATTTTTTCCTCATGCTGTTTGCCACTGAATTTTTCCCTCTTTATTTTTCCTTCTTATCCTGTTTTGTCTGCCACTAAGTTGAAACGGGTCATGAGACTGCTGTTAAAAACCAGCAGATGCTATTTACCATGCACTGATGTCTTTAAACTCCTCTGCCAGGGTAGTTTCTGGAGATAAATATACACTTTTCTTTTCCCTCCTTCAAAAAATAATGGATGAAGCTTTTCCATGAAAGTGGTTTGTCTGGAAATACTGAGTGCAATCTAGTAATTCTAACAGTAAACCCTGTGTTTCCCAAAAGCCTCCCCCTACTAGAAGGTTCCAAAGGGTTTTTCTGCTATTATAAATAGTAAATTCTTCTATTTTTTTAAAAGATGCAGCAGGGGGAAAAAAGAATCTCCTTTGTTCTTTTGTCTCCCATCAATCTTTGCTTTGCAAAGTAATCCCTTAACTGTAGGAAAATCAAGTTGTGGTAAAAAAAACAACAAGGAAACCAGTTCAATACATGACTTCAGTTTCTGTGTTTACTGAAACTCTCCCAGCAAATTATATGTGTGTACAGTTGTGGGAGCAGCCAGAGATGGTTTCCAGAACGCACAGTGAGATTCTTGGGAAGAAAATTTTTTGCTAGAGAGCATTTTGTCAGGCCAGGCCAAACTATAGCTGTATTGACTGCCTGGAGTAAACAAGTAGCCTTGTGGAATTAATGAAGGAAAATGATGCTGTTATTTACCAGTACTTTTGATTTTATTTTCTTGGCAATTGAGTTTGGGTTGAAGCGTGTTGTTTTGTGGATGGATGGCCAGGAAAAAAAAAAATCTTTCAAACTCCACTTGTGGTTTGGTTTCTATAAACTCTTTTAACATGAGGCTTTGACAATCCGATTAAATTGTATTGTGCTCATAAAACTGACAGTTCAGTTTTTTCCATTTGCTAATGTGACTTCCTTTTTGCTTTTGGCTTCAATCATGTTTTCTCTGGATGTCTGTGGGAGACAGGCCTGCCTTTCCTATGACCTCTGCAAATCCCAATCTCCAGCACAGCTTATCACTCTTTGCCCTGTAATTTGCATTCATGAGCAGTGCTGATGCCTATTTTTAAATTGCTCATTAACAATTGTTGTTACCTCCATCAGCTTTCTCCCACTCCGAGAGTCTGAAGCCCCACACGGAGGCTGTGACAAGTGTCCTGTGCCTTGGGGATGCTGCAAATGCTTGATGCCAAGTGACAGGAGCATTTTTTCAGTAAAAAGGTCTCCTTGCAGGCATCATTTTGGGAAGGTTTGGGGATGGGTGGTGGATTTTGCAGAATAGCTGAGCTGCTCTTTGCCCATGAGGCAGAGCCAGCTGTTTGACGTTTTTGCTGTGTGTGAGCTGCTCAGAGAACTTACTGCTGCTGTTTCTCAACAACAATGGTCATTTGGAGAAACAGATGAGCATCTTCTCTGGTGAGAATAGATCGTGGCTGCAGCATCCAGCCTGAAGGGTCTGGGAGGGGGAATGTGCTCCTGGCTGGCCACAAAAAACCAGCCAAGAAAGGGACCTAAGAGGATTAAACAGCGTAAAGGTTTAGTGCTCCATTCAGAGCAGCACAGAGTAAAATGCCATTTACTCTAAAGAGTCTATTGATGGATTTTCTGTCCTGAATGTCAGATCTGAGTGACCTGTCTCCTTGTGCTGGCTTTTGAGAGAGCTCATTAACCTGCAGCCGATGTGTCTGTGCTGTACTTCCCATTAGCACCCTTGAGAAAAAGCCCCTTCTTTTAAAGGAACACTCACTTCTCCTTCCTCGCTGTCCCTTTGTGTGCTCCCCAGCGAGCCCCAGTTCCTGCAGGGAGTGTCACAGCTGCCTCGTGGCCGTGCCCTGCACAAGGGGGTGGCTTTTCTGCCTTTTCTGCCTTTTCTTTGTCCCCAGAGCTGCCACAAGGCAGAGCCCAGCACGCCCAGCTGGGATTTGTTCATACTCAGGGCAGGGTTTAGAACCCAGCAGCGTTTCAAACAGCATCTGAGCTGCTGTCAGCTCTGTTCCAGTGGGATTCCAGAGTGAAGGGAGGTTTTATCAGAGCTCCCTTTTGGTCACAGGGAGTGTATCCAAAGCAGAGTGAATGCTCAGTGCTGGGGCAGCACTTTGGGAATGACAGTCACAGACTCTTGGTGCAGTTTTCTGTCACACACACACGAGCAGGGACTCTTTTACCAGTTTAATAGTTGCTGCTTGGTAATTTTTCTCGGTTCTCTGTCATGCTGGAACACTTCAAGCTGAGGAGTGAAAAAGCAACTTTTGGTGCCAGCTTCCCTCAGGGCACCCGGTGACAGTGCGTGGGCATTGCTGTATCCCGGTGCTCCTTGCTAAAGGGGAAAGTACTGATATCTCTGAATATCTAATCCTTAATGGCTCTGAGTGTTTGGCTTCATTAAGTGGCATTTCTTTAAGAAGTAATGATTTACACATCGGGGGTTCGCTTCTGTGCAGCCTCGCCCCGCAGCCAAATTTCCATGTAAAAATATTTTCTAGTTGCCTATGTTACTATCAGCCAGTGCTGTTTGTTTACTCTCCAAGCTGGGGAAGAACAGAGCCTTGGAGAAGGGTTAAATGCTCAGAAACGCCGAGGTGCAGCAGGGCTGGTTTGGAAATGACTGAGTGCCATCTGCACACTGGCTGTCAGTCGTTGCTGGGACCTGTTTTTGCCTCCACTGAACCTTTACTGGTTGTGGTTTGTCTGGCCATCACATGACTTCTCTGAAAATTCCCCCTCCCCTCCATTTCCAGTAAACTGTTTGAACAGGAGTGACTCAGAGTGAAACCAGCTTCCCTGTAACCACAGGGCTTGCCGAAGAATTTGTCAACGTGGACTCGAGAGGGTTTGAATTCAACCGAGCTGCAGCCGCCTGCCCTGGAGCTCCACCGAGCCCTCGCCGAGGGCAGCAAGGGGTTAAGGCGGTGGGGACAGAGCCCTTCCCGAGGGCAGCAAGGGGTTAACGCGGTGGGGACAGAGCCCTTCCCGAGGGCAGCAAGGGGTTAAGGCGGTGGGGACAGAGCCCTTCCCGAGGGCAGCAAGGGGTTAACGCGGTGGGGACAGGCTCCCGCACGGTCCCGGCCTCGCCGCAAACCCTGCCCCGCTTCTCCGCATCTCCGCGGGGCTCCCGGTGCTGGGGCACAACAAAGCCCGTGCCACACCCGGGACAAGGCAGCGCTGTGTTCTGACACGACACTGACTTCACTGCCCGGGAATGATTGAGCACGGCTAATGAGAGAAATCTCGCTTAATTAGCAGCGTTTTAGATGGCCAAATTCAGAGCGGATCCGTGCCGTGATTAAATTAACAACTGCTATCTGATAAGTTCCCTGCTTGAAAAGGCTGCTGGCTTGTTTAATCAACAGCGTTTGAGGGTACTTGGTACAAGAAAAAAGAAGTTCAAGCAGACCACAAGCAGGTTTTTATAAAGCATTTATCATAAAAAATGGAAGTGGAAGGGTCACGTACAATAACTGGGAAACCTTGACTTCTTTTTTATTTCTTTTTTTGCTTTCCCAGAAATCACCTGTTGAAATGAACATCGAATTCCACTCATCCTTTCTCTTGCTCAGTCTTCCCTTTCCTCATCAGCTTCCTCTCTTTATTAATTGTTATTTATTAACTGCTGTGGGTGGTCACCAGGAGGCTGCTCCTCACACCCTGCATTCCTCAGGTTTGATGCCAGTATTTGTTAACAGCTCCAGGGGAGGTTTCTTCCCTTTTTTTTAATGGTCTTTAATTAAATAGAAATTCACAACTGATCGAACCTTCAGCTGCATTTTAGACTGAAGTCCCCACAGTGCTGGGGAGTGAGGTGACAAAGTGACACTGTGTTTTCACAGACAATAGAACAGGCAGTGGGTGCACTGAGTAACAACTCAGTTCTGAGCTGTTCTCCAAAATTACCTCGTTTAAAAAAAGTTTTGGAATGAGTCAATGGCAGCTTTAAATAAGGGAACTTGAGCACTTCCTGAGAGAAGAGATAGCAAAGAGTTAAAGCAGGCAGGGGGAAGACAATGAGAGCTGTGAGTAAGGAATGTGTAAAGCACCTCCTGGTTGGATTTCTTTGGGCACTGGCAGGAGAACGTGCCCACATTGTTCTATTCATTTGCACACCTGCTCACAGATAAGGAAAAAACAGCACTAATTACTAATGCTGACTGGAGAGGACTTTTGAGTTCTATTTTGAAGGGTCTGTTCCCTAAAAAATTATTTAAATGTTCAGTGTGGAAGTACATAAATCAGAAATCACCCAGGCAGTGAGGAATCCTGGGTTACTTTGATACATTTTCACTGGTCAGGAGGATTTTCTCAGTAACAAATTTCTCACTTTATAACAGAAATTAGAAATAATGTCACCAGGTGTACTGGAAATGCTGGAAGCTGCATTTGCACAGGAGCTGTGGAGAAGCAGGTGGTTGAATTCTGTCATTGGATTTTCCTTCCCTGTTCTGTGTGTGTTGGGAATGCTCAACACAAATTTCTAAGGGGAAAATTTGTCCCTCAATACTTGATATTTCACTCCTCAGTATTCTGGGAAAGACCAATAAATGATCAAAAGCTGGGTCAGAAATACGGTTTAAATATTTTTTTAAGGCCAACCTTCAATAACTGATAGAAATTCATTCTGGTATCATAATCAAGAAATGGCTGTTTTTTCCCCCCTGCTCCAGACACTGTTTAAATATCTGTGTTGTACAAGAGTCTGGTATGCAGCCCACTTGTGTGAGCTGTCTGGGAACCTCTGTCCCTCCCAGGGACATCAGGGGAGAGGTTGCACATCTGGGCTCAGAGGGAAGGCTTGTGTGTGCTGAAGGCTTTGTCAGCTGTGTCACAAGTTCCTCACTTCCATTCTATTTTAATCCTTAACTTATGTCTGAGTCCTCTGTGAAGAAACAATATTTTTTTCAGTGCTGATGGCTTTGAGTTCTCAGGTTTGTCAGAGATTGAAAGTGTCAATTTTCATAGCTGGTGATCAAAAATCCCTTCCTTACAATGTCTGGGTTTTAAACCACCTCAAAATGAGACTCGATTCTTTAGAATGGATTTTTAAAAATTAACAGTATTCTGGAACTGGCCACAATAACTGATGGCAGTGGTAGCTTTGAGATAAATGAGCAGTGCAGGGGGATTTGGCAGTGCTGGGATGTTCTTTACTCCACTCATCCCCTGCCTGTGGCTGTAGTATCTTGTCATGGAATCAAAGAAAAATTCACCTCGAGAAGGACCTGAGGTAGTTTCTAATCCAGCTTTTTTTATTTTTTTCCTTTCCTAGTCCAGCTCAGGTTCCTCGGGGCATTGTCTGGGCTGGTGCTGGAGCCCTCCAGGGCTGGAGGCAGCAAAAGCTCCCTGGGCAAGCTCCTGCAGTGCTGCTGACATTGCCATGGCACCCTGAAAATGGGCTGCAGGATCTGCCCTGCCACATAGGAACAGAAAGTGGCTGTTCAGCAAGGAAATAAAGCAGTTTATCTGGAGTTGGTCTGCAGGGTGTCAGAGTGGACACATTGCTGCTCTGAGGAGCAGAGGTGGCAGGGGATGTGGTTAAAGGGGCTGCAGCTCTGCAGGACAGATCTGATAAGGCTGAAAGGACATGCTCCTTCCTCTTCCTTTAGGCTGTTTCCTTTAATTGTGTCTCATTCTTTACAAAATTTCTTTATTCTTACAGCGTGTGAAGCAAAAAGGACTTTTTATGTAGAAGTTTGAGGGTTTCAGTTCTGGCTGTGGAAAAAGCTGGGTTTAAATTTGAGTTACAGAGCTGACAGAGCCCTATAATCTGTGTTCCTTTTGGTATTTCCCTTCTGAACCTGGCTGTGCATTGCAACAGGCTGAAATCTTGAAATGGAAGCTCCTGAGATGGAGTTTGTTGTAAAAAACATTTTTGCTGGTTCTTCCCTCAAGAAGGGGGAGGGAAATAAAAAGTTCCTACCATGGTTCAGATGATTAATGAAATGAAGAAAATACCTGGAAGTTCCAGGTGGAACTAATGGACTGATCCAGAGCTGCTTGACTTCATTCCTGCTCCTGGTAATGCGGAGATCTTATTTGCCATAAAATGGACTCATAATTTGGAATTTTCACACTTTTACTCCTAAAATGAAATGCCCAGGAAAGCCAAGCCTCTGTTGGAATGGACACTTCACTCTGTTGTCTCTGCTCCCACAGGGCTTGCAAAAAATGCAGCTTCTTTTGTGCTCTGTGGCTTCTCTTGTCTGTCTTTTCTAACATCTAACAGCACTTTTAACATCTGATAAGAGGACAGTGGGTTTAATTGTATTTTCTATAGAAAAACTTAGGGTTTTCTGACCCAAGAACTAATTGTAGTTCCTCCTGTCTGAGTTTCCCAAGTCCCAAAGATGATGAGCATCCTCCTGATTATCTCTGGATTGCAGCATCACCCCTCAACCCTAACATGCAGCCAACCTGAAGAATCTGAAGAGAAACAGATGTGGAAATAAACGCCTCACAATCTGTCCTGCTTTCTCATCCTCACAATGGAAGAATCCACCTGTAAACAGAATTTCTTGTTGACCTGGGATTTTTCTCTAATATCTACTGTATGTTCATGCTTACATACAAATATTCTGAATATTGAACTCTTACCGGTTTCAGGCCCTCAGATCTCCAGCACAATCTGTTTAATGAGGCTTTGTGGGTGCTGCTCTCTCCTTTCCACAGTTCTTTGGCTGTTTCATTGCTTCTTGGTTCCCTTCATCTTGTACTTGTTAAACTGTTATCATGTTCAACATCTACGTCCTTTCCTCTTGCAACTTTTCCATGATTTCCCAACTCCTTTTCCACAATTGAATGCCTCAGAAAACCCAGACTTCTCATGAAGTGAAACTTACTGAGAATCTGGAATATCTGCCCTGTGCCTGCTGTAAATCCCTTTCTTTCATCAGACTCAGTCCTTGCTTAGTTCTGCCACCATCCCACCACTGCTTTCAGAAATCCTTGAAAATTATTTTTCCCAGCTCCCTCTTTTGGGGCTCTGATTTCCCAGACAGGACCTTTCTCTCCCAGATTTTTGGGTGATGAGGAAGTTTAAACCTTTCCCCTCACACCCCCTGCTCTCCAGGCATCAAATGGAAACTTCCTCTTTTTATTGCCCCTTTGCATTTACCTGGAAACATTTTGGAGAAAGCTGGAACAAAGAACCTTGAGCTGCTATTACAATATTCCTGTTTGTAATTTATCCATATTTTTGATATTTTTGGGGGGGTTGAGCAGTGAGTGACCTCCCAGCCCTGGGTACCTTTGTGGCTCCCCTGCAGTCAATGCTTTATTCCAAGGAGTTAATAATTCCTCCCAGTCTGAAATCCTGGAATCCATTCCCTGACCACAAATGGTCATTCTCCCATCAGTTGTGTTTGATTCCATTGTGTTGGAACAGAAAGCCAGAAGAAACAAAATACTGTGCAGCTCATTTTTAACATAACTGGGATTTTTCCATCAAGAGGGGCACTGTCTTTGTAGGCAGCTCTTTAAATGTTAAAGACTCTCTAATTTTGGTGATCTAAGTGGTAACTTCATACCCAGCCTTCAGTCTTTGGGGAGGGGAAAATGTTCTTTACTTCTTTACTTCAGATGATTATCTGGATAATTAAACTTTTTTATTATAAGAATAATAGAGATAATGCTCAAAATAATAGAAATAATGCTCAAAATAATGGAAATAATGTCAAATCTTGAGGGATTGTCCACACAAAAGGGAGGAATCTGCAGGAGGAGGAATTTCCATCTCTGCAGCTGCTCCAGAGTTCTCCTGGAGAGCCACTGAGGTGTAACACATCCAGATCTCTCTATATGACTTTTAATTTTTTTTCTATAATTCTCCTGTTTTCTATCAGAGTCACAAATCCTGTGTATCCCCTTCTAGGCCTTCTAGAAAAATCTTTTAACTCCTCCAGGCCAGCACCCACCAGGTGAGGAATGTCCATGGCATGGATGAGACCTGAGCAGGGAATGTGCACCACGAGCTTGGGATGGAATTGTGTTAAATTCAGTCTCCATCTTTGTTAAATCTGCCAGTTTTATCAATTTATTGTAAAGTGCTTGAGGTATTTACAGCAGGAAAGAAAAGAAGTTTTTCCAGGCCTCACATCCCTGGGATGTGGAACTGGATGGGTTTTTCAGAGATTGAGCTGGGATGTGATGGGAGCCCCTGGTTTCTCAGTGCTCCTGAAATCTGATTGCAGCTGGTTGAAAATGAACTCTCACATTGCATAATCTGTGCAGGCTTCAGAGAACAGGGCTGGGGAGGTGGCACAGGTTATTTCTGGGGGGATTCTGATTATTCAGAGCTCCTTGGATACCTCCTGTGGATCAATCAGAGTAAGAAAAAAGAGGCTCCACAATTTCAGTGGGAACAATTAATGGTGACTGTTCTGTTAGAGAGGGAAAAGAGGAAAAAAAATATTTATTAAAATTATTTTTCCTTGAGCTTGTTAGCTAAATCTGGTGAGGTTTTATTTATTAAAACAATTTGATTTATTACAACAATTTTATTTATTAAAACAATTTTTTCCTCAAGCTTGTTAGTTAAATCTAGTGAGGTGCTTGCTGAGGAGCTCACCAACTTCAGTGAGATGAGAAAGAAGAGAGAGATTAAATTATAAATGGAAACCAAATAAAAGAGGGATGGGGCAGCACTTTGTAACACAGACAAGGTTGTCCATTCTCTCTCTCAGGAAGGATTTTCCAGGGATAAAAGTTCCATATTTACACAGGGAGGAGCACTGAGGCAGAACATGGAAATTCTCCTTACCATCCCTTTAGGTTTGGAAATTTTGGGGGGATTTTTATCCTGTGGAGGCAATGGGGTGAATGAAATGATGAAAAATTCCCTTTGAGGCTGAGCAGACCCAGGGCAGTTGTGCCAGCTGGGCCTGGGGAATCATCCCTGACCTTTCCCTGCTTTTGGGATGTGATGATTAACCCAGTGAAGTCATCTTTAATCACTTCACCTTCCTCTGCCTGCTCTGTGGCACTCACAGGAAATCTATTTCCAAACCCCCAAAAAATAAATCATCTCTGAAAGGGACACAGTGAGCTCAAGCATCCTGAAATGTTCTAAAGAATGAATCACAATTAGCTGGGAGGCCACTCCAGTCTAGAAACTTTAATTTGGGGGGAAAATGGTTTGCCTGTAAGTAGCTGAACTTTTATCTCTCTTCATATATATATATGTCATTTTTTAAAGCGATAATTGATTAAACTTATTTTATTTCAAATGCTAAAAAAAATAGAGAAAATATTGTTCCCCATGCAGGCTTTAGAAAAGAAAAGAAAAAAAAATTCTGTTGTGAAAGAGGTAAAAGTTGTAAAACTGGGGATTGGATTCTCAGGGAAATGAAACTTTGAAGCTTTTTTATTGTTGCAGATGTCACAAAGATTTGTCAAACAAACTTTAAGGAAGGAACCAAAGAGAAATAGTTCTGGACTTGTTTTCACAGAGTAAATGTTGGGGCTGGAATTCATGGTTTTGTTGGTTTATTACCCTGCAAATTACTCACAGCCTTGATTACTTTAGATCGTTAAAAATAGGTACAAAAAAATCTTTAATTGTCTTTTGGTTTATTCAGAAAATTTGGCAAAAGGAAGACCAATGGCAAGTTCTTTAGTGAAATTTTTAGAATTTAAAATTTGCTTTCCATGAAGTAGATTGTGCTAGACAATGTAAAACCAAAACTTAGCAAAGAAACAAGCTGAGTAATAACTTTAAAAAATAAATTATGAATTAACAAGGTGAGAAAATTTGCTCCAACATTGGTTTTGGTTTGGGGTTTGTTTTTGAGACAAACTTGTTAAACTTTTTTTAAAGACCTTCATTATTAGCTTTTTAATGTTTTATATGTTTTTATCTGGAGGGAAAATATTAATTTCAGGGCAGCCTTGAATTTTGTAGTTGAGGAATGTGGGTGGGGTAAGCTGGTTCTTTTTAAGAAATTTGGTTAAAATTTGTGCTTTCCCCTAAGTTCATACAGTCAGTTTTTCTCTAATTATAATAATATATTTTATTAAAGCAGCTGTGCTGCAACCATTAGTTTATAGAGAGTTTATTTCCAATTCCAGCTTGTGAAAATGAATACAACAGTGCATTAGCAACACAGTAAAAGATAATGGGGGAATAAATTAAAATCAGAATAGAAACAACTTCCATGCAAATAAATCATGGAGCCATTTCAATAATTGTCTTGGAGTGTTTTATTTTCGAGATACTTTGCCATCAGATTTATGGAACTGCGAGAAAAAAATATTTATTGGCTTATAAAAGTGAAATTATTGCTCCAAGCCCATGAGCTTTGGGAAAGGGGGGAGAAAAAAGGAGCTGAAAATGGCCCCAGTGAGCTCCTCCAGAAATCCCTGAGGAGGGAACAATTCCAGGGAAAAATTCCAATTTCCCAAAGACAAAATCTGCTTTAGCACCTTTGGGTGTTAAATGAATTTGTAAAAAACCCTAAAGATTTTTCACTGTGTGTTTGTGTTGTTTTCCTTGGGGAAAATCCTAGAAATAAATAAAATAAAAGGTTTTTTTATAAAATAGAAATTGTTCTTATAAAGAGAAAGATTCCAGGATACCCTTTCTAAGGACAAAATCTGCTTTAGCACCTTTTGGTATTAAATTAATTTGTAAAAAAAACCTAAATATTTTCACTGTGTCTTTGCCTGTTGTTTTCCTTGGAGAAAATCCTAGAAATAAATTTAAAAAAGGGGTATTTTTATAAAATAGAAATTGTTCTTCTAAAAAGAACAATTCCAGGACACTTTTCCCAAGGACAAAATCTGCTTTAGCACCTTTGGGTGTTTAAATGAATTTGTAAAAAACCCTAAAGATTTTCCAGTGTATGTTTGCCTGAGGAATTGAAGAGTTGTTGTTTTCCTTGGGGGAAATCTTATAAAAAAATAAAATAAAAGAGTATTTTTATAAAATAGAAATTATTCTTATAAAAAGAACAATTCCAGGACACCCTTTCTAAGGACAAAATCTGTTTTAGCACCTTGTGGTGTTTAAATGAATTTGTAAAGAATCCTAAAGATTTTTCACTGTGTGTTTGTGTTGTTTTCCTTGGGGGAAATCCTAGAAATAAATAAAATAAAAGAGTATTTTTATAAAGTATAAATTGTGCTTATAAAGAGAACAATTCCAGGACACCTTTCCCAAGGACAAAATCTGTTTTAGCACCTTTGGGTGTTTAAATGAATTTGTAAGGAATCCTAAAGATTTTTCAGTGTGTGTTTGTGTTGTTTTCCTTGGGGAAATCCTAGAAATAAATAAAATAAAAGAGTATTTTTATAAAATAGAAATTGTTATTCTAAAAAGAGCAATTCCAGGACACCCTTTCTAAGGACAAAATCTGTTTTAGCACCTTTTGGTGTTTAAATGAATTTGTAAAGAATCCTAAAAACTTTTCACTATGTGTTTGGGGTTTTTTCCTTGGGGGAAATCTTATAAATAAATAAAATAAAAGAGTATTTTTATAAAGTATAAATTGTTCTTATAAAGAGAACAATTCCAGGACACCTTTCCCAAGGACAAAATCTGTTTTAGCACCTTTGGGTGTTTAAATGAATTTGTAAAGAATCCTAAAGATTTTTCAGTGTGTGTTTGTGTTGTTTTCCTGGGGGAAATCTTATAAAAAATAAAATAAAAGAGTATTTTTATAAAGTATAAATTGTGCTTATAAAGAGAACAATTCCAGGACACCTTTCCCAAGGACAAAATCTGTTTTAGCACCTTTGGGTGTTTAAATGAATTTGTAAGGAATCCTAAAAACTTTTCACTATGTGTTTGCCTGTTGTTTTCCTTGGGGGAAATCTTATAAATAAATAAAATAAAAGGGTATTTTTATAAAATAGAAATAAGAGGGTTTTTATTCCCTGCATCCCAAGCCCTGAGGGTGCCCCTGGAGCTGGGATCCCCTTTTTGGGCTCTGTTTTCCTGGAAATAACCCCGAGGGAATTTGGGGCTGCAGCAGGAACTGCCCTGGATGTCGCAAGAGTTTTGGGCTGGGTCCTCAGGAAATTGTTGTGTTTTGTTGTTTACAACAATTCCTGTCAAAATTCCCTCTTTTAATTAAAAATAAAATAAAAAATTCGTTTTACTTTCCAGATTGTTTCCTGTCAGAATGAGCTCAAGGGGTTGGTGTCACAGGTTTAATCCTCATGTTCTGGGGTGGATCCTACAAAAATCAGGGAAATTTTTCATTTTAAAAGTGAATTTTGATCTTTTCCATTTTGTAATCATGAGCCCAAGGTGTAACTCCTGCTCAAAAGTGTGGAAATTCCTTTATAGGATATTCTAGAGGGGTTTTATATTCACCTGTGGTTAAAAATGTCCCACTGAAAGATTTAGAAAATCTCATTTCTTGCAGTTTTAATTTGAGTTCTTTTTCCAGGCATTAAATACAATAAACAGAATTATTCTGCATTGAGTAATAATTGGGGTTTTTTTGTTTGTTTGTTTGGTTGTTTTTTTTTTAATTTTTAAATAGGGAATTTAACTTTTTGAAAGCACAGTAATGAAGAAAAGTTACTACTTGAAAAAGGGGTGTAAAAAGAAGCAAATGGTCTCATCACAGATTTATTATTTTTTAATCTGCCACAGAAAACTTTCTCAATTCTACAGCTCAAAATTTAAATAATATGCAAGAACATTGTAAAATAATTGTAGTTTTCTCTCTACTTAGGTGTGTAGTATTTAAGGTCTCCACAGAACTGTAACCAAGTTAAAATTGCATAAATGTAATTTTTCTGGATTACCCTGCAGTTGCTTTAATCAATAATTAATGATATTCTAAATTCTACAATTCAATAGTAGAGGGTGGAATTTAGAATATCATTAATTATTGATTACAGTCATTTCCTTGGGTAATTTATTGCATTGCTCCTGGAAAAAAATCAGAATTTTATTGCTTATTTGTAGGTTTTTTAAAAGGAATGGGTAATTATTTTTTAATGTTTGCTATTCCCAAGGATTCCCAGCTTTCTGCAACTGCTGTGGCCAAGCCTGAGCAGGGAGCACTGACCTTGCTTTTATTTTTCTGGACAGAATTTTATCTCCTGTAAATTCCCTTCTCACATGCAAAGAAACTGCTCGTGAGAATCTTTATTTTTGGGGTTTTTAGGGGTTTCCTGGGTGTTTGGCAAATTTTGAGCCTCAGGAGTAAGAACTGATCACAAAATAAAAGGAGGCAGCTCCAGTCACAGGGGCTGCACCTCCCCTGCTTTTAAAGCAATTTAGGCTCAGTAATTTAAAGTAATTTAGGCTGGATTTTAATGAATTTTCCAGGTCTGTTGTAGGCAGTGCCTGGAATTGGCAATTTTGGTTGAGATCCTGGGTTTGGGAGAGCAGATCTGAGGCTGTAATGGGATTATTGGGATTATTTTGCTCTTTCTGTCCTCAGAAAGGCATTGGAGGAATTCATTCCTTCTGCTTGTTTAAGGAATAGGTACAAACAGCCCTGGCATTCCAAAGATATGGGGAAATAAATAATGGAAAATCTGTTTCCAGAACAAGAGGGAGCTCAGTGCCACTCTCAGGGTGTGAAAACCAAGCTCAGTGCATGGGGAGCTCCCATTCCACCACCACTGTCCCTCCAAATTCAGGGTTTCACACTGACCTTTCTGCTTTAAAATTCCTCCAATTCCCAGGTGGGAAATCCTGGATGTCACACACGTTCTGGGCTCTGTTCAGGTGAGGTTTCCTCATGAATAATTTGATTTTCCTGTTGCAGGACTTTGCTTCCCGGGCGAGAGTGGCCGTGCAGAACCTGGTGCAGAAGGTTGGGTTCTTTGGGATCCTGGCCTGTGCCTCGGTGAGTTTTCCAGGAATTGGGCATTTATGGGCACAAAATGCAGCTCTTGCATGTCCTGCCATGCAATTCAGTTTTGTTTGCACTTTCTGTGTCTCTCAGGGAGACAAAACCTGCTGGAGTTGTGTCATTATTTCTTTAGGTGTTGGTGGATTGTATTTGAAATTCTTGACATCCTCAGATCCAGAGGTGTGCATGGATTGAGAGGGGAAAGGTCCCTGCAGAAATCCTGGTTAGGGTGTCCATCCATCCCTTCCAAACCTCCCAGATCTGCTCTTTGGGCCATCAGGAACCAGAGAGGGCAGAAAAAGGAAGCAAATTTCAATTTTGGCTGTGGGGCTACAAACTGCTCATGGCTTTTTTAATCAAGAGGTGAAAGGAGCACCTCCAGTGATGCTGTTTTAGTTTTTTAGTAGGATAATGCTCTTCTTCCAGAATAAAAAAATAATATTGGAGGTTTACCTCTCTCTCTGGAGCTGGCAGGAGTGGTGAGCCTTGTTCTTCATCCCACACACAAACTGAGATGTGACTGCAGAGTGTGGGACCCCAATCCCATTTTTCTGGAACAACCACAACATCACCCAGCTCTGAGGCTTTCACTCCACGCTTTTCCAGCATCTCTTGCTTTCCTAAACTGTAAAGATGGCACAGCCAGCTGCTTGCTGAGTGTGGGTAACCTGTGTTGGAATTAATCTGACCAGAGCTGCTGACATAAAGCTCCTGCTCACTAATCCTCACAAATGTTTTCATGTTTGGAGTGATTTATCCTACAAGCTGCTCCTTAAATCCTCCCAGGAGCTGCTCCTGCTCTGACACATCCTTGTCCCTACCCCTGTCCTTGTCACCAGCACGGCTTGGAGCTGGCAGGGGTGAGGGAGTGGCCAAGGTGGAGGAATGGAGGAAAGGGTTGGTAACACCTTTAGAGGAGGCTGGAAACACCCAGAGCTCCTGCTCAGTGGTATTTAAACATTTGTTTAACTTCTTCTGCTCAGCCCTGGGCTGGGGGAGGGATCAGGATCCACCAGGGCACACCTGGGCTTTGTGAGTGTGAGATTGTGAGTGTGAGTTTGTCAACGTGAGTTTGTCAATGTGAGTTTGTCAATGTGAGATTGTGAGTGTGAGTTTGTCAATGTGAGTTTGTCAATGTGAGATTGTGAGTGTGAGTTTGTCAATGTGAGTTTGTCAACGTGCTCACACAACAGCTGCAGGAGGAAGGGAGAGGTGGAAGGTTCCAGAAGCCTTGGAAAAGCAGGAATGCAGAGCTGTCCCTGTGTGTGGCACCTCTGGGTGAGCCAGGGGAAGGAAAGCACCCCCTCCAAGTGTTCTCCTTGAATTTATCTGCACTCTCACCAGCCCAGGGGCATCTCAGGACTTCTCTACCAGGTCCCTCCTCTGCTTGCCTCCCCTGTAATTGTGATCTTCCTCCTGCATTTCAGGCAGTTTTGTTTGATGTGTATTTTATGAGAATTTGCTGGTGAAGTGGTAATGGCTGTCCCAGCTGTGGGTCCTTGTCTCTCAAGTGGTGGCTTCAAAATGCTGCATAAAAACCCCAGCAAATGGAAATGAGAATTCTGCAGGCTTGTCCAGTGAAGTCAACTGCCTGTCATGGTGTTTAGTGGCAATAAGGAAGTCAGGATTGTCTGGAGTTTATTTCTATATAAAGGCAGCTCTGGGCAAGGAACAAAGCAAGAGTCAGCCCCAAGTTCCTCGCTGTGACTTGTGAGAATTTGCCCTCTTGTTTTTGTGGCCTTTTTTTGGCAACTTTGAGTAACAAGCACAGAGAAAACCCTGCTGGGGATGTGCTGAGTAAATTCTGCACCCACAGCAGCCTGCAGGGACTGAAATGTTCTGTGGACCAACAAAAATCCCTCAGAGCAACCAGCCCAGAAGAGCCTGGAGCAGCCTTTGCTCCAGGAGCAGAAGGTTCTGGAGCAATCATTGCCAGGGGCAGAAGGTTCTGGAGCAATCATTGCCAGGGGCAGAAGGTTCTGGAGCAATCATTGCCAGCTCCAGGAGCAGAAGCAGAAGGTTCTGAAGCAATCATTGCCAGGAGCAGAAGGTTCTGGAGCAATCATTGCCAGGGCAGAAGGTTCTGAAGCAATCATTGCCAGCTCCAGGAGCAGAAGGTTCTGGAACAACCATTCCCAGCTCCAGGAGCAGAAGGTTCTGGAACAACCATTCCCAATCCAGGAGCAGAAGGTTCTGGAGCAATCATTGCCAGCTCCAGGAGCAGAATGTTCTGGAACAACCATTCCCAGCTCTGTGGCCACAGCAGCTGCCCCAGGTGGGCAGGGCAGGTGGAGCCTGCTCAGGGACCCGTGGTTTGAACCCAGTTCAGATTTCTCCCTCTGCAGGTGCTGCTGTGGCTGCTCATAAATCTGAATTTCTGCTCTCCAGCAGTCCAGTGCAACCCTTTGTCAAAGGTTGCAGGCTTGGCGCAGAGTGTCCTTTATTCTTAATCTTTATTCCCTTTTTTATTCCATTTTTTTTTAATCACAAAACTCTTTATACCCTCTTTATTCCATTTTTTAAATCCCAAAAGCCCAACAGTACCACACTGCTCCTGGGAGTGACCCTGCTCAGACACTGCCCCTGTGCTCCAGGCTGACAGGGAAAGGTTGGAATTCAGACACTTTCTTGATTTCATTTCAAAAATATTTTACAGATAGTATCACCATACCAAAAGTCAGGCCAGCAGTTTAATAATAATAAAAAATTCTTTTAATTTTAAATGAAATGCATATGCTTAATAAAATCTAATCAGTGTTTTAAAACTGGATACATATGACTGTAAATGCCAGTTTTTAATGTAGATTCTCAGCTGGAATCACTGGGGATCAGTTGAAACTCTGGCTTCCAAGAGTGATGTGCTTGTCAGAGAGAAAATTTGATAAATCACTCAGAATGGCTTTGCTGTGGTTTCTGTGCATTTCACATGGAAAACTTTTCATTAGTTTTTTTCAGGATGCAGGGGTAAGGAGGGACCTTGAGGATGGAATTGTCTGGGACATTGTCTAGCTGAATCCCAGAGACTGAAATTCTGTGGTGGGACATCAACATTTCTGTAATTATTGAGACACAAGAGCCTTGGATCAAGCTGGAGAAGGGGAAACTGTTCATTTTTCAGAATTCCAGCCTCTGTGGTGTTCCTGTCCATCCAATGTGTCTGCAATTCCTGACCCTCTTTCCCTTGCACTCCACAGATCCCAAACCCCCTGTTTGACCTGGCTGGGATCACTTGTGGCCACTTTCTGGTTCCCTTCTGGACCTTCTTCGGTGCAACCTTGATTGGAAAAGCTGTGATAAAAATGCACATCCAGGCAAGTGCTGCCCCTTCAAACCTCTGAAACTCTGATTCTTTCCCTGCCTGTTCCACTGTGTTTTTTGGGGATGAAACCTCTGAAACTCTGATTCTTTCCCTGCCTGTTCCACTGTGTTTTTTGGGGATGAAACCTCTGAAACTCTGATTCTTTCCCTGCCTGTTCCACTGTGTTATTTGGGGATGAAACCTCCTGAAATTTTGATTTTTTCCCTGCCTGTTCCACTGTGTCACTTGGGGATGAAACTTTTCAAACTTTGATTCTTTCCCTGTCTGTTCCACTGTGTTTTTGGGGGATGAAACCTTTGAAATTTTGATTTTTTTCCCTGCCTGTTCCCCTGTGTCACTTGGGAATGAATCCTGCAGTCTCTTTGCCCGACTTGAAGTCATGGAAATTAATTTGGTGCAAAGGATTTACAATAAAGGAGCTGCTGGGCTGCTCCAAACTGAGGCAAGTGGGTAATTTATAGCTGCTGACCCGCTCAGGAAATTGGTGGTTAGCCAAAGTATTTACCTACAGCCTTCACCAGACTGCCAGGGCTCCAGCAGTGAACTCTTTTTTGGTACCAAACCCTCATTTGCACTCTGAAATGCCCTTTTTAGCTCGCTGAGAAAACCCCGGCGAGCCTGGGCTGGGCCAGCCCACTTTGGGTGGATTTGCTGCAGTTTTGGGGCAGTTCTGGCGTCCCAGGTGGGATGTGCTGAGTTTGACAGTGCAGTTGTTTGCACAAAATGTGAATTCTCCTGGAGCTGCATCACCCTGCTCCGAGGAGAGCTGGGCTTTGGTTCCCTGGGGGATTTGCTGGTGTGGTCAGGGCTGGAGCTCTCTCTGTGTTTGGGATGTTTTCAGCTGAGTTTGGGTTTTTGCAGCCTCTCTGCCTCTGTTGTTTGCAAATCTCTGCTGTGACTCCCATCCAAATTGCAGAAGCTTTGAGTAAAAAAATATTTCATGTTACAGCCTCATCAGGCTGCTTTAAAATCTTTATTTTGCCCTAAACACAAGCTCTTCTCTTCCCATCATTTTTTAAATGGTTGTTTTATTTTGCCCAGTGCTTAAGCAGAAAACAACAAATAGATTTGGAAATTTTTCCATTTCTTGGGATAAAACAGCTTTTTCTCCACACTTATTTTTGTATTAGCTGAATTTTCTTCTGCTTTTAAATCCATGTGTTGCTAAAATGTGTCCTGGCAGCACAGAAAAGTGAAATAATATCAGCTAATATTCCTTTTATTATTTTAATTGCCTTGTTCAGCTACCACAGTGTTTGCTGTGTAATTTATAGTGCTCCACACTCAGATCCCATGTAAGTGAAAAACCATTTCCCAGTGCCTTGTACAGTTGATAAATCATGATTTTGTAATTTAATTCTCTTTTTCGAGCACACCCTTGTGCAACAGCCTTGATTTTTTGGAGTGATCTGGCTGGACTTGGAATTTAGGAAATGTGAGAGTCATGGAAAAGGCTTTAATGCAATGTTCAGACAGAAAGTGACTGCCCAGTGCCATCCTGGGACTCCTTTCCTGTTCCCTTACTCAAATTCTGTCAATTCCATCTCCATTTTTTATTCTGATTTGCTTAAGTGTTAATGATTTTGTAGTTAGTAGGAAATTAAGAGTTATTCTGTTGTGTAAAATTTTATTCGATAAATCATGGACTTTTTTCTAAGGTTGAAATTGTGTTTGAAGTTTGTCTTTTAATGTGTTTAATAGTTTTTAAAGGATTAAATATTACATATTATATTTGGAATTACAGGTTTGATTTTTATTTAGGGGTAAAACTGCTAGGTTAGATTTTCATATTTATTACTTTGCTAAGTTGTTTTTGAAGAATTTTAAGATACATTTCCGCTTAGGGTTAGGAGTGTGATTATTATTATAATTCTGTTTTAACACAGGTGCCCAAAGCTCTTTTCTTTTTTTGCTGTTTCTGTGTGAATCAGGGTTGTTTTCCCCTCTGTGGTGTGTTTGTGTGAGGGGCTGTGAATTTCTCTGCCTGTTTTTCCACTCAGACATTGTTGATGGAGTAAAGTGACCTTGAGCTTCTGGGAATGGGAGTTTGGGGAGGATGAGAATGGGCAGCAAAAACACAGCAAGAAATGCAAACTGTGAGCAAACAGGGCCAGAAAGGGAACAGATTTTTATTCTCTTCTGCCTCTTTTCTGAGGAGAAAAATAAAAAATATTGAAAATATTGAGAATACTGACATATTGAAAGTATTGAAAATATTGAAATATTGAAAATACTGAAAATATGGAAAATACTGAAAGTACTAAAATATTGAACATACTGAAATACTGAAATATGGAAAATATTAAACATACTGAAATATAGCAAATATTGAAATACTGAAATATGGAAAATATTAAACACACTGAAATATGGAAAATATTGAAAATACTGAAAATATTGAAAATATTGAACATACTGAAAATATGGGAAATATTGAAAATGCTGAAATATGGAAAATATTGAAAATACTGAAAATGTGGAAAATACTGAACATACTGAAATATGGAAAATATGGAAAATACTGAAATATTGAAAATATTGAAAATACTGAAATATGGAAAATATGGAAAATACTGAAAATACTGAAATATTGAAAATACAGAAATATTGAAAATACTGAAAATAGTGAATTATTGAAAATACTGAAATATTGAAAATACTGAAATACTGAAAGTACTGAATTATTGAAAATACTGAAATATTGAAAATATTGAAAATACTGAAAAATAAAGAGGAGAGGAGGAAAGGTGGGCAGGAGCTGCTGGGGAAGGAGCACAAGGTGGCTCCAGGCTCTGTGTGACTGCTCTTGTCCCTCCACAGAAACTCTTTGTCATCATCACCTTCAGCAAACACATCGTGGAGCAGATGGTGGCCCTCATCGGGTGAGTCATTCCCAGCTCAGTAATTCTTTAATTCATTAATTCATTAATTAATGCCTGCACCCATCAGGCTGGGAGCCCTGCAGGGCTTTGCTGGCCCTGAGGTTCAGGGTTGTGGCATCAGCTCAGAACTTTCACCCCAAACCAAAATTCAGCCCCTCCACTCCCACATCTCTGCATTTATGGGGTGTCTGCCCTGGGTTTCTGTAGTGGGATCCTATGGTTAAAAATGAGGACATTTATAGAAAATTGTATTTCTAGAAAAAATAATAGAATTCTGTGGTTCCATATTAAAAACCTGAGATTTTATGCAGTGTTTAAGGTTGACAATAAAAATCCTCCTTAGCTGGAAGTACCTCATACATTTACAACATCAGATCACTCATAAAACGCCAGAATGAGAAATTTGGTGTGTGGAGCTTGATCCCCATTCTGTTAAATTCTGTAGAAATGGATAAAGTGTCCTGGTTTTGAGAAGGTTTGGTTTGGGTTTTTTAAAACTAAAATGAATCCAGCCTAACATAAATCCATAAAATAAATGTTGAGGTGTTCCTGCTTTTCCAAGGTCTCTTCTCTGGGGTAAATGGATATTTTGCTGCCCAAAGTCTAATAACTATTTTCACATAAAAACCACACTCCTCAAGAAAAGTTTCAGGGGAGGAATGTCTGGAAATAATTCCTTTTAAACCAAAACTCCAAGTAGTGATGCTGAAAAAGAAAAGGAGTGTCAGAAGAATCTTGCAGGGCATTTCACTGATGGAACAAATCCTGGCTTTATTACTCCTGATCATCTGCTCTCTACCAAAACTCAAAATGAATTTGTTGCTGTGAACATTATTTTAAAAAGAGAGGGAGAGAGAGAAATGTGGTTTCTTTCAAGCATCCTGAGTTTTTCTCAGCATCAATCACTGCAGACAGTTTGATCTGCCCCCAGCTCAGGTACATTTCCAAGGATTTACTCTCCTGTGGATGCTTTGAGCCAAACCCAGTAGATTTTTCCTACTTCATCTGTCTTGGAGATAATTTTGCATTGAATTACTTCGAGTGCATTCACAGGAGCTCTGCTGGGCTCGGCTTTTATGGGAGGGTTGATGTCAGAGGTAAAAAATGTTCCTGGGAGACAGTGAGATTTTTGGAATGTCCTGGTACCCTTGACTTTTCTCAAGCTGTCTCCAGCATTACCTCATCAATTTTGGTGGAGGGGAGCCTCAAACATGTTAAACAATACCTTGCTCTAAAAGCCCCATTATTGAATTAAAGCACAGCTCTGTTTCATGGGCAGTAACTTCATTTTAATCAAATCCTCTCCACCACAATGACTTTTAGACTTTCTTTGTCAGGGCTGTTGCTCTTAAACAATAGGAAATATCTGAGCACAATACCTGAAAACAATTAATATACTGATAGCCAGGATAAATGGAACTTAGAAGATTAAGTTGTGACATAAAGTCTGAGAAAATCTGATTTTATAAGACAGAATTTCTTGACAATTTTGTGATTTTTAGTCAAAAAGCAAAACTGATTCAGAGTGCAGACCTTGTTTTTATTGTCACTGGGTGCTGCTGGGTCCCTCCCTGAGCCTGCCATAATCAGGTATTTAATATAATTTAATTTGATTTTACAGTTTTGTCTAGGTCTCCATTACAAACAGATCATAAAATACTTTTTCTATTCATTAAATAAAAAAGGAAACGGAAAAGAAAACGTGGCAGGAAATTAAGAAGCTGTTTACAGAAAATTTTAAATTTTTGTAGAATTTTTTGGCAACAAACCTTGTTGGGAATGAGGGAGATGAGTGGGTTTGAGGAGTGGGGTTGGTGTGAGGTGGAAATCCAAGCTGAGGAGGATTTCCAGAGGTGCTGGAGCTCCCTGGGGCTGGAATTCCCAGCCTGTCCCAGCAGCTCCTGATTTTTGGTGGTTTTTGGTGTTTTTTGGTGCCTCAGAGCTGAGACAGGATCCTGGGCTTTGCTGGGGGAAGATGCTCTGGAGTTGTTCTGTGTTCTTCCACTTCAGCAAGGCTTTATTGCTGATTTTATTCAACTCTTTATTACCTCGTGTGCTGTGGGGTTTTTGGCTGCTCCATCTTTCTGTTCCTGTTTTTCACCTCCAGCTGTTGGTGAACTCACAGTGTGCAGAGCAGGGTGATGTTCTCTGGGAAGGGGCAGCTTTAAATGGGGGTGAAGAATTCCCAAAAAATTACTGAAGAAGTAGTTCTGAGAGCACACAGCATCCACTAAACTGTGGGATCCATTCTGGTGGGAAATAGTCAGAAAGAAAGAAAAAAAAAAATCTACTTTTTTTAGGGAGAGATCCCACTCTGGCCACACAGATTCCCTCTGCTGTGGTTAATGATGAACTCCAGGGCTGGAGTGTCTGGGATTGTTCCTGCAAGAGGTGTTCAGGCCCAGGGCTGGATCCTACAGCAAAACCAGAATTCCCACCTAAATCAGAGTCCCAGAAGGGTTTGGGTGGGAGGGATCCCAAAGCTCATCCAGTCCCACCCCTCACCTCCCATTGCTGGCCTGGGACACTTCAGGGACAGCCACAGCCTCTCTGATGCCCTGTTAGTTCTAAAAGATTCATTATTCACTTAATTACTGAGTGCATAAACTGATTTGCAGTTAAAACAGAACCCAGTGAGATTTTGCTGCTTTGATTTTTAATTCCCTTCTCGTGGGTGTTACCTGTGAGAATCCAACAAACTCTGGGAAATCCACCCAAAAATATCAGAGCTCCTGAAGTGTCCCATACCCGGTGGCTTTTGTGGGAGATCTTCCCCCTTCCCAGCTCTGCAGGGCACTGTGGGTGATTGCACAGTGAAATAAAAGCAGTTTTTTGGTCCCAGGTTCTGGAAGCTCTGCCTGGACAAACCAGTTTGTTGCTATTTCTTGTGCCATAATTCTTTGCTTACAGCTTAATCTCAGTTGATGCTGGTAAAGGGAGCGTGGTGTTCCTTCCACCAAAAAAGCACAAATGAGATCATGGTGACTGAGGTAACTGGAAAGTTTGCTTAAAGATTATTGGGGTTTTTTTTAGTCAAAAATAATTTACAGTACAGGTTGAGGTTATTTCTTCAGAGCACAAGGCAAGAAGTGATAAAGGGACAACCCCCAAATCTTGTCCTGGGGTGGGGAGAGCTGGGCAGGGGCTTCACAACCTCCTGGGAGGAATTTTGGAAGGTTAAACCAATCCCATTGACATTGTTGGTTGAAAAATCAACAGCCTCCCTACATGAAAAACCTGGGGATGTGTCCTGAGCACAGCAGAGCAGCCCCACACCAAAATGGCTTTATTGCCCTGAAAGGGACCCAGATGTGGCTGAAATCTGAGGAGCTTTGGTGTTGAAAGGCTGCCAGTGGATCACAACAGAATTAGAAGAGTTTATTTGCAAAAGGCTTGAAGGATTTAACTGAATAAGCAAAGGTTTTTTTCTCCTAAATTGAGTTTTTAAAAAGAATCTTTAAAAAGCAAGCAGCAGTTTGGTTCCAAAGAGCAGCAGTGAGCAGAGCTGAGGACGGGCAGGTCAGAGATGTTGCAATTCCTCATTTTGAAAGCACTGATGGAACATAACAGAATGTCCCAAGGGAGAGAAGCCCTGGAGCCTCCTGGGCTGCCCTGGCCCTTGGAGCAGGGTTCAGGTGAACCAGGGCAGACCTGGGCCCGTTTTACCCCTGCAACCTCCACCAGGATCCCTTCCCTCATCTCAGAAAGAAAATGAACCTTTAAACCCCAAAACCTCCCTGTTAAACCTGACCATAAGCCGGATTTATTTTCTGCAGCTTCAGAGCTCTGGGCACAGGGAACAGCACAGCCCCAGAGCTGAGCTGGGACCAGGGGAGGTGCTGGGGGCTCTGCTTGTCCCAGGTAAGGCTGGACAGGGAGCTGGGTCCAGCTTTGGGGAGCCCCAGACCCCAGGAGTCAGGGTTTGGGCAGCCACAGCTCTCAGGATTCAGATTTTGGGTAGCTCTGGGTTTCGCTAAACCTAATCCAGGTTTTGGGCAGCCCCAGCCCCAGATTTCCCTAAGCCTAAACCAGATTTTGGGCAGTCTCAGCTCCCAGGATTCAGGTTTTGGGTAGGTTTCCCTAAGCCTCAGCCAGGTTTTGGTTTTGAGCCCAGGATTCAGGTTTTGAGCAGCCCCAACTCTTAGGATTCAAGTTTTGGGCAGCCCCAGGTTCCCTAAACCTAGCCCAGGTTTTGGGCAGCCCCAGCCCCAGGTTTCCCTAAGCCTCAGCCAGGTTTTGGGTAGATGCAGGTTTCCCTGACCCAGGTTTTGGGTAGATGCAGGTTTCCCTGAGCCAGGTTTTGGGTAGATGCAGGTTTCCCTCAGCCAGGTTTTGGGTAGATGCAGGTTTCCCTCAGCCAGGTTTTGGGCAGGCCCAGGTTTCCCTCAGCCAGGTTTTGGGCAGGCCCAGGTTTCCCTCAGCCAGGTTTTGGGTAGATGCAGGTCTCCCTGAGCCAGGTTTTGGGCAGGCCCAGGTTTCCCTCAGCCAGGTTTTGGGTAGATGCAGGTCTCCCTGAGCCAGGTTTTGGGCAGGCCCAGGTTTCCCTGAGCCAGGTTTTGGGCAGGCCCAGGTTTCCCTCAGCCAGGTTTTGGGTAGATGCAGGTCTCCCTGAGCCAGGTTTTGGGCAGGCCCAGGTTTCCCTCAGCCAGGTTTTGGGCAGGCCCAGCTCGCAGGGCTGAGTCAGGCTCAGGCTGAGCCCCGTGAGTCACTGCAGGGTCCTGCTGGTGCTGCAGCCTCGGGGAAGTGGATGGTTTAAATACTGTGAGAATCTTTATCAGCACAGGAAATGACAGCTCATTAAAATACTAACCGTTGAGCCAGTTTAGATCACTGTCTGGAAAAAAATTAACCATTGAAGGCTCAGAGGGCTCACACCAAGAAAGGTGTCCTGTTGAGACAAGGACACGTTATGCAAATGAATCAGCTTTGCTAATTGGCCAGTGGCATAACAATATTTCCACTGGAATCTGGTTTTCAATGGTTTTAAAACATCTGACTTCCAAAGAAGTCTATGCCACTGTGCTGGAATGAAATTTTGAGGGAGGGGTAAAATACCCTAAATATTGAAATTCCCAAATCCAGAGCTTGTTCCATAACATACCCTAAACACTAAAATCCCCAAATCCAGAGCCTGTTCCTAAATGTTTCATTGCTTTGGAGCTACAGGATGGATTTTTCTGGTGTTGCCACAGGGGAATGGAGAAATGGGAACGTCACACAGTTGGTGTTGGTGGGATGGTGCTGTTTTCCATCAGTGCAGGGAAGGTGAAAGGCTCTGCCTGCCCCCCTGGCCTGGCTGTCAGTACCCACAGAAATGAGCTGTTTGTAAGGAGCTGAAGGTCCGGGCAGGGAGGAGCCCATCCCAGCACGTTCCCTTTCTTTGTGGGATCCCTCAGTGCCTCTGCCCTCCCTCTCCTGCAGCAGGAGATAATCCCTGGCCTTGGGCACTGCCAGGCCCGGGATCTGCTGCTGTGTGTCAGAGCTCTGCCCTGTGCTCCTCGTGTGCAACTCTCATTTCCCAAAGGATGAATTTCTCTGCCTCCTTCAGCCCAAAAAGCTGAATCTGGGCAGAAGCTGCTGCTGTTTGCCCCAGTGTGTGGAGTCACAGGGATTTTCCACGCTGAGGGCTGTGGATATTGCAGGGATTATCCATAAAGTGGAGCCTGACTCAATATTGCATCACCTTCCCCAGGTGTGTCCAGCCTTGTTTGCACCTCCTGCTCCCCCACAGGGCTCTGGTTTCCCTCCAGGTTAGGATTTCTGTGATTAAATGAAATGAAATTAAATATTAACTCCCGTGTTTGTGACCCCCCAGTGCTCCCAGTTTCCTGACATCCCCCTGGGATGATCCCAGTTGCTCTCAGGGCTGGCTGCTCTGAGGTTCTCATTTCCATCTTTAATTCCATCAGGAGCAGTTTGAGAACAGCTCAGGGTTATTAATCAGAAACTTCCATAAACTTTCAAATTTTCACTCATGAAAAATCCCCAAATGTTTGGGATTTGTTTTGTTCCCAAATTTGAGTCTACAGTGGCAGCTTCTTTTTTTTTGGAAAGCACTTGGGAATTCTAACATTTCTCCCTGGAAAAGTGAACAAATATCCACATATGCTTTGCTAAAATGGGAATTTTATATCCTAATTTATGGTGTGACAGATATTGGTGCAATGACACTGACACAGCATTATAGAGACTGTAATTGAGGATTTAGCAGAGTTGGAATTAATTCCCTGAGTGTTCCCAACCTCTCAAAGCACAGGTTGAAAAATTTCAATCACTCAGGAACAACCCCTGCTCCTAAAGACCTTGTAAAATTAAAATTATGCCTTTCAGAAATGCAAATATCATTATTAAATCATTATAAATAAGTATTTTAATATTAGTAAAAATGCAGATGACTGGAATATCAAACAACTTCCTACTTTTTGTAAGGTGGCCCAAGGAAAATACAATTTTTTCTCCTCTGGGGTTGGTGCTCCATCCTGGTGCCTTTGAGAAAAATCTTTCTGTAGTTCCAAAGGTTCTGTAAAAAAGATGTAAAGTTACCCAAAAATCATTTAACAACCGGTGAAAGGCATTTGAGGTGCAACTGCTGACAGTTGTTCTTGGAAAAACAAATTAATAAATTTAAACTCAGGTTTGCTGTAACTGCACTGGAAGGTTTTGGAGTCAGACTCTGCAGGTTCTTGGTGTAATTTTTAAAATAATCCTCGAGCAGCTTTGCTGAATTTCTGTCATGTGCTGCTTCAAACAGATGGGGAGTTTTGTTTTATTTATTGGAAAAAGAGCTTTAGAATTTGTCTTTGGGATAGAAATTGTAGGTCTGAGTTTAAAAAAATGAAAAAGTGGATCTGTTTAATTACAAATACCAGGTAATTGTTCTGAAAACAGGCACCAAGAGTGTTTCTTCAGTGAATCCTAATTTTTTATGGGTGTTTTTATGTTGTAATATTAGAACAGAAATAATGGTTTTGACTAAAATGTTACAATTTTAGTGAATTAAGGATTACCAAAGGCTGCTGCAATTTCGGGGAGCCTGTTCTCAGATTCAACGCCTTGTGAAACATTAAATTTTAGCAAAGAATAAGGATGAATCCTAACAAAAATTTAATATCTAACATTAAGAGTTTCTGAAACAATTTCTGGATGAAAACAACTTGTGAATCAGAATTTCTCCTTCCACATTCTGGGTTTGAAAGGCGATGGGTTTGATTCCCGAGGGAGCAGAGGGAATTGGGTTGGATTATCCCGGGGTTATCTCCTGCGGTAGTGCTGGGAAATTTGCGGGATTTTGGAGGTGCTGAGTGCAGGAATTGTGATGCAAATCTGGCCCTGCCTGGTCCCACCCCGATCCCACAAAATTCATCCCCGATTCCCCCTCCCCTCCTCGGCTCAGCACCCAGGGGTCTCTGGGCTGGGTTTGTGAGCTTTGCAGGGACACAGAACTCACTTTTAAATCAAATTAAATTATTTTAAAGATTTGTAGATTTAAGATTATGCCTTTGGATATCAGGCGGCACATAAGTGGATGATTAAATGGTTTAATTTTAAATTAAATTAATTAATTTTTAAATTAAATGATGTAATTTTTTCCAAAAAAGCACCAGTGACCAACACTGTGCTGCTGAGATGGGATTTCAAGAATTTCATGTGGATCCCTGGTTTTCTAGGTTTTCCTCTGCTTATTTTTTATTCCTTATTTAAATGTGGGCATATTTTTTTTTCAGAATTAAAATCTTTACAAATGTACCAAAAATAGGAGCTGAGGTCCTTGCATTTAGGATCTTGCAGTTCTTCAAATTGCTTTGATAAAATTACTTTTGTGCACTTAACAAATAGCCGTGCCCAGAATAGGAAATAAAAAGTGAATTATTTAGTGAGAAAATTTTTGAAATATTGTTTTGATGCAGCAGGAGCTCCTCAAGGCTCTGCTCTTGGGTTTCATGTCTTTGTTCTGTGTTTAATTTGATTTGGGGACCGACCCAGTTCAGTTTTCAGTGAGGAACGGAGTCATTCGAACACCACCCTGTTAATCATTGATCCCTCACCATTTAAATATTCCTCATTTCATAATCATGCAGGAGTTCAAAAGTAAACCATTTACCTTGCAGTCGCTCCTCAGGCCTCCCAAGAATTGGGTGAGAAAGAAAAGAAACCTCAAAATGTGGCTGATGTTCCAGGTGTGACTCGAGCTTTTCCCAGTGCTGAGACACCTCAGGATCACTGGAATCCTCTGGAACATTGACACATCTTGTACAAAATGGATAAGGGACGTGCTTTGGGCACCACAGGGTTGTTTTTTTCCCAGAATTTTTACCAGTCTGGGCACAGAATTTCCTCACCCGGTGGTGAATCACGAGGGAAGCGACCTTTGCTGGGAAATGGGTTCAGAAAACCTCCTTTGCCCCTGGCCATGAAGGAAATAAATAGATTTACTGGAGGAGAATGAGACACTATGTTTCGTGCTTTTCATAAATTCCTAAAATTAGAAAGCTGTTATTTTTTAATTGGGCTTCGGCCTGGAAAAGAGAATATGGTGTCAGAGCAGGAGGCTGAGGGGAAGGGTTTGAGATGGGCAATTGTACAACTCCTCGGATGTACACCTGGTGTAACTCGGGTCTGAAGGGTTTTACTAAACCCTCCCTGGAGGAGCAGCAGGAGTAGTGGGTATAATAAAACCAAATAATCAAAATTCAGGTGAGTTTTTTTTTAATGTAGAAGATCACATGTATGATAATTTATAATGTAGATTTCTTTAAAATGAAACAAAAGTCAAAATCTCTCTTCTCTTTGCACTTGAAGTGGCCAGTAATGAGAAGTGCCCCGTGGCTGGGGTGGATCCAAGTTTGGGCATGTTCTCCCCTCACAGCTCAGGCCGGGGGGCTGCTGCTGATCATTTCAAATTGATATTTGAATTTGGGGGAGTTGAATAATGTAGAAGAACACAGTGGTTTCTTTAAAATTAAACAAAAATCAGAATCTCCCTTCTCTTTACAATTGAGGCGGTCAGTAGTGAGAACTGCCCCGTGGTGGACTTAGGATGGGGTGGATCCAACTTTGGGAATGTTCTCCCCACACAGCTCAGGCCGTGGGGCTGCTCCTGATCATGTACAATTTTTATTTGAATTTGGGGACATTTTGAAGGGTTGTGAAAATCCTCACACGAGTTTTGCTCTCCTGCTAAGCAGGATTTAAGGAAAAGCTGCTGGGAAGGCTGGAGGCTGCCGAGAGCTGCAGTTCTCAGCCCGGGCTGGTCCCGGCTTTAGGAGCGGGGCTTGGAGCGGGCCCGGAGAGCCGGGACCGGTCCGGGACAGAGCTCGGGGCTGAGGGCTCAGGGCATTTTTCAGGGCACTGCTCAGGGCTGAGGGCTCAGGGCAGCGCTCGGAGCTGAGGGCAGCGCTCAGGGCTCAAAGCTGAGGGCTCCGGGCAGCGCTCGGAGCTCAGGGCTCAGGGCAGCGCTGAGGGCTCAGGGCTCGGAGCTCAGGGCACCACTGAGGGCTCGGGGCTCAGGGCCCGGGCCGGGGCAGCACTCGGGGCTCAGGCTCGGAGCCTCTCCTTTGTTCCTTTGTTAATCCCGGCTCGGGGGAGGCGCTCCAGGATGGCTCCCGCATTCTTTCGGGGCCGGGATGACGCACGGCTTGTCCTAAAAAGGACTTGGCCGGGCAGAGGGGCCGGCTCCGTGAGGGAGAGGGGCGAGGCCTGGGCGAGCAGTTTCTTTTTTAACCGAGGGATGACACAAGCCCCAGTCATTTCCTCATTAATCGGTTCAAACCAGTTCTTGCAGGAACTGCCGCTGATAAATGTGGGACTTCTCCGAAGTCATTCATTGGGTTCTCGGCGCTGCTGCCTCCCAGGAAATGCTCCGGCTCTCGCCTTCCTCCTCTCTCCCAGCGCTCCCTCGCTCAGAAAGATTTTTCTTTTTAAGAACTTTTTTGAGGATCTGGGGAAATGGATCCCTCCCGAAGTATCAGATCAAAAGATGAAATGTGATTTATTTCGTGGGGTTCTGTTTTCTCGAGTAGCTTCGAGTTCTCTGCTGAGCTGTGGCTCAGCCTGAACTTTGTTCTGATTAGGTAAAGTGGTAAGTTTAAAAAAAAAAATGTTTTTTCTTTTTTTTTTTTCCTCCTCTATTTTGTCTATTCTCTGGATGAACTTTCCATCAGTGCTATTCCGAGTATAGGTCCTTCTCTTCAGAAGCCATTTCAAGAATATTTGGAAGCTCAGAGGATAAAACTTCACCACAAATCCGACAGTGCTGTGCCACAGGTAAGTCGCTCTTTGCCTCCCTCCCTCACTTTTCCCTTCCCTGCCTTCCTTAGATTTGTTGTTTTTACAATCATAACTCCCTATTCTGTTTTTCAAAGATCTGCACTCACCCAGGGAATAGATAAAAATCTCATTTTAAAAGCAGCTTGGGAATTAAAAATATTAATTGTGTGCTACTGGATTTAAATTCTTCAGAGAAAAAATGAAAGTATAAATCAAACCCGGTGGCTTGTCTTGCCTCTGCATTAGCTGCCTCTTTGGAAAGTTAAATTTAAGGAGAAAAAAGTTGCATTTTTACGTGAAGTGGTAACTGGGCAGCACTGATACTTCAGAAGCCGGTGGGATCTGTGGCTCAATGGGCAGTAAGAGAAATAAACTCCCCAAGCCTTTAGTCTTTGAAAGGAAAAGAAATTACAGTGTCCGGGGCAAGTACATGGGGCAGAGGAGTGCTTTGATACAGAAAAAAGTATTTCGAAATTTTTCAAAACTTGCCCTGAATTTTCAATGGGACAGAGCAGCTTTGACATGAAATTCTTCAGGCTGCTGAGGCATTTTGAGGTAAAATCCAGGGATCCAAGTGACATTTCACGTGCAGAACTTGCACTGTTGGAAAGGTCCCTTTGCCGTTTGTTACCACAAAAGAGCCGGAGCTGGGGAGGCTCTGCCTGGACCGGGAAATGTGCGCAGATTGCTGAGCCGGGCTTTGCTGCCCTCCTTTGGCAAAAAGCACAACTTCCAATTCCCGTGAATCAAACACTGCGAGCGGCCGGGAACTTCAGGGCCACCAAAGAGTGGGATCCTAACGGGGAGATAACCCAGAAAAGGCAATTTAGGGAAAACTCCCCATTGTTAAACAACAAACTGATTTCTGTGGGAGGAACAGGGAGTGACAGTCAGGGGCTGCTAATTCTGAGCTCCACGAACTGTTAATAAAGCCCAGGCAATACTGGGAATAATAAATCACTTTGGGAGCCCTGGGAATGATCTGGGACTCGTCCGTGGCTTTGGCAGCTCCTCCTGCATTGTCTTTCAAGGAACCTGCAGGAATACTGTCAGCTCACACTTGGGTCCTGCTTTTAATTTGATTAATTGCAGAATAAAGACCTGATCAGGCTTTCCCCTTTCACCCAGAACTCCCCCGTGTTCCTAATCTTCATTCTCCTCCTCCTGTTTTGTCTCTTCAGGGGGAAAACTGGCTATCCTGGATATTTGAAAAATTGGTGATTGTCATGGTTTGTTATTTTATCTTATCTATAATCAACTCCATGGCCCAGAGCTATGCCAAGCGACTGCAACAGAAGATGTACTCGGAAGAAAAAACCAAATGAGCTTGGAAAAAATGGGAGAAACCCCTCAGGATGGGTTTTGGCAGACACGAGAAATGACACAACTTTTCATATGTTTAAAAAACGGCATTATTCAAAAGGGGGGAAAATTTTTAACATCAATTTTCAACTCTTAACAAGTTTATTTTTTTTGTTTGATTTTGAAAGTAATTTGGATATTAAAGCAACGGTTTCATTGACAAACTTAGAAACGTTTCAGTAAGGGGTGAATGCTTCAGAGTCTGGGTTGTGTTTTACAGGATGGGCACTGGGGTGTTAATGGAGTTTAACACAAATGTTGTCCATCCAAATTACTTCCAAAACTGATGCTTTAATACTCCCCATCTCCTGATTTAACCTCAGACTCACCTGAGGGTAACATTTTCTTTTGAAGGGTGGCTGGTTTGCTTTTTCCATAAGTTTCAAGACCATGAAAATGTAAATAACTGAGTACAGGTGGGGTACAAAGTGTTGCATGTCCCTCATGGTAAGGCTGTTCTGTCTGAGTTCCCAGTGTCCCATTGCATTGCACGCTGGACAAGCCACCCTCTCCAACTTCATGATGTTAGCACAGATGGTTGATGTCAAAATGCTGAAGCCAACATTTTTTATTCTGTATATTTAGAATGAAGTTAAGATAAAAACTTTATAAAGTCATCTTATGATCATTCCAGAATTTCTTGTGTCAGTCTTTTTAAGCTGTTTCTTTTCCTCTCTCACTTTGGATGCTCTGTGCATGTTTGCTCATCCTTCCTGCACTAATGGTGCTCAAACCCTTTGTTCTTTTTTTGTTTTGTTCTTTTTTTTTTGTTCTTTTTTCTTCAGAACCTTTTGCTTAGCAAAGGGAGGAGGAAGGCTGTGCCTTGCTTGAAGCACAGTCAGTGCTTAAGTAGGTGAAATAGAGAACAAGATTGGTTATCTCACATTCTGCTCAGGTGTTTGCCCCCGAGCCCTGAACTGTGGGCAGTGGAGAGAAGAAAAAGGGAAGAGTTCAGATTGCAGCTGAAAGCAGATTTTGTGTCTGCCCAGTAATGGGGCAGAGACCTTCAGAGAACCTTTCCCCCCATGCTTTTAAAGTCAGATTTGTTTTGATCAGCGTGTGCCAGTTCAGATTTCCAGGGACAGAATTGATACTAAAATGGTTCTTTTCCCTCCTCAGTGCCTCAGTCCCACCTCTGCTGTACCTGCATTGCTCTCACCACTTGTGAACAGTTGTTTTTTATTTTTTCTCATTTTTATCCTAGGGGGGTAAGCACTGAGAATTAATTTGCCTTTCTAATGAGCACTCTCAGGAGGTGGCCCAGAGCCCAGAGCTCAGTTTGGCTGGGGCTGCTCTGGCCAGGTGAGGCAGGCTGGGGCAGCTGTGCTGAGCTGAGCTGAGCTGTGCCAGCCCTGGCTGTACCATCCTGTCGGATAGCTTATCAGACTGATGTTGACTGTTGGATCTCATGGCAACAACAGTCGGTAGGCTGTCTGACATTTTGGTATCTCTCATCTGACCCTTCCTCAGCCATGCCCAGCTGTTTCCACTGAGCCTCAGCAGCAGCAGCAGCACATCCTGGCAGTGCCTGGGCTGGCACTGAGCTCCATCCTGCACAACAGAGCCTGGTGAAGGTGCAGCTGCCCTGGGCTGAGGTTTGTACTTTTCTCCAGGCACTTTGGGGGGGTTTGCAGGGGCTGCTCCAACAGGTTCAGTTCCAGTGTCTGCAAGTCCCAGAGCAGGAGTTGGTCACTGTGAGGGAGTTGAGAGCTGCTCAGCTGCTCCTGGTGGTTTTTAAAAGGTGAACAGTAATAAATTTATTTCTTGGCCTGAATATGGCCTTTGACAGTAATGTCACAAAGAACTTGTTGTGGTACAACTCCAAACCCCAGAGCTGTGTTTAAACTTCACCTTTCCAGCCTGCAGACCCTCGTGTTGCACTCTGTAAGGGATCCCTGAGGACACTGGGTCAGTGACAGCCCTTGGCTGCTCTCCCACTCCTAGGGGCAGCTTTCTGGTCCCCAGATCTGTCACCTGAGGGCCACAGGTGTTTATTGTCCTCTCACTTCTGGGAGGGGATGGCACTGATGCTGTGCTGGGGTCCCTGTGTGTTCTCAGGTTGGGATCAGGACACTGCAACAATAACTAAAAGAGAAAAAAACCTTTTTCCCTAGAGCCTGAACCAATAAACTGCACATTTCTAAATGCTTTGGAGGTCTCCTTAAAATTCTGCCTCTCACCCACTGGAAAACCACAAGGAAAACTGAAAACTTTTCCCCACTTTTGGTTCAATATGTTTACATATTTATAGTGTGAAATATAAATATGTCTGTTGTTCTTCAGTTTGTGTTTCCATGTGTCCATTCCAATAAGCTCTGCTGTTATTTTGAAGCTTTCTAACACTAATGAAAGAATAGAGTGATCATTCTACCTGCTTCTATCTGGGAGATAAGACTTGGTAAAAGGTAAAAAACCCCATAAAAATAGAAGGAAAAGTGACACAAACCTGATGAGATTTGCAATGGATAGTTTTATGTTTGCTCAAATAAACAAAGAAATAACGTTTCCCAGTGTTTATTTCAGCTGGATTGTTTCCATTCTCTGTATTGAACTCTCCTGGTAACTGTGACATTTGCAGTCCCAGACATTCTCCAGTGTGGCACAGGAGATAATTCAGTTGCATTTTGTGCCTTCAGAGAGACTCAGCCTTTAGCATTTGATCTGAAAACGTGGATTTTGCTCCCTTAACCCAAAGTTTCCTTTTGTTGTACATCTCTTCATTACACATTAGCAGCAGTCAGTCAGTGCAGCGTGCTGGGGACAAATCCAAAGAGAGCCCTTGCAGGAGGAACAATCTTGGCACAAATCCCTATTTTTAGCTGCTGTTTTGTGCACTTGGACACTAAATAAAGCATCTTGCTTTTTTTTCCTGGGAATGACTGAAAATCACACGGAAGTAACAGCCCTGTAAGAACAACTAATGACTTTAATGTGACAGATTTTTATTTTAGTCTCATTATCTGTGAAACGAGGTCAGGTGGGGCTGCAGCTCCTCCTCCTCGAGGTTCTCTCCTTTTTCCTGCGTGCCCTGAGGATTGTGGCTCCCCACTCCCTGAGAGGGGCAGTGCCCCTGTGCTGGCTGCCAGCCCTGCCCCAGCAGTCAGGAATTGTTGGTGCAAGCAGAGCTCAGGTCACAGCAGCCAGGGCAGGTCAGAGTGTGCAGTGTCAGCCTCACATCCATCAGAGCAGTCAGAGCTGCTGCTCCCTCCCCAGCCCTGTCCCCAGCCCTGCCAGTGTCACCCTGGTCCTGCTCCAGCAGCTCCCTCACAGCTCCCCCTGTTCCTGCTCAAGATCCTTGTCACCAACACTTGACAGGGGCTTGGTGCTGTTCCAGAAAGTTCTTCCCTGCTGTGCTTTTGGGCTCTGTTATTTCATTTGTTAGCATCAGCCTCCCCCTCGCTGCAGGCACTGCTCAGTGCAAACTCTGGATGTTTCCCTGATTATCAAACAGAAATAGAAATATTAGTGAACAAAATTGATGGCAAGTGTAAAGAATGATGGGGCTTGGGTGTGATCTTAGGAGGTAAAAATTATTTGTATTCTTTGAAGCACATGGTTAAAAAATACTTTGTAATCAGCAGTTAAAAGGCTGAATGTAATTCCAGATAAGCTAATTAGAATGACTCCTGAGATTTAAAATTCTGTGCATTTTTTGCTGTAAATTTGGTTGGTTTTGGAGAGGAAGGAAAAGCAGTAAGGAAACAGTGAGTACTTCACCCACTCTCCATACTGCAGCAGCTGCTGGAGTGGGAGGGGATCCTGCAGGGCAGGTGAGGGACCAGTGCTGGCTCACCGTGACCCAGGTGAGGAGTGGAGCAGCCCCCTCCCCTGTGAACCCCTCTGGTGCATTCAGACAGGAGGTAAATATCTGCATGTGCTCTTGCAAAGTCATGTGTAGAAGGATTAGGGTGAAAAACTCTGAGCCTGCTGTGGCTTTGCTGATTCAGGTGCCTGATGGAGGGTAGGAAGTGCTGGCCTGAATTTCTTCATACATTTCATTTGTTTATTGATGCATCCACTCAGCCTTCATGAACGGCAGCAGAACATTGTTGTGGCAGAGGGAGAGGCTGAACAACCTGGGTCAGCTCTCACAGGAGGGGAAACAGCTCAAACAGAAACTCAACACTGTTATGTCACCTCCCAGCAAACTGGGAGAGCCCTGCAATCTGTGACTGCTTGGAATGTGTTCAAAATTCAGTGGAAAAAATGGTATTTTGATCTAAAATAGGTGATTATTACTGTGTTTGAATTATGAGTGAAGAGGCTGTTGAGGCCACTCAGCCCTGCAGTGCTGGTGGTGTCCAGGTGTGGTGGAACACAGGTGCAAATGGGGACCTGGAATGGGCCCAGCTTGGGGTCAGTTTGCTTTAGCACTGCCCTTTGTTGTGCTGAGGAGGTTTTATTAATTTATTATTATTATCATCCCTGAACTGAGTCAAAGAGCAGTGCTGCATTAGCATTACACCAAAGGTCACCTTTCGGCAGAGCTGGTTTGGGGAGCTCCGAGCTGCTGTGGAATCTTCCGTGATCGCTCCCCGTCACTGCGGGGCCGTTCGGGGCCGCCCGGCAGCGGCAATGAGGAACCGGCGGGGGAGCAGCGGCACCCGGGGCTTGTTCCTGCTCTGATAAAGCCACACCCGGCTCTGCAAACGGCTCCTCTGGGCCTCACAACGGGCTGCTGGCTCTGGTGACACCTGTGAGGAATTCTCACCACAGCAATGCATTTCCCAAAGCTTCTTGCATCAGGAAATGACCTCGTGGTGCCTCTTGGTGCTGTCAGGAATGAGCCTGGCAGTTCTCCTGCAGGAGCTGCTGCTGTGTAAAACATCAATACCTTGTTCAAGGCTCACACTTTGAGGGACTGTGGCTCTCCTCAGAAAGGTTATTAGGATTTTTCCATCCTTTGATGGAAAACACAAGTTTCTGTGCTCAGCATTTCCCTGTCTCAGAGAGAAAACACATTCAGATTTACAACCTCGTGCAAATCCCACCATGGTCACAAAACCTCTCTGGGCTGGCTGGAAACCTCGCTGCTCCCTGGTTTGCTGCAGCTGCTTTCTGGAGAGCTCTTAGGATATTTAGGGTATTTTCATAACGTTTCATTTCTCAGATTCCTGGATTTGAAGGTCTCTCCTCAGCCCAGCTGACCTCCTGTGACACAGGCAGTGCATTCCTGGCTGTTGTGTAAGGCCCGAGGTGGGGAGCAAGGAAGAAATAAGATGTCTGAAGCCGGTATTTACTTGACTTCCAACTCATGGGTGCCAAAACCATTTTCAGAGCAGTATTTTGCTACTACAAGTGGTGATTTTCGTTCTGTTGCCTCCTTTAACTGCTGTACAAAGTGTCTCTCCCTCTTTGCTGGGGCAGGGCCCAGGGCAGCCCAGGAGGAGCCAGGTGTTTGTGGGGGAGTGAGGCAATCCCTGGCAATGGTTTCCAGCTGTGACTGAGAGATCCTTGCAAGTCAGTGAGAAAGGAAAGGGTTGCGGTGTTGTTTGGCAGAGCCTGAGAGCCTTTGCTTGAAGCTGTCACTGCTGTCCCCTCCCTGGGCCCTGCAGCCTCTCTGCCCTGTGTGGAGCCCTTTTGGCCAGGTTCAGGCCTGTTCCCTGCAGGTTTGTTTGGCTGGAACAGGAGCCCCCGTGCTGAGGTTTCCTCCTGATGTCACTGAAGAGTGAGCTCTCCTTTCACAGCACATATCAGGTTTGTGTCTGGTTTTTATGTGAAAATTCTGGGTTTGAGGGGGAGCCTGACTGAATCTTTGTAGAGGAAAATAATGTGAAACTCTGAGCTAGTGGCTGGTGGGGGGAATGGAAGCTTTGTTCTTGGGAGCAGAGTATTTAATTGGATTTTTGCTCTTTCATTGCCATATTTATGGTTTTGAATGTTCTATCAGTTCCATTTGGTTTCTTCACCAAAATTCAGCCCATAAAGGAAAGATTCATTACTCCAAATCACTCATAAACACAATTCCCGACTCCAGTGACTCCAGTCAGCTAACACAGGCTGGAACTGCCCAAAGTGGGTGGGGAGAACTCCCAGAGTTTCCTTTGCAAGTGGCAGCAGGACGGGCCAAGCCCTCCACGGGAAGATCCCTGAGCTCAGGGTGGTTCCAGCCCACGGGGGCAGCAGGAGCTGTGAGCTGGTGCCCAGCTCTCAGCAGCCTCTCTGAGATTGCAGGGAGCAGCCCCAGCTGCCCTTGGCAGCCCAACCCAGGATTTGATTCCGCCTCCAGCCTGTGGGATGGGGCCATTTCCCATCCAGCTCCTGTAAATGATCTGGTACAGCCTGGGCACTGCTGGGCACAAATTCCAATCCAGTCCTGCCCACAATTACACCATCCCAGGCAACTGAAGTGGATTTTGTGAGCCTTAAATAAACACGACATTGTCCATGTAACCAAATATGTACAGTAATCATTTTAGCAGAATTTCAGTGCAAATCCAGCACGGGGCTCCTTTCTCCTCACACAACCAGTGAAACAAAAGCTCAAGAAATGGTTTTATGTATTTTTCTTTGTTTTTGTTTAACCAGTGGTTTATTTTAGTTTCTCCACTTAATGCTTTTACTTTTAAAATAGGAATTTTGGCCTAGAGAACACCCTCAGTTTACTAAGTTTTCTATCTTACAGTGTAACATTTGAGGTTTTTAAGTTTGGTTTTAAGACAAGAAGATTTCTAGCACCTAATTGACACAGATAAGTGTGACTCTCTTAGGAGCCACTGTTCAGTGTCTCTCAGGCTTGTATGAACATGGGGTTAGAATTTACATTTCCATGATTTTATCATGGAGCACCTTTACTCTAAAATTGGCCTTGATTCCCTGAGGAGCAGCTTCTCCAATCTCCTCTCTGGGGCCGTTTGCACCTTTCCCCTGTGGCTGGCAGGAATTTCTTTCTCGCAGCTCCTGGAAGGGTTAATCGGGGCTGTGCTGGGCAGGGGAAGTGGATTCCCACAATGGGGCTCAGAAGGGACCTTTGTGAGCCCACTTGGGCTGACAGAGCCAGAAAAGCTCCGTGGTTCAAGCTCAGCATTATCGGCTCCACTTCAGGCGTTAAAGCTGCCCAGTGTGGGGCCGTGTCCGAGTGGGGCCGTGCCGGGAGTGTGGGGCCGTGCCCGAGTGTGGGGCTGTGCCCGAGTGTGGGGCTGTGCCCGAGTGTGGGGCTGTGCCTCAGGAGTGTGGGGCTGTGCCTCAGGAGTGTGGGGCCGTGCCCGAGTGTGGGGCTGTGCCCGAGTGTGGGGCTGTGCCCCGAGTGTGGGGCTGTGCCCGAGTGTGGGGCTGTGCCCCGAGTGTGGGGCTGTGCCTCAGGAGTGTGGGGCTGTGCCTCAGGAGTGTGGGGCTGTGCCCGAGTGTGGGGCTGTGCCCGAGTGTGGGGCTGTGCCCTGAGTGTGGGGCTGTGCCAGGAGTGTGGGGCTGTGCCCCGAGTGTGGGGCTGTGCCCCGAGTGTGGGGCTGTGCCTCAGGAGTGTGGGGCTGTGCCTCAGGAGTGTGGGGCCGTGCCCGAGTGTGGGGCCGTGCCCGAGTGTGGGGCCGTGCCCCGAGTGTGGGGCTGTGCCCGAGTGTAGGGTTGTGCCCCGAGTGTGGGGCTGTGCCCGAGTGTGGGGCTGTGCCCGAGTGTGGGGCTGTGCCTCAGGAGTGTGGGGCCGTGCCCGAGTGTGGGGCTGTGCCCGAGTGTGGGGCTGTGCCCCGAGTGTGGGGCTTTGCCTCGGGAGCAGGAGGCTCCAGGGGAATTTGGAATTTGCTGCCCTGGAAAAGCTCAGGCTGGGCTGCCCTGGAGGAAAGGCAGCAGCTCAGTTCCTTTGGAAGCTTTTTGTGCTATATCGGATCCATGAATCACTTTCCTGATTCCTCTTGGGCAGTTTTTAAAGTGGAGTCCAGCAAAAAGCAGATTTCTTTAAAGTACACTCAGTCCTATTTCCTTTTGGATGTTTGGGCTCCCATTTAATAATATTTATCCATACTAAATTTATTAGCAAATGCAAAAAGTGAATTATTCATTCAAGGCCCTTTTGTACCTTAGTGCTTCTCAGTAGTGTTTCAACTGGTCATTTGAATATAATTTCCTCTTTTCATGTGTTAAACCCTGCTTGTTGTGGGAACCACAGATTTTTTTTTTCTTACACATTTCCATCCTTCCTGTACTGGTACTGAGTCTAACCTTAAAAACACCAATATCTATTTATGCCCAAAGAAATAATTTGTAACTACATTGCCAAACACTTACTGTGTTTAAAACATTTTAGGCTGTTAAAGGTTATTCTTTGATTTTGGTGGGTTATTTATGATTTTGGTGGGTTTATTTTGCTTTGTTTGTGGGTTGTTTTTAGGGGGGTAGGGTTTGTTTAGGGGTTTTTTTGTGGTCAAATAAATGTTCCCCTGTTCATGAAATGTCTGCTATAGTTGGAGTTCTTGAATCAGCTTCCAAGGGAGCTGCACCTGTCTGTTCCAGCAAACAATGGTGAGATTTGAGCATTGTTCTGGGTTTATGGACATCCTGTGGGGACTTTGCCTACAACAAGCAAGGTCAAGGCCTCTGACTCTGCTGTTCCTGTCTCTGAGCCTTGTGCTGACCTTTGATCTACCTCTTTAATTGCAATTGTTAATGAAATAAAGGCCTCCTTCCAGGCTCTATTTACATAATTAATTTTATCAATTACACAGAGAATTATTCCTCCACTTTTTAATGTCATTGCAGGTGATTACTGTTTGATAGTGGCTGCTCACTTCCTGTCACTCTGACTCCCTCCACATCCTGGGGAAAAAATAAAGGAATCCCATCATAGATCAAAAAACCATGAAGGCTGAGTTTGGGAAAGGGTGTGAGAATTTCAGAACTGAAAAACATTCACAGGAAGAAGCTTAGAGATGCCTGAAAAAATTTCTGCCAGCCCCTGCTCCAGAGCAGTAAGGGATTACAGCAGCTAAAATTTGAATTTTTGCTTTGGGGTCAGACATTTTACCTGTGTGCTGTTTCCTGATGTGGCACAAATTCTGCTATCAAACAAACAAAAAAGACCAAATATCCTGCTCCATTAGCCTGAAGTGCCATAAATAAATAACAAATATGATTCTGTAACATTCATGGGTTCACTGAGCACCTGCTGTGCTTGCCTCATGCAGAGATAACATGAGGTTATTTCTGCAATAAAGTTATTTATTGCTACAGCACTACAATAACCCACTGATCTCTTCCTTGTTGCTCAGGGCACTTACCTGTCCTTAGCCTTTAAAAACTCTTTTACCTGTTCTGGGAAGTGAGAAGGAAAAGGATTCCTGGGACCTGGCCAGTTTTTCATGGAGTTACCTGTTCTCAACTCTGGAAATTCGGTTTGTGATCTGTTGAAAACACCAGGGGAGTTTATTTCTGAACATCCTGTGCCTTTTGGAGGAGGGAGAAGCTCACCATGGTCTCCTTTCCTGACCCTTTGTTCCTGCACACTCCAATTGCCTGTGCTGTTTGTCTGAACTTCTTGTGCAATCTTTCCTGCAGTTTCTTCTGTGAAAATACCCAAATTAGACAATGGTTGGAAGTGGCAGAAACAGCAGAAAATCTGAGCAGAGCAGGCCCCAGCTCTGAGCTGCCAGTGAAATGGCACTAAAAGCTGAAGGTGCACTGTGAAATTTGTCCATTTGTCAAGGAAAAGTCCTTGAGATTGATTTAATTATTTGAATTTTTGGCCTGTGGGGTTATTTCTGTGGGAGAACAGTGTGACATGGGGGGGATGGCAAGAATTCCCAGAGCTCTCCCTACCATTAATGAAGAGCTGACTGAGGCAGGAGAGAGCTCAGTCTTACAAGGTAATTTTTAATTCTACTGCACATTTTTATTAATTTTAATTCAGTGGGTGCCCTCCCAGGTCATCCCATCCCTTCTCCAGCCAGGAGGGAGCAGCAGGTTCCCAGGGCACCACCTTGTGGTCGTGGTAAAATTTGTGAAAAAAGGAGCCAAGGCCTTAAATTGACTTTGGAAATTAGAAAATGTATTGTATTTATTATGTCAAATCATAAATTCTTTCATCTGCAATCTACCAGCCATCCCCATCGCAAATATGTTTAAATAATTAACAAGTTAATTAAGTTATAACTTGGAGAAAAACAGGAGGTGTAGCTTTGCTTAGTGAAATGGTCAGAAAAGGATATAGCTACAGTATATAGCAAATGTATTGAAAAATAGGTATTTATTAGATATATTAAATAAGAATAACATGAATATATTAATATATTCCGTTCAGATACAGTTCTTGCTATTCACACACACACAGACACTCTGCTCCTAAGACTGAAAAATAACCCCAGTCAATAATTTACATACTTCAGGGTGTTGATGGAAGGTTTTCCAGCTTGATTCTTTCAGAAAATCTCTATTTCAGACGATCTTAACAAAGAAATAAATCACAGATTGGTGTAACTGGAGATAACTTGTTCCAGGGTTGTGAAGCAGTCCAGGAAATCTTCCTCTTGGATTCCAAACTTTGTGTACTGGTGAAGGTAAGCTCTGTGTGTGGAAGAATGGGTCAGACATTAGAAATCAGTGAAGATATTGGTAATTAGTGAAATATTAGCATAATCATTTTCACTTACTTGGAAGCAAACATATTCCAAGCTTTTCCCACGATGCTGTCAAGAGGTTTCAGCAGGAACTGGCTGTTGCTGACCAAAGCAGCAGATTTTTCATACTTGTTAAATGCTCTGGGAGTTTTCCATGCAGTAAAAGCATCCTGGGGGTTTAGCCATGATGTGTATAAGGAAGGATCTTGGAAACTTCCTGCAGCAGAAACAGGACAAAACCCACAGCTGATCCCTGTGTGCCCAATCAGTGCTGTCAGATCAGTTCAGGCCTGGGAGAGTATCTGCAGAGGGGCAGCCTGCTGAAAATACAACTTTTAAACAGATTCCTCAGATTACCTAGCAGCACACTGCTGTGGATATTCCACCTGCCAGCAATGCTCACCACCCCAGAAACAGCTAAATTTATTTTCAGGCATTAGAGCCAAGAATTCCAGATATACAGACTTGAGTCTCTTCCTCCTTCCCTAAAGTGCTTCAGGAAACTCAGAAGTAAAACACAACAGCCCAAAGCAATTAGATAATGTGGCCTTGGACAGTAAAATGTTTCTAGAGGGAATATCAACCTTGGGAGTCAAATGTGTGGTCCTGGGCTGTTTCCACTTGCCTCAGGTGTGGTTGCAAAGCCAGCAGTGAGATGTGAGACCAGAGCCCTGAGGGCTGTGCTCCTCCCTTACCCAGCTCCACGCTGTGCACATCTTTTCCTCTCAGGATGAGCAGGTTGGCAATGGAGGTGTTGAAGTGCAGGAGTTTGTTTGTGCAGGGGATGGAGGAGCCTGGCTGTGGTGGTCGTACTTGCCAGTCAATGCCTTTGGGATTTGGGAAAAGGAGATGGAAAAGTGAGTTAATGTTTTGTGAAATGCAGATGGGAACTGTCACTGTGCCCCAAGCTGAGACCACCCTGGGGTTTGGAGCAGCAATCACACAATTCCCAGAGAAACCACTGCTAATCCAGGATTTGCCTGGCAGTCAGTGCCACAGCCAATGGATACCTGCTTCTATTCTTAGCAAGGCTCCAGCCCATTCCTTGCATAACTGGGAGCTGTAACTGAACCCTCCATGTAAATGACATGGGAGAGCTGAGCCTGATTTTTATGCATAGAAGGTGTAAAAAGAAAAAGCAGAGCTCCCACCCAAGGAATGTTCCAAATGAGTTATGTAAATGAAGTGCACAGCCACAGACTGTCAGTTTGGCTTGTGTGTTTCCAACAGTTATAATTAACTGAGATGTCTGGAAGCAGAGCAGGAGCAGTCTGGAGCTGCTGTGGCAGCTGAGGGAATGTGAAAGGAGCAGCTGCTTTGGTGGGGGCAAATTCCTGCTGAGGGCAGCAGCTTCTCTCTGAACTCTGCAAACCATGCAGCTTTACTGCATCTGCACAAGTGAATGTTCAAAGTGATGGAGAGGGAAGGGCTGGGGTTTATTTACCTTCCTCCATCTGAGCATTAGCAATGAGCATCTGCCTGAGGTGCCTGAGGAGGCCGGGCCAGCTGAAGGTGCTGTAGGGCAGGGAGCTCTCGGCCATCTGGGGGATGTTCCTCAGGCCCAGCATCCTGAACTCGGGGTGTGGGACCAACGACTCCAGCAAATCTCCTGAAAGGAGAAAGCAACAGCTGCTCATGTCTGACAAAGATATTGCACAGGGCAGGTGAAATGGGGGCAGAGTGAGGGATGTTCAGATTTAGCAATTTCAAAGCCGTGCAAACTTGCTGTGTGTTACTGAGTTCTGTACAGGGGGTCAGTAGCTTTTATTTTACAGTTTAGTTCAAAAATCTCAAGGACTCTCTCTGCACTCCAGACAGATGTGGAAGTTTAATTTTAGAAGCAATATGGGCAACTTTTTCTAATTCTTTCAAGGTACAAACGTCAGTCTGCTGCATGTTGCTGCCCAGGTGTCTGCTCACCTCTTCTGCCTAAGCAAAACTCAAAACTCTCAGTTTGTTTCAGCTCATACAAACTTCTAACCCAAAGTGAAATGTGAAACTCAGTCCAAAATTACTGCCCTGAGCAAATTTCCTCTGAAATGTGAACAGGTACAAGGCTGTCTGTGATCACTTGTAAAAGGAGAAACAGGGATTTTGGTACAGAATTAAACCAGAAGTTGGGGGAATCTATTTTTGACTCGGCTACAACATTTGGATTGAACTTCTTTTCCTGTCTTAAAACTTGGGATGTTTCCAAACACTTGAGCAAGGAGGCTGCAGACCTCAGTGCGCAGTGAGCTGAGCCCAGAAGGGTCAGTGGCTGCTTTGGTACCTAAGGGGTTCCTGCTGTAGCCTGAGCCCCCTCCTGCTGTGTGGGTGGGCTGGAAAACGCTGCCCAGCTGGTGAGCAATGACTTGGTTGACGTCCCTGAAGGAAATCTGTTTGATGTTCAGCAGCTGGGCACAGATCTTGTGGATGACATCATTCTCATGGACAAGGAGGGCATCTGAGGAGTGGTACAGATGTGACAGAGTCAAAACAGAGTTGTAGTTTTGAACAATGACCTGGAAGCAAACAAAAAAAACCACACACAAAGAAGAGTCAAACAATTTAATCTCCTTTTAGTTTATAATCCCCTGGCTCCTGCTGTTTCCTCAGTTATGATTTAGGAAGTGATTAATTTTCTTTGCCAGAGTGCAGAATGAGGTCAGAGCCTTTTCATGGAGACCTGTGAAAATCAGGTTATCCATCTCCCTGCATACAAACATGCTGCAAGCAGATCTGCCTGGGAACTGATTACAGAGCTGAGATAAGGGCACATCAGGAGATTTCTAGTTGGCTTCTTGTGAATCTGCATCACTTCAGCACTTAAATTAAATTATCAATAGGAATTTTTTGGTAAAAATTCTTTAGCTGTGATACCGGGTCACTTGAACTTTTTCAGTGTAAAATGTGTACCCATTTTAATGTTTATTTCTATTTTTATTTTTTTTTCTATTTCTATTTTATTTTTTTATATTTCCCCATTTTATGTCTATTTCTATTTTATGTTTATTTAATTTAATATTTATTTTATATTTATATTTATTTATTTATGTTTATTATTACCTATTTATTATGCTTATTTACCCATTATTTAGTTTATTTCTATTGTAGATATTTTGTTTAAAAGTCACCACTAATTATAAACCTATAAATTCTATATAAACTATTATTATATATTAAAAAGCAACATGACATTCACCTCCCCAGTGCCATAGGGCCAGATGACGTGGTTCAGGATGAAGGAGGTTGGAAAAGCATCTCTCAAACACCGGGTCACAAAGGCCCCCAGGCCTGAGCCTGTGCCCCCAGCCATGCTCATGATGGTGAGGAATCCCCCCAGTCTGTCACATCTCTCTGCTTCCCTCTGCACCAGCTCCATGATTGCTTCTTTGTGTCTGGGCCCGTGAACACAGTACCTGTGGGGTCACACAAAACACCAAAAAAAAGCAGAAAGGTGACGTTATTCGTAAAGCAAATTTTACTTTAGGTGCCACAGCTGCTGTATGAGCTCCTCAGCCTCCAGAGCTCCCCCAGGGAAGCTTGAGCTGCTCCTACCCGTTGGCCCAGTTGTTCCCAGATCCTTGCTTCTGGCAGAAGTGGGAGTGGCTGCTGTACCTCCAGTGGCCAGAGCTGGCAGCCATGGACAAGGCCTGGCCGATCACCTTGGGCTCCATGTCCACCAGCACAGCCCGGGCAGCAGGCACTGCACAGCAGGGAAAACAAAACGGGGGAAAATGCTGATTATTTAACGGGATGATGGGCTTGGATGGGTACAATGGCCCAAGGTTATTCCTACCACTCTTAATGGGACAGTACAGAAAGGATCTGGCCATGCCCTGATTTCTGCTGAACCATTTATTGAGCCAAAACCAAATCTGAACTCCAGAGAGCACAGATCTCTCATAAAATAAACCATTTGATGTTTTCTGTACTGAAATCAGACCCTGAGAGGGGGAAAAACGCCCTTTCAAGCTGTACCTGCAGATTGCTCCTCGCAGAAGAACCGTTCCTTGCAGCAATCCTGGTAGGACTGGTTCTCATTTTTGGAGCACAGCCCGTGGGTGCCACGGCTGTCACTGCAGAGAGCACTGAACACCTCGTGCCCAATCTGGTTCCCACACTGCCCGAGCTGCACTGTGACAATTGACATCCTGATTCACTTGGTATTTAAGCCTGAAAAAGAAAATTATTTGTATTCTCACTTTTGCTTGGTAAAGCAGGATGGGAGCAAGTAATTATAACTCAAGAGGTATAGGACTAGGATGCAAAATTGGAAATCTTAAGCCAGTTCAAAACCATAGCTATTTTCCAGTTGACAATTGCACCAGGCCCGATGCCAGAGCCAGCTGAGGTGACAAAAGGATTCCCTGCAGGATTCCCCTTGTTCCCACCACACAGAGCAAACTCACTCCATCCTGGTATGTTTTGACATTTTCCCCCACTCAGCATTTGACAGCAGCTCTGCTTTCTCACTTTTCTATTCCCTCACAGAAAAAAAGGTCATTTTTTAAAAACTCTCTCGGTTATTCTGGGCTGCTGTTGCTCACTGCCATCCCAGCCGTACCAGCACTCATTGCCATTCCCGCCCGATTCCAGCCCGCGTCGGGTGTTGCTGGGAGACCGAGTGCAGAAAATAAATAAATAAATAAATAAATATCTGAATTATTGTCAGGAAAGGCTCATATCCAAAGCGCACCACACCGACCCTCCCGTGCCCGATTCTCTGCGTGGGGAGCCTCACTCGGGTCCCCGCGGGCACAGAACGCCCTCAGGGCGGGTCTCCCCTCAGGGCCGGGCTCCCCTCAGGGAACACCGCCATGTTCCCGGCGCCGCCTGCCCTCACGCCCCTCGGTCCCGAGGCCCATCCCCGAGCCTTTCTCCTCAGTATCCCGTCGCGGGGTCCCGCTGATGTCGGTGCGGGTCCCGGTTCGCCCCGGGTTCCCTCAGGTCTCACCTCATCCCCGCCTCCCCCGCCGCGCCTTCGAACGGCCCGCCGGGCGCATGCGCACAGCGCGCTCCGGGCAGGCGGCCCGGCCGCTCCCTCCCGCCGCGGCTTCACGGCGCCCTCTGCGCACGCGCCGCCCGCGCGGCTTCACCGCGCGCTTGGCGCAGGCGCAGCGCCGCTGGCGGGGGGGGCGGGCGCGCGGCGCGCTCACCGCGCAGGCTCGGCGGGGCCGGGACGCGCGATGCGCGTGCGCGGCGGGCGCGGGCGGGGCGGGGGCGCAGGCGCGCTGCGGCCGCGCAGCCGGTGATGGCGGCCGCGGCGGCGCTGCGGGGCGCGGGCCCATGAGGCGGCGCAGGCCCCGGGCACCCGGCGGAGCCAGCGAGGGGCGGCGGCGCCATGGCGGGAGTGTTCGACATCGACCTGGACCAGCCCGAGGAGGCGGGCTCGGACGAGGAGCTGGAGGAGGGGGTGAGAGCGGCGGGCGGGCCGGGGAGGGAGCGGGGGAGGCCGCGGGGCCCGAGGGAGGGAGGGCGCGGGAGGCGCCGCGGGGCCGGGCGGGGGCCGCGCTGGGGCGGCGGCGGGAGCGCGGAGAGGCCGCGGCTGGGGCCGGGCGGAGCCCGAACCGCCCCGGGACAGGCGCGGCCGGAGCGCGCCGGGGCCGCGGGCAGTGGCGGAGCTCTCCCCGCCCGGAGTTCGGCGTCCGGAGCGCGGCACAAGCGCCGCTGCGGGGTTTCTTTAATTATTTCTGTACTGTCACATGTCCGAACGTCAGTGCGGGAATGCCGATCTTTCTGGAGCCGGGGAAAGTCGCTGCTCTCGCGCCAAAATTAAAAGGCGAGGTTTGAAAGGCTGCGCTAGGCGGGTCAGCGCTGCGCGCATCCCGGGCTCCCAGCAGCGCACCTGACAGAAATTGCACTTTGCGGCTCGTGATGCTCATCTGGGCCCTGCCAAAGCCTCAGGGGATTCTATTGCATCATCTCTGTTTATGTTTTTCTAGGTCTTGTGTGGTTTTTTAATGTTGTTTTGTATATTAACCCTTTGCTGTTGCTCAAACTGCCAGTGCGGGTTTTTTCTGCTCTTTAAGTACTAATGACATTCTTGGAGTCCTTGAGATCATGGAACTATTTGGATTGGAATGGACTTAAAAACATTTGAGGCCATTGGCAGGGACACCTTCCCCTCTCCCAGGTGGTTCCAGCCTCTGTCCTTGGACACTTCCAGGGATGAAGCAACCACAGCTCCTCTGGGCACCCTGTGCCAGGGTCTCCCCACCCTCCCAGGGCAGAATTTCCCCCAATATTTAATCTAAACCTCCTGCTCTTGTGAAAAGTCCCTTCCATGTTTGCTGTAGATTCCCTCCGGGTTCTTCCCTTGGGGAGATAAGCAGATATTCTGTTACCCTCACTCCATGGAACCTGCAGGGACTTTGTTTTGACAGCTGAAGGCTTGAAATCTTCTCAGCCTGCAGGAGAAGCTCTGTCTGTCACCTCAATAATCAATAAAACACTTGGCTTTGGAAAACGTTTCTTGCATCACCCTGTTAGTGCTGCCAAGAACAGGTTCTGATCGAGGTGCCCGGAAAGTTGAGTTTGTTCTCTCGTGTGTTCCTGTACTTCAGTCTGGGGGAACAATGGAACCATTGTGGATTTTAGAACCTTGCCGTGACCGACATCTCTCTGGACTTTGGCAGCCCTGATTGGTCTCAGGTGCCTTTTGGCAAACAGATAAAGAGGGTGAGAATGGGCTTGGGATGAAAACAGCCTAAAAGAAGGAAATGGAAGGGCAGGGAAGGAGGGGACCTCAGGAAGGTGTGAGGGGACAACATTGCAGTGAGTCACCTGCACAGGGGGTGTGTCCTGCTGGGAGCAGAGAGGACGCAGCCAGAGCAGGGCACATCAAGGGGCACACTCTGGTCTGTGCTGTCAAATTTCTGCTGTTGCCCAAAACCTCTGAGTCCAGGAGGAGCCCAGGGAGCTCAGCCGTGGGTTTGAGTAGGCACAGCCATCCTGGAAAATCTAAAGTGTTGTTTAAAAGGAGTTTCCTCAAAAGCCATGTGGTTGTTTGCACTAATTATTATGGTGAAAAAAGCCTCAGCCTTAATTTGTTTGTAATAAAGGAAACAATGTATGGAGTGAAGGGCTGGTGGCTTCCCAGAGCCTTTCTTGGTGTTGTGAAGTGAGAAGGAGCCCTGAAAAAATACCAGCATGGTATCTGAAGTGACTTTTGGTTAAATTAATACTGAGAATGGAACCCAAAGTTCACAGAGCAAGAGCAGCACAGCAAACTCTGCCAGAGGCATTGGGTAACAGGAGGAGTTGCTCTGGGAACTGAGGGGTGTTTATTCTCTGGGTTGAATTTTTAAAAATTCATTTGTTGGCATCTAAGAGTGGGGTCAAGGGCAGCTCTAGTGGCTTTTGTTGTGAAACATGTCAATAAGCTGGATTTCTCTAATAAATGTCAACAGGAGGACATGAGCTGGAAACAAACCTGATCTTTTGGACTCCTTAATTGCCTGTGGTGTTCATAGGTGGATCCAAGAATTAAATTCCCCTTTAGATCACCCAAAATAAACCAGCCTCTGTAAACTTTAACGTTGAAATGGTCTGGAAGCTGTTGAAAGTTTTGAGTTTTCTTTGGTTAGTGTTTTCACTTGGATAATATTTTAAAATGCACTCCTTGGCTTGGGCTGGTTTTTGCAGATCTCAGTGGTTTTCTTTTTCTTCTCCTTCTCTGAATTTCACAAGTCACTCAGGATATTTCTGCTCAGTCTGTAGGTCCCAGGCTGTTCCCCACGAACTCACAGTTGTTATTTTGTGTCCATACTTGTAGAAATCAGAATGTGACAGTGCAGTCTGTAGCTCACCAGAAGCTGCCCCTGACATTCTATTTGCATTCATCCCAGCTGTCTGCTGCCTTTGCACTTTTGCCATGCAGAGCCACAGTCAGAGGGAAGGGATCAGGTTCAAAATTCTTTGAGGGAAATATCTCTGTAGAATTAAATCTCACTGCTTAATGGTGGCTGGTTCTGGTGCTGAAACTTCTTCAGTATTGATTATTGGTCAGAAAATGTGTTTCACATCAGAGTAAAGCTGAATTCTTTCATCACCATTGGGATTTCACTTACCAATGTAAAATAATAAAACTTTCTCAGTAGATTTTTAGTGCAGAGGAGACCCAGTTCATCTCTTCAGAAAATCTTTATTATTGATCTGATTTGCATAGTGCTGCAACAGGACTCAAAAGTGTCTTTCTAAGAGGAATTTTAAAGAAAATTGCAGTACCTTAATGTTTTTCAAGTTCACTTGGGGCTGTGAAATTGTGCCTCTGATATTTGAGTGATTGAGTAACAATGCAGCCAGGTAAGGCAGGGCTTCCCTGTGTCACTGTTTGTACTGCAAATCTGGCACAGAGTTTAGTACATTTTTTATCTTCTGCTGATAATTTTTTATTCCTGACCAATTTAATTATATATTTTGTCTTTTCAAACTTAAAAAGTTGTAAACCACATCAGTGCATTTTTTTTAATGCTTTCCTTTTTCTAATTTATCTTTCTTCTACCTTTCTCATCCTCAGGGTCAATTAAGTGAGAGCATGGACCATGGAGGAGTTGGCCAATATGACCTGTAAGTTGCTGCTAGAAAATATTCTGTACCATTCATGCCCACCACAAATAAGTTCTCATTTTGTTACATCGTTAAGCTAAATAGAAAATTTTATCATTCTGGTTCCATTTTGAGTCGTTTTTAGATGTTTCGCTATTTCCTCACATTAAAATTTGTCAATTGTATCTTGAAATAAAACAATAATAATAAAAATAATTCTGCTGAAAGCTGCTGTTTGTCTTTTGATCCTTGTTTCTCCTAACAAATCTCTTGCCTTTGAATAATATTTGGATGTAACGATATAATATGGATATAATGATATAATATGGATATAACAATATAATATGGATATAGTGATATAAAGAAATATCTGAGGCAGTTTGAGGTTTTCATCCTCTAAACTTGATTCTGGTGTAATGCAGATGTATTGTGCATTAAATTGAAGGGGTTTGAAGGAAATCTTGCTACTATAAATCCCCAAAATCTGCAGGCAGCCCTCTCAGTGCAGGATGCACTTTGCACACAATAAACAATAATTCCTGCAGGTCTCTGTCACTGTTACTCAGACTCTTCCCAGGGAGTCAGTGCTTTCATTTGCTCACTCCTCAGTCCCAGACAGGCTCACAGCCTCTTTCTGCTTTTCTGCAGAGGGATGGAGCATTGTGAGAAGTTTGAGATTTCAGAGACCAGCGTGAACAGAGGCCCTGAGAAGATCCGGCCCGAGTGCTTCGAGCTGCTGCGCGTGCTGGGCAAGGGCGGCTACGGCAAGGTCAGAGCCCTGGGCCTGAGCCCTGCCCCCCTCAGTGCCCCCTTGCTTTGCTCTCCTTCCCCCTCTCTGAAAAATCCATTCTGCCAGAGGTGGGATGGGGCAGAGCCACCCCAGCTGCCGGGGTGGGCACTGAGGTCCCTGGCAGGGCTGGAGCAGCAGGGCATGTCCCAGAGTCTTCTGCATCCAGCCTGTGCCTTGTGCCTCCTGGTTTGGGGGTGATCTCCTCTCTCTCTGCCTCTTGCCTTGTAGCTTGTGGGTGATCTCCTCTCTCTTTTTCTCTTGTCTCATTGTTTGTGGGTGATCTTCTCTCTCTCTGCCTCTTGCCTCATATTTTGTGGGTAATCTCTCTCTCTGCCTCTTGCCTTGTAGTTTTGGCTGATCTCCTCTCTCTGCCTCTTGCCTCATTGTTTGGGGATGATCTCCTCTCTCTCTGCCTCTTGCCTTGTAGCTTGTGGGTGATCTCCTCTCTCTTTTTCTCTTGCCTCATTGTTTTGGGTGATCTCCTCTCTCCTTTTCTCTTGCCTCCTGGTTTGTGGCTGATCTCCCCTCTCTCTTGCCTCATAGTTTGTGGGTGATCTCCTCTCTCTCTCTCTCTTGCACAACTTTTCTTTTTAGCTTGTGGCAGTTCATGCAGCTGAAATAAGTGATTGATTGCCTTTGTGTTGCTGTTGTCCAGGTGTTTCAAGTACGAAAAGTAACCGGAGCAAACACCGGGAAAATATTTGCCATGAAGGTTCTTAAAAAGGTAACCCGAATTTCACTACTTTCTCAATCTAAAAAAACATAAATCTATCTCTCCATTTTAGGATTATCTAATGATTTAATATACCTAAGAATAAGTTCTAGGATATATACAGTTTTTACTCAGATATAGTTGGAATTAAAATTAAACTTTGAATTTTTCTGTCAGGGTAGTTCTCAGCAGCTCATTTAAACAGGTCCTTTCCAAGCTAAATTTTTGTGTGATTCTATGAAATAAAGACAAACTTCTGTAAGAAACCTCTTACGCAGATACTGTGGTGAAATGTAATTTTTTAATGCTGTTGCTAACTCCTATGTAGTGTTGTAATTTAATAAGCTCAGAATTGAACTCAGTATAAAAGTCTGCCTTGTTTAGCATGTTCTGTGCTCACCTATCCCTGCTTTTACAGGCAATGATTGTAAGGAATGCCAAGGATACAGCTCACACAAAAGCTGAGAGGAATATACTGGAGGAAGTGAAGCATCCCTTCATTGTAGACTTAATTTATGCCTTTCAGACTGGTGGAAAACTCTACCTCATCCTTGAGTATCTCAGTGGTCAGTATATGACATTCTTTTTTCTTTCTTGGGGTCTTGCACAATCAAAAATTTCGGGTTCTTACCCTACAAGTAAAAGGCCAATTAATGATGGCTTGATGTCTTAAACTGAAACAGGTTTGTATTAAAAATGCACAGAAGAACATGAATAAACTTTGTAATTCCATACAGTAAAGAGGAATGAAACATAAAACAATTGTTTTTCATGACAGTACAAGAGAGAAGGGGTTTTAAAACTTTTCCTTCCACTAGATTTGTCATTTTTGTGTGTTCTGTGCAATCCTGAGGGTTTAGTCCTTGCAGGTTCTTTGTGACAGAAGAAAGTGTTACCCTTATTTCATGGTTAGGGAAACAGACACAGAAGCAATTTTTTCCAAGCTGTAACTACAAAAAACAGGGACAGAAATGCTCTTGGTTTTAAATGCTGATTTCTTCAGGCTGCTGGAATCCTGAGGGTGACAGAACAGTGGCTCAGTTGTTTTTTTTGTGAAACAGCCTGTGGTGCAGCAGGCAAAAATACCTGTTGCTTATAGTTTTCCTAGAAAATAGACTTTGGACTGACTTAAAATGATACTTTTAATTGAGTACAATCTATTTTTTCTGATGACAGGAGGAGAACTATTTATGCAGTTAGAGAGAGAAGGGATATTTATGGAAGACACAGCCTGGTAAGTGAAGCTATTTTTGTAAATTAATAGTTTGGGTTTTTTTTCCAAGTGCTTAAACTATATTTAACTACTCATTCATTTTAGAGGGTAGTGAAAGAGCAGTTCAGAGGGTTTGGGGAGGGTGTACATGTGCTGCCCTCACCAGTTTGTGCTGGTGGAACTCCAGTCCTACAACAGAGGAGATTCCACTGCCTCAGTGAGGCTCTGTCCATAGGGCAATGGTCAATGTTTGGGGGTTGAAAACTGTGAAAGATTTGCTTAAGATGCTCTGCATGATTGAATCTGTCTGATTTTTGTTCCTTTCCAGCTTTTACTTGGCAGAAATCTCCATGGCCCTGGGGCACTTGCATCAGAAAGGAATCATCTACCGGGACCTGAAGCCAGAGAATATCATGCTCAATCACCAAGGTACAACTCTGGGCATGAACCAGGCTGCCAGGCCTCTGAAAACAATTCTCCCAAGGGTCACACACCTCAGTTTGAGGTGAATCTCCTTAGAACAGAGGCAGGGTTGTAGCACTCCTGGGATAAGTGAAGAGCTGCCAGAGCTGATTGCCCTCAAACACAAATCCTTGTTTTAATGGGCCACAGCAAGCTCAGGTTCATGTTTTGAGTGGTTGATTTGCCATTTCTGCACCTCTGGATTTTTTTTCTTCTGCTGGATCATTGTGAAGTAGAACCTGTGACATTTTAGTCAATGGGGGTGACTGATGGTAGGAAAGGCACTTTGGGCAGGATGTCAGGTCATCAGTGGCTGAAATGACTGAGCCAGCAGCTGGCACCTCACTGACAGCAGTTTCAGTTCCTGGTTGCACTGCCCCAGTGACTGTGCCACTGATTAGTCTGGCACTCTGTACCACCCAGAATTCTCATGTTTTCCTAAACAACATATTTACTTAGTCTGAGTCTTTGTACTGAATTATTCAGGGCACTTTACAGTTTGGTGAAGATGGTTCTGTGAATTTTGAAGCAGGCAGTAAAATTCAGTAACCTACTTTTTTAGCTAAATGATGCTCTACAGTCTTTAAATACATTTGTCTGTATTTGAATAAGTTCTGGGAGTTTGTCAAGTGGCAGCACTTGGTTTTCTCTGTAAGTGTGATTACCTTGTTCTGTTTTATAGCTGCATTGCTTTGTCAGACCATATGTGGAAGTAATTCAAAGTAATTACATACCCATGTTAAAAATTCCTAATTTTTCTCAGTGTTATTTCTACAAATGGCAGAATTCTGACAAGTCTTAAATCTGATTTATTTAATTTCAGGTCATGTAAAACTGACTGACTTCGGGTTATGTAAAGAATCCATTCACGATGGAACAGTCACACACACATTCTGTGGAACAATTGAATACATGTGAGCTGCACCATGAAATACAAAATATTGCTCTGCTCTGGGGGTAATGCCTGTGGTTTGCCTTTTTTAACTGGTGGTTCATATGTTCAGTCACTTTGGACAACTTGACTTGATAAATGAGGTTTTATTTAAAAACTAGCAGTCACAATTAATATTAATCTCATTAAAACACTCCCATATTTTTGATTTTTCTGCTTATAGGGCCCCTGAAATCTTGATGAGGAGTGGGCATAACCGTGCTGTGGACTGGTGGAGTTTGGGGGCATTAATGTATGACATGCTGACTGGAGCAGTAGGTGCACACTTATAATTGCATGGTTTTCCCTTTGTAGCTTTTGTGCTTCCCTGTACCTAACTCAGCTGCATGTATTATATATACTATATATTCCATATATTATATATATACACACTGCAAGTAAGATAGAACCAAAATCCAGCTCTCAGGTTTGACTACTGACATGAGCTGCTTTTATCCAGTCTTTTTGCAGTAATTTTACCTGCTTTATAAATGACTGAAGTGAGTTCTGTGTACACAAATTAAAGATCTGAACAAGTCCTCTGTTTTTCCTCCTTTTTCAATGGTGCTTTCCAGCCTCCTTTCACTGGGGAGAACAGAAAGAAAACAATTGACAAGATTCTCAAGTGTAAACTCAACTTGCCTCCCTACCTCACACAAGAAGCCAGAGATCTGCTTAAAAAGGTAAAATTTTAATGATTGTTACTACTCCACATGTATGTAGAGAATAGAAATATAATGATACCACTGTGGCTGTTCAGTTCCAGCTTGATTTGTTACTGATTAAATCACTTTTTTGCTGAGTGGTGCAGGAAGTGATTTCCCTTGAAAATACAACTGTTTTCAAGTGAATGCAGATTTTCCTGATGGTTCTGTATTCATTCTGCACAGTACTCACTGAAGTGATGATTCATGGCACAACTAGTCTGGTTATAACAACATAACTAATTCTGCTTTTTTGGCTGTTATTTCTCATCAAGCTGCTAAAAAGAAATGCTGCCTCACGTCTAGGAGCTGGTCCTGGAGATGCTGGAGAAGTTCAGGTAACTGGAACTTAACTTGAGACTTCTTAAATGACCTCACTGAAAATAAAACAGCTTTGAAGGCACCTCAGGGAAGGAGAGTGTCTGTCTTGAAGGGTAATGAGCAGAAAGGCAGCCACATGTGACAGACAACTCAGCAAAACCTGAACTCTTTAAAGCTTAACAAAAGCAGCTGTATGGCTATTTGATAATTTCAGATTTAGAAAATAACTTCTATTCTTTAGCTGTGTCTTGCAGGAGATCTTTTCTAGCAGTTGCACAATGCTAATTGTGCAGCCTGGAAGGGTGAGGATGCTCAGCAGTCACATGAAAACCTTGCCAGCCCTGTATTAGTGCAGCTCCCTGAAGGGAAAAGTGGCATTCCAGCCTGACTTTGTTTTTGTGGTGATATTGACAAGTGTTAGAGAGTCCTCCATATTTCAGAGCTCTGCTGATTTGTCATTAATGCAGTGTTTTGTCATGGTTTAATTCTGGAGCTGGAAAATGCAGAGGTGTTTTACACGTACACTGCCTTTTTCTGACACTTCCAAGGAAATGGGGACGTGTGTCTGACTTGGAGGTGTGATCTCAGTTCTCAGCTCCTGCAGCTTCTCCAAGGTCGTGCTGCAGATGTTCCACACCAGACCAAATGTGATTTTGGGAGGAAACACCCCAAGCAGGGTGTGGCTGATGTTCCTGGTGGAGCTGTGTGCCCTGGGGCAGTGCTGACTGTGCTCTGTCCCCCCTGCAGGCTCACGCCTTCTTCAGACACATCAACTGGGACGAGCTGCTGGCACGCAAGGTGGAACCTCCTTTTAAACCCTTATTGGTATGTACTGGGAATACTGGGAGAGAGATGTGCCCTGTGTGCCTGTGGCAAAGCTCTTAATAAAACTGAGAAAGGTTCACTTCACCAACTGGAGTGCCCTGATCCCTGGTACTGGAGTTCTGTCACTCAGGGGACAGATCCACCCTCAGTTAAAGCTGGCAGATCTGATCTGGCACCTGATCTGCTTCAGTCTGAATTCCTCCTGCTTCTGACCCATAGGTTAAACAGACCTGCAGGTGCAGTTCACTCTGAGATCAGCTTCTAAACCCTCTACAGTAAGTCAGCACGTAGTTTCAGCTAGATAGAGTTGCTAAGCAAAAGTAATTGAAATCACCTAATTAAGCATTTTCTGTGTTTGCTTAATAATCTTTACAATGCATCTTGTGCATTATGAGCAGTTGTTAAGAGTTTACCTCAAACCAGTGATGTGATGAAGAAGTTTTTATTATCCCATCCTATATTTGGATGTTTTTTCCCTCTGGGTACAATCAGCCCCAGCAGCTGTGGGTGTTGCCACCTCTGTAATTCCCAGCTACTAAAATTCTCACCTAAAACTGGCTAAAGCATCACTAATGTCAAACATTCTACAGCATGGGGACTCCAGACCCCTTTCCCCTCAGAAAGACTCAAGATTAAAATTTCCAAATATTTATCTGAAGGTGGTTTTGGGTTTTTCTGTTAGTAGCAGTTTTATGGAAGTTTCTTATATAAACCAGATGGTTTTTCAGTTTGTGCTTCCATGGTTGCATGAAGGCCTGCACAAATAAATACCTGCTGCCTTTCCAGTGACACATGGGAATAAAGAAGGGATTTTGGAATTACTGCTGTTCTTTGAGCAAATGAAACCATATTCCTCATAATCACTTATTCCAGAGCTATCCTCTATCCCTCAGACTATAAACACTTCTGTATCTGCAAAAATGGGACAAAACTATCTGGAGAGGCCTCCAAAAACTAAATAGTTGCAACTGTTCTATACTGGTTGTGACAAGGGCTAAACTTGCAAGAAACTGGCATTGTATTTCTAAAAGTTTTTGTTGTAATTTTAGATTTTTTTAAGGCATCTTTTTAATTCGTGTTCCTTTTTGATCCATAATTTTTGCCCCTCCCCCTTGCCTTTATTTCTCAGTGTCAGTGCCCATAGTGACCTCCCATGGCAGCGACAGGATTCCGACACCACTCCAGGGTTTTCCTCCAGCAGAGCTCTGCCAAAACCCATGGAATGAACTCCATCCAGAGGCTGCACTGCTCACCGCTGAGCCATTTGGTTGATATCTGTAATATAAACCCTTAATCATTTTGTTTTTGCAAAGCAATCTGAAGAGGATGTGAGCCAGTTTGATTCAAAGTTTACACGTCAGACACCTGTTGATAGCCCAGATGACTCAACTCTCAGTGAAAGTGCCAACCAGGTCTTTCTGGTGAGTGAGCAGGGACTGGAGAGGGGTTTGCTGCTGGGAATGGGGGCATTTCACCTAAATCCATTCTATTGACTCCTAACACCGTGAAGCAAACTCTCATAACTGAACCCAAATCCTGTAACAGATTTGAAATGTTTGAAGGCTTTGAAAATACTTTGGTTATTGCTGACATTGTCTTTATCCAGCAGCCAGCAAACAATGCTGCCCCTGTGGCATGTCAGCATTCTGATTGAGAGCTGCACTGTGAACCCTGCCCATGCAGAGACAACAATGGCCAGTGCAGAGAGCAAAGTTCATTAAATTGAGTGTACAAAATTCATTAAATTGAATCTGTGATCTGAGGAGAAATAGCTGGGGTGTAGCAACTCCCTGAAGTGCCACTGTTTGCTTCAAGGAGTGAGGAAGGGTTCATCTGTCTACATTGACTCTTCTTTTTATAATTTTCCGGTAATAATCAGATTTTCATAAATGCACAAGTGATCCTGAATGCCTGCTTGCCTGTGAGCTGCAGTGCCTTTTTCCTGTTTTGCAGGGTTTTACGTATGTGGCTCCATCTGTACTTGAAAGTGTAAAAGAGAAATTTTCTTTTGAACCAAAAATTCGATCACCTCGCAGATTCATAGGTAGCCCTAGGACACCTGTCAGGTACTTTATCTTCTTTTTCTTTTTTCTTTTTTTTTTTTTTTTTTTGTAATACAGTTTTTGACAAGTTGTTGAAGCAGAAATACAGAAATTTTGTAGAAATACAAAATACAGCCTTGCTTCTGAGTAAGCCCAGCACTTCCATTAGAAGTGATTCTGTTTTATAAACCACAGTATTAAAGACAAGTCTGGGGTGTTGGGCAGCACATGAAGTTCTAATTTGTTGCTTTTCAGTGCTGATAGAGCCTCAGTGGTGACTTTGATACAGCTAAAACTGTTCCAGAACATCCTAAGCACTAAAGAACTGTGTTAGTACAGAAAAACCCTTCTGCTATCACATCAAAATGAGAGAATTTTACAGGAGGCTGTGACAGAAACCGGACTTGGAAATTCCTCAAAGTCCTGGAATTGAAAGGAAGAATTAGAATTGCTTCTCCATAGGAATTTGAGTGCAGTTCCCTGCAGAGCAGGGGAACCCCTTGGTGCTGTGTCTGTGTCTCTGATTTTCTGTATTTGTTGTTTTAAAGCCCTGTCAAGTTCTCCCCTGGGGAGTTCTGGGGAAGAGGTGCTTCTGCCGGCACATCCACCACCCAGGCACCTGTGGAATACCCCATGGAGAGCAGTGGAATCGAACAGATGGATGTGACAGTCTGTGGAGAGGCTTCAGCACCACTTCCAATCCGCCAGCCCAACTCTGGGCCCTACAAGAAACAGGCTTTTCCCATGATCTCCAAGCGGCCGGAGCACCTGCGCATGAACCTATGACAGCACCACCCTGGCAGCCTCAAGGTGCACACCAGAACGGACAGGAGCCCCCTGGAGCTGAAATTTGAGGGCTTGTTTGGTTTACTTTTAAAAAGTGACAGTATCAAAGAATCGGTCATTGCACAGAGAGACTTGGAAAGCAAAGAAAAACGGATTTTTTTTTCCTGTCAATCAATGGTGCATAAAAAAAAAAAAAAAACAAACTTTAGCAAATGGTATTGCAGAACTCTAGGCACATCATCTTACTGATTCCAGTGACATCTTCTCACCTTATCAAGGATCTTTCAGCTTGAGAGCTCGAAACTGACAGTATTAGGGGGCAGGATGTTGCTTCAGAATCACTGGTGTAGTCTGAATGTGTCAGGAGGGTTGGCCCTTTCACTAGGCAGGGTTTGGAATGCCTGCAGGCCTGCAGCTGAGGGCTAATTAGCATGCAAGCCTCGTTAAGCAGTTTCCTACAATGGGGTGGAATCAAAGAGGAAAGCTAAACTTAATTGGTGTTCACATTCAAAACATAATGAGTTTTTTATATATATATATATAAAAATATATATTTTTCAAATAGATTTTTTGATTCAGCTCATTATGGAAAGTATCCCAAAATGAAAAAGGCAAACTTAATTGGTTGCTGTGAAGAAAAGTTCAAGGCTCTAGTTCTGATTCTCCTCCTCATGAACCAACCAATCAATAAATGAATCACTCACTGACCAGCCTGGCAGTGTGGGGTGGGAGAGAACTGTTTCCCTGCTTCCCCAGCTGAAATCCCTGTTTGTTCCTGCACAGACAAATGGATTGAATCAAACAGCAGTGCTGCTATGTTCTAGGCTTAACTGGAAGCCATGGGCTCACCCACGTCCTGCTTATTTCATGCCTGTCCTCAGCAGACATTTCACTGGGAAACATCACTTTGGTGCAGCTGGGCACAGCTTGGCAGCTCAGATTCTTACCCACAGAGATCAACAGTGAGCAGAACACAAGGTCAGAAACCTCTAGGAAGTACCACAGGAAACACAGACAAATCCTCCAGAGAATAAGGAAATCAAATATTTTTGTAACCAGTGGGTAAGAATTTGAGGATTTTTAAAATTATTATTATTATTAATGAAATTTTGCTTATGGTAGTTTCCTGCCATTATACATTTCTAAATTTATCAACATTTTTTTTTCTATGCTGGGGCAATAAATTTGCTGATTGTATGAGAAAAGAAAAGTGTTCAATGGCCTTTCAGTGAATGTCTTCCACAGTGGGTCAGAACTTTAGCAAAAACTTTAATTTAGCAAACATGTTCTTAAGGACACTATTTATGTTTTTAAAATTGTCACAATCTGTACAACTGACTTACAGGTACAAAGAATAAAATAAAGGTAAAACTTTACCTTACTTTAAATACTTCCTGCCTTAAAGAGAAAGCATTTCCATGAACATAGCTGGTGAAAGGGTTAATATCTGCAGAGCTTTACCCTAGGTTAGTGTGGATGGTGTGTGTGTGTGTGGAGATGATCATGCAGCTGCATACAAGTCCTGTCACTTTTTGCCTGCCACACGTTGCATTATCTTTTAGTCAAACTGTGCAAAGTCTACTTCTGGTGTTTCACAACTGTAGGGATTTTTTTATTCTAGATTCTGCTTACTCTGTGGATACTGAATCTTTTTGAGCCATAGGATCCAAGCCATAAAACTCTGTAAGCATTGAATCCAAGCCCAGTGCTCTTTGCTGAAATTGGCAGAAGGATTCAGAGATACCTTGATGCTATCAAAGAACCAACACATAAAAATGGTTATGATTGAGAAAAAATTAGGGGTTATTTTTTTGTTTTTACTTCCTGATAAGCCTTTTGTTGAAAAAAATATTTTTTTTAATAGTTTTAGCAGAAAAATCAAGTTACCTTACAGTGACGTACTGGAGGATTGCCATTGTTCATTGGTGACGTGGCCATGGGTGATTTGGTGGAACCAAAATCCAGGAGTGTTTGCACTGGGCCTGTGTGCAAACACAGCACCTGGACTTTGATGACCTTCACTGAGGATAAAGGAACTTGGTTTAAAAACAACAAAAAAATAGAACTTTTTAGAGGCAGATCTCTCTTGGTCCTAGTTACAGCTAACAGTTGCTTTTTGCTTCTGGACAGAAGTGTCCAGTGGAATTGGTTTAATGGCTGGCAAGAATGGCAAGAGTTGTTTGTCTGAGTTCACTGATCAGTCACAAACCCAACCCATTGGTTCTCCAAGGAAATTCCATGTACTGGCAATGTTTCAGCCCCTGGATTGTAAAATGAATTCCATGTACTGGCAATGTTTCAGCCCCTGGATTGTAAAATGAATTCCCTACCATGACTGTGAAACTTTGGGAGTGTGACTCAGACAGCAAGCACACACTATGCAATATGGTTTATCCTGTATTTATTTGTAAAAATATCAGACATAGATCCTCTATATATATATATAATAGTGTCAAAATTACTAGTTGTGAACTGAGGGGAGTGGAGTTCTAGCTCCTGTCTGGCTATTTCAGATAAGTGCAGAATGCATTGAATATTGGAGAGCTTAACAAGTGCTTTCTTTTGTTCATTTAAAAATGTCTTAAATTTTTCATTAGAGTATAGAATCTTATTTTTTTTATTTTGTACAAGCTGCGCTTTTTTAATTATAATCACGGAAAAATTCACTATAATTTGATTTTATAGGATTTTTGTAGCATTACAAAAATATAGTAAAACTGAGGTTAATACCTGTTGTGGCTAACCATATAAAAGTATTAAATCTTAAACTTGAACAAAAGTCATATTTTTTTTTACTAGATGTTAAATAGGGAAATATTTTGTTCTGCAGGTCATTACCAGAAAAGGTTTCTAGGTCAGCTGTGTTACCAGCAGTTTTTCTTTTTCCCATTTGATGCAGAAACTCTTCTGGTAGAAGATATTCAGAATTCCATCATTTTTCTCTGTGGGAGTGATGCCATTCGTGTACTAAATTGTAATTTTGGGAATGCTGGAATAATTCCTACCAAGACTGTCTTAATTGTGCCATCTGACATTTGAATGTCATCCTGGTATTAGCTCATAATAAAAGATAAAAATCAACGACTCAATTGTTCTTTTGGATATCCCTTTTTTCTTGCTGTGCTGTTTCAAAGCTGAACTGCTGGAGAACATTTCATATTTGAGTCCACTCTGAGTGGACAGCTGAAGTTGATTTTGGGTCTGTTCTCTTTTCAGTATTAAGTCCCAATCTGTGTTAATCAAAAAGTGCATCAAACATTGAGGCTGTTGTGGTTTTAGGGCAGATGTTTGGGGTTTGGTTGGTTTATTTAAATTCTCTCTCTGCAGCAGGCTTGTTGCTGTTTCATTTTCCCAGTTCAGTTTATCCAAAGGAGAAATCCTTAAGAACAAAGCAAATTACTTGAATATTTTTCCTGCAAATCCTTGTGCACAGGTCCCATTTATCAACTTCTCCAGTTGCTCTTTTCTAGGCTAAATCCATCTGGAGCTGTCTGCAGGAACACCTTGAGCTGCCTTAGCAGAAACAAAGGTAATCCCTGTCCTGGTTTCCATCTCTCACACTTTACTGCAGCTAAATATCCTCAAGAGCTAAAGAAGGTGGATGTGAATAGCAACTAAATGCAAATTTAAACATATGTTAATCCAAGTGACCTATTTGTTTTTATTTTAGGAAGGAGGTAGGCCCTAAGTGTAACAGGAAATGTAAATCATTGTCTTTGCTGACAGCTCTGATGGGAAATGCAGCAGGAATTCCCTCAGAAATGAAGACCCAAGAGAGATTCCTTCTGCTGCTTTCCCCTGGGTTCTTGGGCTCTTAAAAAGTGGCTGTTGGTTGTCATTTGTCACCTTGTGTGTCCCTGCAGAGCCAGAGCTGCTGGCCTGGACCAGGAGGGGCTCCTGGATCACAGAGGATGCAATTCTGCATGTCAGGTACTCACTTTAAAAATGACTTGTTTGTTTGATTGATGAAGTGTAAATCCAAACCAGTTGAACAACATCTCTTTTTATTCTTGCTTTTTTAATAAAACATTTTGTTAATATTATTTGGTTTGGATAGAAACACCAACAGAAAGAGAGAAAGAAGAGAAAATGTTCCCTGATTCCTCTTTTTGACCTATCTCCACACTTACTGAAGTTGTTCCTACAATGCTGTAGACAAAGACCAAAGGATCAGGGTTGATTTAAAGCACCAACACTTTGTTGTGCTCCATAAAATAATCTTGGTGAGCTTTACAGGCCAGATGTAATGATATTTCTTAGTTTGAATGTTCCATCTCATTAGATTTTTATTCTGAATTCTGGATTCTGCCCTTGGAGCTGTGCCTTTGGGGTATTCAAGTGAGTGTTTCACTTTCTAATTGTTTTCCCTGAATTTACAAGTTTCCTAAATGTCTTCAGGCAAGAGAAGCTGGAGTTAATGGTAACTAAATGTAACTTTCCTGTGACAATCATTTGAGTTAAGTTTTCAGTCTGATCTGAACAGCAAAGTGAAAAAAGCAAATCAGGGAAGAAAGTGAGGTTACACAGAAGTTAGTGCTAGAAATAATATTAAAAATCATGAATAAATTGTAACACTTGAAGGATTTTTGTTTTCTTCAACCAGAAAAATATACCTGGCAGTGATCAGTTGTGCTTACATGAGTTAATACCAAAACAATAAGGAATCTGCTTCCTTTATTCAACATGCACCAAACAAATAGATTAAAATGCATTTATTCTCTCTGATTTTTATGCAAACTACAAATTGCAAATAGAGTATAAAATAGATTCTCCCCTGTAAGAAAATCTGGCTCCTATTATGACAAAAATATAGTATTAAAGATTTCTTTTAAAAATACCAGCTTTATAAAATGCTAAGTAAAAACCTAACATCCAGTGGTTGGTTTAAAGCCAAAAGATGAAGCCAAGGATCCATTAGAAGCCTACAAGAACCTAAAGGGGAAGTATCTTATTCTTGTGCTTATCTACAGGTGCAGTGAGAAATAGTTGCTGTTCCAGGTGCATTAAAAATCTCATTTCTCTCATTTACTGGGCAGCATGAAAGATCTTTAATGCCAGGAGTGACAAGCAGCTCTAACTCTCACTGCAGTCCAGAGGATAAAATTTGCTCATAATCTTAATAAAATCAGCAGGTTGACCTTTTGGCTTGAGTTGTGTTAGAAGGATAAATAGAGTTTAGTACAGTCTGGAACCCTACTGAACCTCTAAAAGAAAATGTTGAATTAAGAAATGCAGCACATTTCAAGGATTTGTCTGTTTCCTATGAGAATCACAAGAGAAGCAATGCTGGCTTTTTCTGCATTCATTCTGAAAAGTTTTCTCTACTTAGAAAAGGTCAAGTTGCCATTTTCTGCAGGGTTTTAAATACATGGTATGTGGAATTTGGAAACTTTCCTTGTGCCACCTACAGTTTAATGTGCAGTAAACTGAAAAACCTTAGTGTGAACAAACAAACTGAACCCAAGTTGTTTGACAAGCTTTAGAAAATCTGGAGATGCATAGATGTGGCTCCATCCTTCCACTTGTTAACATGGTCTGAAATAACAGTTCTGCAGAGTGGACAGGTTTTTTCTCTATTAAACCATAAAGAGATGCATTCTTCACAAAATATGTGCTGGAATGAAAAGAATGACAACTTAGAGCTTCTAAGCTCTTCCATTTGTATTATTTGTACAGTCTGATTTTTAAAAATATTCATCAAACACACACTCATCTGATTGTATGTTGTCTTGTGTAACGTTATTTTAAAATATTCTTTAATTTAAAAAAAAAGGGATTATGTGTATTACCTGACAGATCAGCAGAATAGGCTTCTGAAATTCAGCTTGGCAAATGGAACAAATATCATCAGATTCAGAGCACTGTCTCTTGCTGGCTGGCACCCCATAGTGCTGCAAAACAAAGGATTTGCAGCAAATATTAATTTTGAGGGGGATGAAAAAGCCACTCCCAAATACCAGGACAGAAAGGAATTTGGAAGAAAGGTTGCTATAGGGAAACTTAAATCCCTCATCTGAAGGAACATAGCTAATTTTTAAAGTAGAAGCAGGACAAAAAGGATTATTTCACATCCTTTTTTCTGAAGGGATGTGCAGATTTTTTTGTGGGTGATTTTTGTTGTTGTTCAGGTGACACCACTGTCATTCAGTCAAGGAACTGAGACTGTGAAATGGGAGAATGAGTATACAGGGGTTCATTTAAAAATGCATTTGTTTATTGCTAAAACAATACAAAGGAATGGGAATGAGGAATTTCCAGAGGGATTTTCATGTGAATTGGGGTCATGGTTTTGTCATAAGAGAACTCAGTACTCACTGGGCGTGTAAAAAATATCCGTAAGACCTGCCTGAAGTTCTTCCATTGTCCAAAAAAGCTCAAAAGCTGAAATGGGAAAGAAAACTTGAGTTATGCTTAATATTTTTTTCACTGTGAACCAAAAAGCTCCCAAACTTTTGATTCCAGCACTGGAAGTCTCACTGCTGGTTGGATGTTGGAATCATAAGAGCACAGCAATAGTTCAGCCTGACCCTGCTTTAAATGTCTGAAATGTAACCAAATGAAGAATTTAGGCTGAAGGTTTTCCCAGTAGGGGCCTGGTTTTTAAGAGTGTTGAGGTTCTGAAATGAAGCACTGGAGTGCAATGGATCAGCATTATTGTCATATTTGCAATGGTCCTCGGTCCTGGAATTAAGGTAGCAGAGCATGAGGAAGTGTTGGTCATTCTTAAAGCCAAACTGGTGACATTTGGGACACATGAGCTCTTGGAGAAGCAGAGAGTCAGCAGGAAGATGTTAACTTGTTTAGCATCACACAGGATGCTCCAGCAGAGAAAATTTAGTTTCCTGGAAAATGGTGACTCTTTTAGCTGTAATTTTATCTTTATTTTTGCCAGTTGTGTGTGTGATGTGAGCACACCCATGGTAGCTGTGTCCTTTGCTTTGCAATCCCAACCCACTGCTACATAAAGATGATATTGAGTCCTGAGGCAGTTCTGCAAGGCTGCAGCAGTGAAACTGAAGCGAGTTCGGTGAGCTCAGAGGGGAACATCCAGAAATGTGTTGTGTCTGTAACCCTGCACTGATCATTCCTGCAGAAACCCACTGGAGAATTCCATATAGAACCTGAGAAGAGCACAGAGCTTTGCATACCTTGAGGATGAGGTAGAGGAGGCCCAGCAGGATGCCAAGGGTCCATCCCAGGGCAGTGTCCAGCCCCCCATGGGCCATGAGGTAACGGCACCACACTGGTATGGGGACAAACATACGGTAATACTGGCAGAGCTCTTCTAACAGCAGGTACCAGTAGCCCTGAGCAAGACATGCAAAGGAACAGCTCAAGATTTAAAACTCAAAAATGTGCAAAATACACAGAAAAGATGCATTGTTATTCTTTGGAGTAGCTTCTTAATTAAACAATTAAATGTGAAGCACATCAAAAAAAGATCAGAGGATAAGTCTCTCAACTGTCCATGTAACAGTAGCAGAATTGATTGCTGGACTGCAGAAAATCAAATTATAGTCTGAATTGGGATGGCTTGGTAAATGCCTACCTACTTAACAAGGCTGTCAGACTTGATTTCATAAGCATTAAAAAAAGTAAAGTTACATGAAAAAGGAGAATAACACAAATTTGGTCACAGGATCAGCTTGTCATGAGCCAGAGTTGTGTCCTGCACTCAGGGTTTCAAAGTGACACCAAGGCTCATTACACATACACTGTGTGTGCACATGTATAATAAATATTTAGTTTAAATTTAAAAGTAATAAACTAAGGTTTTCTTAAAATTATATTTGTAACTCTTTCTATAATGTAAACTAGATAGTGCCACAATTTCCCACTATTAACCAGATTTTCTCTAGTTCAACCACTTTTGTTGTAATGGAATTTTCAGTAAATTTTTTTCATGTTACATCACTGTAGAAAAAAAAAAATAGAGATCTTGATTATAAATCAGTATTTAGAGAAGGCAGTTGTACCTCAGAAGAACTTGTTCTGGTACATTATAAGAGATAAAAACGTCCCAAAACACCCTGTTCAAATGCTACCACATCAAACTGTACTTGCTAATTTATTTTTTCTGAACCAGCACTAGTAATTGCAATTTTAAGATAAATGTAATTGGTTTTGCCTGCCTCACCTCAGGAAGCAGATAAAAATAAATACACCACCAGTGAGTGTAAGCTTCTGAGAAAATTATTAAACCTCACTGATTTGAGAAATTAAGCTATGCATCAAATTCCTTGATCTGACACAAATATTCCTTAAGTTTATTAACAACAAAGACAATTCAGGATTATTTCTGAAGAGTCAGAAAAAAACCAGCTGTATGCATGTGCAGATCTTAAAATCTTGACAGTTCTTGTTGAGCATGTGCAAAATTTGCTGTGCTCCAGCTGCTCCCGGCCAACTGCCTGTGTACACATTCCTACAGAGCAGAAAATAAAAGGTTTGCTTCAACCCCCAACTTGGAGCCAGAAATAAACCCATTTATCCCATGATATAATACAAGCAATTGTTTCTGATCTGACTGAAAACCTTTTTTAGCACCAAGCAGAGAAGAACATGAAATCCACAGGGTTTTCTTGCCCACGGTGTAGTGGTGGATTATATACAGACATTTAATTAAAGGTTTTTCTCTGGGTAGAGTTTAATAATTAGTTACTTTTACCATAAGAGAATCTTCACAAGGAATCAAAACTACAGCTTGTTTCCTTACCTTGGATTTAAAGGACATGATAAAAGAAGGCACCAGGAGAATAAAGCACTTCAAGCCCATGAAGAGGAATTTCAGAATAAAGTCTGTGACTCCCACAATCCAAAGCACCTCCCAAAAGTTCATAAAATCCACAGTGGGGCTTAAGAAGATTAAGCTACAAAAAAAAGTATCAGAAGTTACTGGAGCACCCTATTTAGAGGAAACTGTAACCTGAGATTATCACAGCAGGTTTAATTAAAAAAGGAAACCTGGTTTACACCAAGGGGGAACATTTGCTAAGAAAATGAACTGCTGGTTGTAAATGGATCACTGAGGATCTCTGACAAGTTTTCCATCCTGGAACCTTCTTTGCTGGATCTTCATCACAGCCCCATCCTCCAGAGCTCAGTTTGCTGTCTCAGGTTGGCATTTAGCCTTTGGTTTCCAGCCAAGGCTGCAGCTACAGAATGGTCAAGGGGGAAAAATCAATTGGAGTCATGAACTGCACAGGATGCCACGTTTGGTATTCCCAAGGGTCAGAGCTGGCAGTCAGAGCCAGGAATGTTCTCTGTGGTACAGTTGTGCCATTAAATCAAGCATGGAGCCTAGGAAATTCCAGCATACTGTCTGTAAGGACAGCACCTGTTAAATTTGGCAGAAGGGGAGGAATGGAGATTAAAGTGAAAGACAAACCAATGGCACAATTAAAGAAAAACAGCAGGTAAGTGTCCCCAGTTCATGTCTGGATAATTTATGGTGGGGTAGAGGTGTTTTACACTTACCTGTGGTACAGGGCCTGAGAGTGGAAGGTGTAATACAAGAGGAGAGATGATCCACTCAGGTAGAGCAGCAACCACGTGCACTGCAGCTTGGAGCACCGTTCCTGCAAGGGATTGTGCAGACACACTGCAGTCCTTGCCTCAGAACAGGGCTGGAATCCATCCCTAACACCAGGTTACCAGGGGACTTTATCCTGGATAAATATCCTAGATAAATCCTAGATATTTATCCTAGATAAAATAAATAGATAGATTTAGATCCCATAAAATAGGAGACCTCAACGGAAAGGGAAAGCAGTACTTTTAGTATTTTCAGCCTACCAATTTCTAGGTGTACCAAGGATTTTTCTAAAGACAACCAAACCCACCCCACTCTGAAGAAACAGAAGGTTTCCCTTTGGGAGTGAACATAGAGCTGAAGGTTTAAACTGTCAACTCCTATTTCATCCCACAAATACAGTTAAGAAGGTAATCCATAACTTACATAAAAATGATTTCAATAGTCAAATCAGAGGGGAAAAAAACACCCCCTTGACTTTTGCAAACCTTGTTATCTGAGCTGTTCCCATGTACAGAAGCATTAAGACTTTACTTCTATCTTGATAGCTAATGTTATTAAGTAAATAAAACATCATGTCTATTCACATTTCTTTCAAAAATGGATTAACTTGTCAAAGTCTTGCTTAACTTAAAATATTTTGTTGCATAGCGTGATACTTACTCTGAGAAAAACCTGATTTACTATGCTTTTGTTTGCATATGCATAAGTTGTTAGCAGCCCAATTCCAAGAGAAATGCCTATTAGGAAAATAGGATCAGTTATAAACATGAAAAGGAAAAAAAAAAATCACTGAACTGGGTTAAAAAGCAGCCACTTCTAATATGTCTTTGTAATTAGAATGAATAGCTCAGACTCTCAAGCCAGGATAATTAAGCACATTGTACATATGCCAGCAAAGGAAACAGAAGCCACTGAAATGCAGTTTAGTAAATCTCTCTTTCTGATGAATAAAGCAAATAAAAATAAAGCTAAAAATAAATCGAATTACATTTCAGGCAGGGTTATTAGTGCATGGAGGGGGGGGGGGGAAGGGGAGGAGGGTCTGCTCCCTCCGAGCCGCTTTGGTTCTACTCTACCAGTGCTGTGCTGCAGGAGCAGTTTGACGCCGAGGATGAGGAGGTAGGGCAGGCTCCTGTGCAGCCACTGCAGGAGGCAGCGCAGCTCGGCCAGGGAGCTCCCGCCCTGCTCCTCGAGCTCCGCATCCTCGGGCCCCGCTGCCTCCCCGTGGCCGCGGCTCTGGGAGCCCGCCCGGGAGCCCCGGGAGCTCGGGGTGTCCCGGGATTCCGCCGCGCTGGAGCCCAGCTGGATGCGCACATCCCCGGGGCAGGAGGAGCCCTCTGCAGCCAGCCTGGCCGAGCAGGAGCAGGAGGAGTCATCGCCCTGGATGCTGTGGAGATGGGCACAGTCGGGGTGCATGGCTGCTCCTGGGCTTCCTTCTGATCTGTGTCTCCTGGAGCGGGATATAAACAGTTTAAAGAAAGAGATAAATCATTCGGGAAAATAAAATCCAATAGGTTGTGCAAGATTCTCTGAGATCCTGCCTCAGTTTGTCACACCCCCTCTCCTGTGTTTTCCCAAACTAAAATGATTTCCTTCCCTCCCTGTGCAGATCTTCCCAGCTGCCTCAGGAACAGCTAAAAGTGCAAATCAGAACCGGACAGGAGACCAGCACTGGATTGTATGGGAGAGATCTTGGAAGTGCTGCATAATTTCACAAAAATAGCAACAGCAGTGGGCCAGAAAAGGAGCAAACGCTGATGGGAAGGAAGCAGGGAGTGCATTTCCATGCATCCATTAATTGGTGAGCACTGTACAGACAAGTCCAGTCAAAAGCCAGTGCATGCTCAAAACTGAGGGCCATTATGAGATTAATGAGATTATCCTGTCTGGGGAAGGGAGCAGAACCAGGTTAGGCCATTTTCTAAAGCATTTAAAAGAGTGAAAAATGAAATGCAGCCAAATGAGGGCTGATTTGTCTTTCCTTTGGCATTTTTTGGTTGTCTTTTGGGCACTTTTTCACTTCTCTGTGAGTCTTTATTTGGATCAAATAGGGTTAAATCAACTTCTCTGGACTGGTGTGACATCAGAGTAATGATTTTGGAGAATGCCTCGAAGCTGAATTTGACACAATACTTGTCACTATGGAGTAATATTGAAACACTGAGAATTTTGATATAATCCATTTCCTACTGTTCAAACTCTTATGGATTCCTCTTTGAAAATATTTATTTCACAGCTATGTTCGCTAGGGATACAGAAACAAAGTTCTGGATGCATTTGCACAAACCTCAAATTCTTTAGCCTTTAAAAAGAAGGTAACATTAAAGAGTAGAACCACTTTAACACATGAATATGAGAACTTACTAATATTTACAAGTGCTGCTCCTCCTACTACTATTTTTGTTTTGTTGGCCAAAGATGACATCATACCTCAAAACAACCTAAATTTTCGTTCTGTATTTTTTTGCACACAAAACCGATGAAGTGGAGATGGTAATGACTAATGAACAGTGTTGCAGTGTTACTGAGATGTTTTTACAGGAAGGAATAAAAAAGATTAATTCATTTGCCCCGTTGGTGTTTTGGGTCCGGGTTCTGCAAGAAATGACACCTCGGTGCTCAAAAAGCCGGAGCTGGAGGATCGCACCGCCCCTGGCACAAACTTTCAAATCACCGAGTTATTAAATGGGATTTCAGAGAAGACTCCCGCATGCACCCAGATCTTGTTCTCCGTCCCAAATATTAACTAAAATAAGGCGCTTGAGAAAGGCCCCTTGGCGCATTCCCCGTCTCCCGGGGCCGCCGCTCCCCCCGCTCTCCGGGATCTGCCCCGCACCTCGCCGGGACCCCCGGGAGGGTTCGAACCGCCCGGAGCTCCTCAGGACGGCCCATCCCGGGAACCCTCGGTGGGTTTGTACCGCCGGGATCCCCGCACAGAGAAGGGAAGGAAAGGGTGACCCCGGAGCCGCGTCCCCCTCCCTGCCCCGCGCCGTGAGGGGACGCGGCGGGCGCCCCTTCCCGCCCTTCCCCTCATGGTACCTCATGGGGCGCCCAGCGCCTCCCGCCCGCCGCCCGCCGCCATCGCCGGGGCCGAGGGGGTGGGAGAGGGCGCGGCGGGGGGAGGAAGAGGAGGAGCCGTGAGGGAAGGAGAAGGAGGAAGGAGAGCAGTGAGGAGGAGGAGGAAGGTTTCGAGCTGGGCGTTGCTCTGGCAACGTCGCGGCCTTGGCCCCGCCATGGCCCGTGAGGAGGGCGCGCCTCCCCTCAGCCTCAACCCCGCCAAAACGAGGGGGAGGGTCCTGTTGCTTTTTATTGAAAGCCTCAATTAAAATTAATCTGGGAGGGCAATAATAAGGAAGGAAATGAAGGGATGGATATAAAAGTGTATGTGTACTGCGGTGTCATTACTTGTCGGTGGCGATTAAGGGAGTCCTGCTGTCTGGAAATTGGCTTTGCCTCCCAGGAAACCTGAGGAAAGCGCTGCCCTAGTTAATGCTGCCGTAGCTCTTGGGAGCGGCTTGGAATGAGATAGATACAGGTTTTCTTTTGAAATATGCTCTTGAATAAATTAGTTTGCGTCCAGAAATGGCATCTGTTTTCCCTGGCTCAGATATTTTTCTAGAAAGAGTGTTTAGGTATGCAGCTCACACGGAAAGTGGGACTAATATCTAAGCAGCTTTGAAAATCGGCGCTGTGTTGTTTTGAGTTAGGACAGAAATGCTGGTTTAATTCCAAAGTTTGAATACAGCAATGCTGTGGGGTCAGTAAGCCCTGGAGAAGGAAAGGATGGGCCCTTAGATGTAGAAGTTATGAAGTGGAAAATTAAGTGTTTGGAAGAGTTAAGTGGCCTGGTGTTCAGTGCCACCATCTAACAAATATTCTCTTTTATTTTCAAGGAAGTAGCTGAAAACTCTGTGTCTCTTGGAGGTAGGTTTTGAGGAGGCAATTTGGTCTACTTTTATGATGTTTTTGGAAACTGTGCCTAGAATTTCCCGACTGGAAAGTTCAGGTCACATATCCTCTGCGTTTTGCTTGGGCTGTGGCTGATGGATTGGAAGAAACCTGCGCTGGTTATTACAAATATACTAAAGTATTAAACATACTCCTGTAGGCCCTCTGAACTCAGAAGACCTTTCTCATTTGTGTAATTTTTCTTTCTAATTATCTCAATACTGCTCAGTAACAGCACCAATGCAGATTTCAGATGCCTGGCAGGAAGCACTCAAAAAATATTATGGCCATGTCCCCATCCTTCCAAGGATAACACAAACCTGTTGTGTTTGGCTTCTGCTGTGCCATATTGTTCATTCTCCCACTCTTTGCTCAGTCACTCACTCACATCATGTTTGGATTATGGAGGACAATGTGAAAAAAGTCTTAATTTGCTTCTCAAATCCGGGAGAGCAATTATAAATCTTTTATTTTTAAACAGTGTTTTATGATTGGAAATTATGCATGCCTTCTGTACATCGCTTGGAAGGGTATAAATATAAAAGATTTGTTCAGCTGTTTCTTTTTTGTAATTATAAAATGCATTAAAGTACAAATGTAGCTTTAAATCCACGTTGTTCTCAAACTGTTTCTCATTGCCACATGCACTGAAAATATGAAATTAGTTCGTGGCAGCTTATTAATCAATGGTGTTTGTTCATGCAGGTCACTTGCTGATTTATCTCCAATTCACAGCTCATTAGAAGGTGTGTAACTCTTCAGAGATGTTGTTATTTAACAGGTATGTTTTCCTAGTGCCATTAATGACCTCTGGATTTAGTAACTCCTGACACAGGAGAGATTTGGGAGATTATTCACAGAAAATTGGAAGTCTTTTCCCATGGGCATTGGGCACATTAGGTCATGGAATACCTGGTGATAAATTTACCAATCTGTGTTTGGATTCTACTCCCAGGACACCAATAAATTTCAGAGTGCCCAGGCACATTTTCAGGTGTTTATACACTCAGAAGTGTCCCAGACTTTCTCATCCTCCCAGGAACAGGTGGTACCTCCTTAATTGGTGCAATTAGCACTTTCCATCAGTGTGTACCTGCTCTTCCTGGGGTTGTTCAGTGCATGAAAACTTTGGAACAAACTCTGATCCTTGTGGAGCTCTGCCTGGGATGCCCTGGCAGCTCAGTATTGACCTCTGCAGCAACAGTTCCTCCCTCCTAGAAGTTGCTGAGAGCTTGTTTTATGGGCAGAAATATTAGAAGAATATATTTTGTGTCCTAAAGGAACTCTGCAGAAAACTGAGCAGGTTAAGGGATTACCATCTTCACCTTTTGTGTCACCTTTTTTTCATCAGAGGGAGCTGGTGCTTTAAAATGAGGTGTGCAGCATCATCTGGGGTGGAATTTAAAGGAGTTGATCTCAGATACAGGGAAAGCAATTTTAGTTAATGATATGATAAAAAAATGGGCTTTTTGGTGAGAGTCTGTAGGATAGCAGAATGTCCTGAATATTCAAAGGCTTTATTGGTTTGTCTTCATTTTACCCAAAATGCTGCTTGAGCATGGAAGACTTCTGCAAAATTAAGAGAGTTTAGTTTAAACTGTTTGAAGGATTTGAAAGTCCTGCCAAGAGGCTCAAATAACCTTTAAAATCCAAATGTTTCCTGAGCTTTGAGTGCTCCATCTTTTCAAAACTGGCTCCTGCAACTCTACAAGCCCTGACTTCAGTTTGTGTTTTGAGCCCAAGCAAACAGCTCCTGTATCCGAGACAGTGAAGAACAGCCCTGAGGTGATGGCTGAGTTTCACTGCTGAACCCCGATCCTCCAGGCTTTGTCAAGGAGACTCGTGAGGAATTCGAAGCAGATATTTTTGTGTTGCAATGACATCACCCCGTTCCCTGAGGTTTCCAGAAATCTTACAAGCCCTCTGTGTAGGGCAGCCTGCTCATTCCTGTGAAGTCATTCTAAACTGAGGGTAATTCCTCTGCAGTGCTCTCATGTCATTGTTCCAAAGCTGAATTAGATCCCGGAGTCTTGTTTTATTTTATTTATTTTTTTTTAGGCGAAGATAAAGCCTTGAATGAGAATCAGCCGGCGGAGCCACAAAGGACAGCTGCAGTTTTTGCTCCCTGCACAGGAGGGTGCTCAGCCTCTGTCTTTATCTGCAGGCAGGAGCAGCTCCCGTGCTCATCAGGACCAGGTGGAGAAGCCGTTTCCTGAACCGGCCTTTGCTTGTAGTGACACTGGGGGATCTGTTCAATCCAGTGACTCAGAAATTATTCAGATGTGCAGGAATTTCGGGAGGTGTGTGGTAATTGCTGCTCTTAGGGCATTACGGAGGTATTTAGGTCAGAAGATGTAATGATCATGACGTGGTTATTCTCTAATGGGTGTCCTTAAAGGTGCCAGAATTTTCAACAGGATCTTTGAAGTTTCTCAGAATTAGGGGTTTTTTTCTCGTCTAATTTGCTCATCTGAACGTGTGAATCCCCGTGTGGATCGTTCAATTGTACAATGAATTCTCATGTGTGTAAACATGAGGGTATTTACCAGGAAGGAGTAGATGGGTTTGTTAATTTATATTCCATTTGTAGTACCTGCTAGTAGTTATAATATCCTTAATTATTCTGTATTTTCCTTGTTAAATCAAAGAACATCCTGAGTTGGGAGGGACCCACTGGGATCATCCAAGTCCCACTCCTGGCCCTGCACAGGACAGCCCTGGCAATGCCACCGTGTGTGATACACAGTACATTTCATGTTCCAAACCCAAATTAATCTCCTACCATAACCCATAAAATGGAATTTGACTCTCTGTTTACCTTTTCAGGGATCAAAGAGGGGTCCTGGATGTTGTTGTCTGGTCAGGTTTTAGTCAAGTGAGTTTTCTGTCTGAAAGCAATTTGTCAAACCTGTGTGTTGTACAATATTGCAGCCCTCTGGGTGCACATCCAATTTAGTCACTGAGGAAAGACAGTTTTGTTTTTAAAAAGCAGATGTCTGGAAAAGGAAATATCTCCTTTCAGACCTTTTGGAATAAATGCAAACCCAGAAATGTAGTAGACAAAATCTTGTTTGCTGTGGTGAAGGGGATTCATCCCTTTAACATCAGGACATAAATATTTGCTTCATTTCAGTCAATATTTACCTCACAGGTCAATAAAACTTGTTTTGCACTTCACAGAGTTAATATTTACTTGCTGTTTTTAGCTTGGTGACAATATTTTAAATTCTCTTAAGGATGTGGGGGCCTTTTCTACTTCTCTAACAAAAGATTTTATTTTACCAGAGGTGTGTTCGTTTATTAGGAGGTGTTATCCATGAATCAGACCATGTTTGTCATGTAATTAGATCATCCAGATTATGCCTATAACACTTTACAAGTATGAAAAGGATTTTTTTTTGCTTGAAGTTGACTAAACATCTTACCAAATTTAAAAGTAATTGCTTTGTCTGTAAAATCAGGCTGTAAAACTTAAGACAGAGGCGTTAATTTAGAAGGTAGAGTGAAATTAAAGTACTCCTTACTCTGAAAATTATTTTTGTTTTGGAAAGCAACCACTAACTTGAACTTTTGTTTCTGTTCAGCCAAAGCACAGTGGCCAGGCTTGTCTGGTTTAGGAGGAAATGCAGAGATGAATTTTAGAGATGAATTTTTGACCAGACCACGTTTGCAATCTACAAGTTCATTTCCACAGAAGAACTTCCCCTGTGCCTTCCGTGTTTCTGTCCCAGCTCTGTCAGTAGCTGGGTGCTGTTTGCAGTGCTGAGGTGCATTGGAAGCTGATCCTTGGCTTTCCCCCTGCCCCAGCCTTTGTCTGCAGCCGTGGGTGAGGGCAGGCCCAGCTCCTGTGCCTGCTCCAGGGAGATAACGGGGTGCTTGTTCACCACGGCTGTTATCTCCCTGCCATGTGCCCCGCTCCTGCCTGCTCTGCTCAACCCCAGCCCTCAGCAGCTTGTTTACATTTCTGTCACAAAAAAAGAGACCCCAAACATCTCCTCAGAATGGGGGTTTTGTGATTGATACAATCAGAGATGAGGGTGAGGTTATTTAATGGAAGTCTTGAGTTGAACTAAAATCTCTGAGCTAAATCACAGCACACCCATATCCTTCAAGCTGTCAAACAAAACATCTGGTTATGATAATCATTATCTTAATTGAAGAGTTCTAGCTCATGCCATGCTTTTCTTCATTAATGGAGAGAATTAATGAAAGAATACTTAGGAAAGTACTTAACTATTTAACTAAGAGCTACTTCTGAAGTGAAACACTGCTGAAGGAATACTGGAATTCATCTTAGCCTCCTAGATAAACTTCCTCCTGAAGAACTTCACCAAGTTAACCATTTTTCAGCCTCCAATGCTGCAGTACAAATGTGCTTCCTTAAATCTGGCTTGCTTGCAGACAGAGTCTGACACACTGGATTTAGTACAGCTGCAGAATTAACATTCAGAACTCCCATGCTGCACAGTTTCCCCACGTGTTACATAAAAATGCTGTGCAGTTCCTGTCTCCAAAGCTCCTCTCTCAGGGCTTTAGCTGCCTGTTTGCCTCCCCTTTGGTTGCTGTTTTCATTTATACAAATCCAATTTTACACACTCACCCCAATTACTGTTCATTGGGAGATAAATATTGTAAATTGATAATTCTGCCAATATTGGCTTAACATTCAAGGTGTGACAGCTTCAGAACATATTTTGAAGGTTTGTTGTGTTGCAGGTGAGGGGAGGAAATGTGGTTTTCTTTGAACACCTGAGCTGTAGAGCTGTGATGGTTTGGATGTTGTTGAGTTTCAACATCCACAGTTTGGGATCCATCTCTATCTTGTTTAATCCTTCAAGGTAGAGAATGGCTTAAATTCCATCCCCAAATTTTCAGAGTTTGTCATCCAGAGACTGAATTTAATTCTGGAAGGTTTTGGGGGAAATAACTGATTTGATTTTGAGAGTAGATGGATTTTAAAGTAAAATTTAGGTAAATACCATCAGGAATATCTCCTCCTCCTCCTCCTCCATGACTTTTCATGGCAGAAGTAATTCTGTTATTTTTGTATTCTAAAGAAATATTTCCTAACCTTTATTTTACAAAATTCCTTTTTAGCAACCAACTAAATTTTTTGACTTTCATCAGTTTTTCAGCCCAGATTTGGAAATCATTCCTTCCCTGTTTATCCTAATGGTCCTTCCCCTGCAGGAGAATCCAATGGAGTCAGCAGTGAAGGATGGACTGGGAGCAGTGTGAAATTCTTGTTGCTGTTGTTGCATCTCCTGACAGGAGAGCAGAGCCACAGAGGAGGAAACAGCATCAACATTCTTCATAAAGCAGAGAAAATAGGTGCAGGCAAATCCTTTAAATTGAACTCTAATGAAATTATTGTTTATGGCCCAGCTTCTCCCTTCCATCCAGAATCTGTCATTTAGGTGATTGGGCCAGCAGGTGCAAACATAATTGAATTCAGGGAAATAAATAAGGAGGGAGGCTGGGGATTGTTTGCTAAAAAGAAGACATCTAGTTTACTAATTAGGAGGATTTATAGGATGCTGCACTTAAAAAATAGATTATTATTGATAGTTCATCCTAATCATGAGAGTTACTTTATAGTTTGGGGTTTCTTCCAGCAGTAACCAGGAACAGCAGCCCCTCTGCTCTGGGCTCTGTTGTTTGCAGCTGGAAACTTTCTGAAAGGCTGCACAGAAACAATATTGTCAATTTAGAGAGGAGGTAGCAAAAAATGTGTGTTACATCTGTCTTTGAATTAGTTACTCAGAGGAAAAAAGGTGGAATTGTTTTTAATGATAAGAGCATAAAAAGTTATGGGACTGTAACAAACTAAGATGGAAATTGCTTTTGATATTCTCATCTAAAGGTATTTTAATGGAAGTCAGAGGTAGATATTAAACTAAAATATTTGTCAGTGGACACTGCTGAAGTGCAAGTTAAATATTTTTAAATTTCATTTATTTTAAAGGCAGTAGTGCTGATAACACTGGCACTTAGGTCAATATCATTTCTCATTAAAGTTCTTTTAACACTCACAGCTTTATCAGTTACCAGCGAGCTCATCACAGCAGCCAGGTATGAATTCCACATTTGCCTTTATCTAATTCATTTCTCCATCCTGCACTTCAATAATTTGAATCTGAAGTATATCAGGAAAACAGAGTTGTTTTCTTCTCTTGGAGAGCTCAAGCAGAACTATTCCTCACAAAGAGGAGCAAACAGCCAGGCTGAATTACCATGGAGGATGCTGCAGCTGAGCTTGTAAATATTATTTTGATAGACTTACATTTCCTTCTGAAAGGAAAGAGCATTAAGGAATATTTTGAAAATATAGAAAGGGAATAATAGAAAATAAACCCAAAACCAGTAAGATGAATTTGGCTCACCAGCCTTTTTGCCATTTCATGTCTATCATTCATTTTTGAGATGTATCAGTTATATCAAGCTGAGGCCAGTTCAGTTTTATGTGCCTGTAAAATGGAGTGGATTCACCAGGATCTGGCCCATTCTCTTCTGTCACCTCATATTTCTGTTACTGGGTCTGTACATTCTATTTTAACAGTTTGGAGAAAAAGAAATGGAAATTTCTAAGTAAATATTTTTACATTCAGTTACTCCATAGAGCTTCTGTATTGTGTATTGCTCCAAGTAGTTCATCATGATGAAATGCAATGCTGAAGTAAAAGAGTTAATTAAAATTTAGATTGGAAATTGAAATACCAAATGGATCCAATCTGAGAGTTATGATTTCAGGTTTTCTTGTGCCCAGCAACAAATAAATGAATACCCAAGGAGTGGGACAGCCATGCACTCAGCAGGAGCTATGGAATAAAGAATCTTTAATACAGAAATGTGCACTTTGCTTTTGGCAGGGCTGTTCTGAGAAGGGCTTTATAATGCCCCAGGAGACTGGATTGTTCTGGATTTGGGAGGAACCAGCAGGTCTAGAGGTGTGAGGATGTATTTGCCATTCCTCAGCTGCCTCAGGAGGTGCAGAACTTTGCTCCTACACTTCCCTCTGGGTGCAGGCTGATGTGTCCCATGGACAATCCAGCTTAGTGTAAAAATGACTTCATTTTGCTTCTGATTTAATTGCAAAATCATTCAGCATTCGTGTGTTTTCTCTGTGAGTAATCCAAATTTAGATTTCACTGTTGGTGCTACCTGGGTTTTTTTGTGTGTTTGTGTTTAATGCAGCTGAAAGTTATTATGTAAAATGGGTAAATTGGAGTCTTTAAAGGAGCTGCCAACTTGCATTTGCCTGAGTTACTTCAGCAGTGGAGAGCAGAGGAAGAATTCCAGACACGTCATCCTGATTTCACAAGTCTGCAGAGATCTCAGAGTGGCCTTACCCATCTGTGTGAGTAGTGAATAACTCTGTGCTTGTGTTCCTCACGTGTGTGCTGCAGCCATGGCACCCATGGCACCCACAGCTCCTCTGGCTGGGCAGACTGGCCATGCCCTGGTGGCACAGCAGAGTCCTCAGGGTGGGCACAAATGGGCACTGGCACCCAGAATCGCCCTGCAGTGATTGATTCACCCTGCAGGACTTCCTCTCTGACCTTCCCCCAAAACACAAAAATTGCCATCTGAACATTCCTGCTTCTCTGCTCAGGGACAACATTTAGCTCATGTTTAAAGTGTTCCTCCCAAAACTTGACATTTTTCTGTGTTCACTCAGCCTGAAGTGACAAAAGATGGGAAGGAGAGGAGAATGGGAAGGGAGACTTTACTTGCTCTAACCTTGGCTTCCATACAGAGAAAGCCACCCTTGTGTCTGGGCTTCCACACCAAGGCACCAGCCTGGCCAGGGATGTTGTTCCCAGCTCCCTGCTCTGAGCTTTGTTGTTCAGTTTTGTCCCTGGCACTGTGGGACAGATTTCCCCTGCTCCAGAGTCCCCTCAGCACACACAAATTCACCTTTCAGCTGGGCCCTACAAATCAAACCCTCCTCGTGGAGCAAACCCACATTCCCTTCCTTGTTTTCACACTCTGTACCCATGAAGGGTCCTCCTGGATCAGTTCTAAAGGGATAATTGTACTACTTAAATATTAAGCAACCAAGTTCTTTTTTTATTGTTAAACCAATATTAAAGTAGGACAAAGCTGATTTACAGTTTATGGCAGTGTATTCCAGAGTTGGTGTTGCAGCTGATGTCCTGCTCCAGCAATATTGGCACTGCCAGGAGGCACAGAAATGGAAATTTTAATCAAAAAAACTTTATTTGAGATCCACTTCAGTTCAATGATAAGTTAATCTTGCCTTGTGAACTCCCAGGCTGTTAAAAAGGGCAAATGGCTGCAGTGTCCTCTGAACAATTCAAACCCTATTTTTCATCAGGAGATGATTCCAGTGCCCTGGAATTGGAAGTTGGGTGTCTTTTCCTCACAGATTGTTATTTAATCACTATATATTAGCTTTCATTGCCCTTTTGATAGATTTAGGCTCATAAACTTCTCGTTGACTAGATTGAATTTACCACGATGTTGTTACTTTTTATGAAGAGAATGAATCAATAGCAGATCTGTTGGTTTGCACTGAATTGTTTATTTTAAGGGATGTTTAAACTTTACTGAGAGAAAATGGAAGGGCTGATGCCCAGTTCTCCTCTTTAATACTCAATATTTGGTAACTCTGAGCACAACCAGCAAGTGCTGCACACACTGTCCAGAGATCCAGGGCCAATAATATTTCCTAACATTCTTTGAAATGTAAAATATTTTGCAGTATTCCAAATTTATGGCATTTAATACTTGCAAATTACTTTATTGTTGTAATAGAAGGTTTTTGTTTCATTACTAGGGAATATTCCAGAATATAACTGTTTTTTTCACTGAAAATAGTGACTTTGTCTTAAGAATGTGTCTGATATCTGCATATACACACACACACACACATATACATATGAGGAAATTAATCTGTACAAACCACTTGGCTTCATCTATGAATTTGAAGCACAGTATTAAGAAATAACACTATTCACTTTATCATTGAATTTTAGGGATTCTTGCTTTTTATTTTTTTTGCTCTTTGTTTAATAATAATTACAACAATCTATTAATCAAGTTCTACATAGACAAGTGCAAAACTGTGCCTAGTTGATCTAAAAACTTGGGAATTCTTACATCAGTGTAATCAGGTGATAACAGCCCAGAGTTTGTGCTTGCTGAGGGATTTATTTGGATTCACTGTTGCCTCCATGAGCTCCCTCCCCCCTTTTTTATGCATCTTTATTTTTGTATTAAGTGGTTAATTAAATCTGGTCAGGTTAACCTTTTTTGATGATTAGAAGTAGGAATCTCAGGCACTGGAAAGCAAATCATTTTGGGTGGAACATCTTGTTCTTGTTGGAATAATTATCTTTGTTTACATTCACACATCATTGCTGCCTTGAACCAGACATCTTTGGGGAAAGAGGGGCAGTGCCCAGAGCAGGTTTCAGAAATTATAAATGTACAGAAATTATAAAGGAGAAACATTTCCCTTCCTTCTCCTCTATGAGCAAAACAGGGAAACAGTTTGGATTAATAATCCAGAATTCCAAGTATTCACAAAGAGCTGTAATTTGTTGTCAAATAACTTTTAAGAGCCAAACCTCCAGGCTGCCCAGCTGAACTGAGTGCTGCTTCCTCACTGAGAATTCTTCAGCAGCAGCATTCCAATATTTTCCTGGTGGAGTATTTGTCATTCTTTTCCAATTATTCCTGTTATTATTTTGTAACTCTATTTGTCTTTGTTCTGTGGCCTGTTCTTTTTTGAGTGCTAGTGAAAGCCTCTTGGCATTTTCCCTGTCCTTCTCCTTGGTTTGAGATTTACTGCCAACTCCTCTTCCCTAAAGCCTTTTTTTCCCTTTTTCTCCATGCAATGGGATCTTACCTCCATAAAACTTTTGCTTTTATTGGTCATGGAGGAGTGATTTTATCCCAGAAAAATTCTTCAGCCATCAAGGTGGGAAAGAGCAGAAGGAGAGATGCCAAAGTGACCTCCTGGCTGATTTTCTGGTTCTTCTTTGGAAGAATTTGACAGCTCAGTCAAAAGATGTTCATTCTGAGGATTATTTTATTTTGAACATGACAATTTTTTAATGAACTGTTGCTTCTCTGGGGCCAAATAGTGGGATCATAGGAGATCTGTAAGGCCCAGGAAGAGGGATAGTAGGAAATTAGAGAAGAAACAGAGTAAAACCACAAAAGATTTCTTGGTACCACTATAAACCCATCATATATCTGTGTGAATTCTCTCTGCCTCAAAAAGGAGATGTTAAAAGAGCAAAAGCTGTAGAGAAGGACAAAAAGTGCAATCAGAGATAAGGCAGGTGTGGGGAAGGTGAGCTGTGTTCCCATGTTCCTTCTACAAAGGCCTCCAAGTCATTTAAAGCTGTAACTTTCCTTTATGCAATTCCTTTTCTGATTAAAATGGTCTTCTGTAAGTGATTCTGTGATACATATAAATATTATGGTTATCAGTCTTCACAGTTAAAATAAGGCTTTTTTCTTTGGCAGGAGGAAGGCTATACATGCAAATTCACATTCCTGAAGCATTCCCACTAACTCTGCCCTTCTGTTCTGGCAGAATGAGGAAAAACTGTGGGGTTTGTATTTCCTTTTATTTGTTTCTTTATGTATCCTGTGCTCTCTGATTCTCACTTATTTCTTATTTCATTATCTTTCCTGTTCTTTTTCTTTTTTGTGGCTACACTTGTGGCTGCATTTTTTCTTTTATTTGTTTGCTTTGCCTTGGACTTTCTCCTAAATCCTCGTTTTCTTTTCAGCCAGACCTGGATAAACACACTGAAGCATCATTTTTCTCTCCTTCCATTTCTACTTCCCTTCCTCTTCTACTTCCATATCTTTTTCCCTTTATTATAATTTTCTCCTTAGCATTTTTTGATGTTTTTCTTTCCCATGAATTTTCCTCTCCTTCTTTTGATATTTTATACTTTACCTCAGTGGAGGCTCAACAAAGATTTGGACATTTTTTCCTTAATAGTGCAAAACTGGATAGGAAACCACCTTAAAAATGTGTGGGACAAACTCTGTCCTAACTGTCCTGTGGCATGAGGATGTCTGGGAGCAAATAAATTCCTGTTTAGCAAATTTCACTTCTCCTAAAAATTCAGGCTCCATCCTTCCAGCTGGAAACTGGATCATAGAATGGGTTATTACAAGCTGTTAAAATGTGAGACTGAGGAGGGGGAATAGGCTGAAGTTATTCCATGGATTGTTCTGTTCTTTGTGGGAGGCTGTTAAAATAAAGCAACAGTATAAAAGATGAATTATACAATTTAATGTAAAGCTGTTGGAAGCCATTAGGATATTTCTTCCTTGATTGTCTAACATTTGTGTACTTTTTTACAAAGTTTTACATTTTTTGGTTCTTTCCGAACATTATGAAAATTGTACTGAGAGGAGTAAATTCATCTGCATAAAATTGACTGCAAAGAGCAATTAGTCCTTCATTAATATGCAAATTTGGTCCAGTGCAGATTCATCTATATATGAGGCTTAAATATGCAAGTCAGTCTTGCTGTGCAAGAAGCCCAGATGCTTTTATTTACTTTGAAATTGAGGGATTTGGTTAATGATGTTGTTGACAGGAAAACTTGAATAAATTTGATGATCACCATCTTTCATATTAGACGAGGCCCATGGAAAAAAATTACCGAGTAAAATACCAATTTTATTTGGTAATTTCCTATTACCAATCTTGTAATAAAATGTAAGATAGAAAGTAATAGAGTTAGATTTCCTAATGTAGTTATCCTGAGACTTAAACTGCTCCCCAAAGATGAAGCCATTTTTCTTAAACTTTGTTTTTCCAGAGGGTAAAGACATCTCCATAAGCTGTATGAATAACACACTGCCTGGAGATTTAATATTGGAAACTTGGTTCTGTGACTTGGTGCAGTTGGTGAGAGGATGTGAGCCTGGGAATGAAGGAGCAGGAGCTTTGGAAATGGTTCTTTGTCATCTTCCATGATTTATTTGTAGGATCTTCTCAAGAATTAGTGTTGAGGCCTTTGCCCTGAACCTGTGGAACACCCTGGAATCTGTCTGAACACACAGCCAATTCTATTTGGATCACCCAAGCTCCTTAATAAACAGTTTCTTTAATATCTTTAAATCTCTACAGCCCTTGGCAATGATACTTTCTTCCTGCTGGCACCATAGGCTGGCTCAGAGAAGCAGGGTTTTCCTCCCCAGTAAATCCAAGCTGTGGTGTGTCTCACCTCTCTCCTCTTTTCCTGCCCCACAGTTCCTTTGGCACAGCCAGGGTTCATTGCCCTGGTTTTGTCCAGCATCCATCACTCAGCCAGGAATGGGAGCAGCTCCTTTGCACTGTTCAGTCTTGATTCACCGGCAAGATCCCACAGGTTTCTCCTCCTCATGTTTCTTCCTTTTTTCTTTCTCTGCAGTTCCCTCAGCCCTAAATTTAGCTTTGGCTTAAGCAAAACTGGTCTTTGACTTCAATCATGCCCATTTTTTCCTGGTCTTCTGTCTTGCCTGAGTGAGGCATTGGCACTTCCAAAAGAGCAGAGAAATGTGGTTTAAATGGACTGAGCTGTGGGGTAATTTATAAAGCTCTGGTTGTAACTACCTGAGGACAAATTAATAGATGAGACCATTTGATTCCTCTGACTTCCTGGCACAGCTGGTTGGGATATAAATCCTCACAACAGTTGGTTCCCAAATCCTTCATGTGCTGCACCAGGCAAAAAGTTTCTATGACCATGTTCATTTCCCAAAATTGTTCATGCGGTCTTGCAGGTGAATGCAAGAGCAGGAAAATGAAGATGGAATTGAGAGTCTGGGGGGAACAGAGGTGAGGTCTGATAGCCTTGTAAAGGCTCTGGTTATCCTACAGGGGAATCTGTGGTTTTTACCATCAGAATGAGGCACTGACAGTGTCAGAAGGGAGTTTATTTGCAGTACTGAATAGTTTAGGAGGTGATAAATTGATTAAAAGGTGAAACCTTAAAAACCACACTATCTGCTGAGACTTAAATAGCCTTTACCTGTGAGAACACAGAACTGTTGGGCAGTTTCTGGTATTTTTCAGCACCATCCACAGCAATCTTGGCTTTCTAATCTTGCTCCCAAAAGAGGAAAATATTAATTTTGAAGTGTATAAACAACAGGCATCTCAGCACAACCTGAGGTTGTCTCCTATCAACTATGTAATCTTTATATTCTAGATTAATAAACACTTCAGCCTTGGAGTTTATTAGTCCAAAATATATTTATTACCTCATAAATTCAAACCCCCTCCAGTTACCATCTAATTAAACTGCAGCGCTGTGCATGCTATCTTTGGGGATGTATTAATAATGGAATTATCTTGTGAAACAGTAATTACATACTTTGTGCATTCTTTGCCACACTCTTTCTTCAGTGTCTGTGTGATGAGTGGGGCACACAGTGCTCCATTGTTTGGAGCTCCTCCAAAGTCTCTGTGTATCCAAAGATAAGCAGATTTTTTTTTTTCCCTCTTAGTAGAAGAGGGAGAAAAGTTTGTGCATTTTTTGTACTCAGGAAAGAGCAATAGCACCAGCCTAGGAACAGTTATGAAACATGATTGTGCAAGTGATTTTAGCTCTTGCTTTCTCCTCACTCTTTGAGGAGATTACTCTCAGGAGTAAAAGCTCCTTGCAGGATTTGTTTTGTTTTTACTGCAACTGCCAAAAGGTGAAGACAACCACTTTATCTGCAGGAGAATATTCATTTATGGCACTTCACTGGTGATACAGGTTTGAAATGGGAAAATGGGCTTAAAGCCTTCTTCAGGAGAGATTTACTCTCAGCTTTCTCCAGTGGTAAGTGTACTTGCTGTATTCTGATTTATAAATGTATTATTGACTCTGTGCTTTTGCTTTATAAGGTTGTCCCCCACCTTCTGCTCTGGATAATTTGTATTGACAAGAATTCTTGTGCTCATTTTTCCTCCCTTACTGCAGAATTGGGTGTCTGAATCCTGCCTGGTGTTCCCTCCCTGCATGGAGAGAGGCACGGGAGGCAACACCTTTTGCACATAACTTCCCTGCAGTTTTGAAGTGCCTTATCTCTAGTTCAAGTACATCTGTTGAGCAACAGTGGGAGTGTGTGATTCCTGTTGACACAGGCTCTGCTCTACCTGACAGGAGGGGGGTTGATTGTCCCTTGTGCTCCCTTGTGGCTTTAGGATCCGTGTGCTGTGTTCTCCTGCCTTTGGTTTGTTCCCTGCAGTTGCTGTGCAGGGTCTGCAGGAGAGGAAGGGCACTTCCCACCAATTTCCTCCCTGAATCTTTCAGATCTTCCCAGCACAAGTTTTGCCTTCTCCCTGGTTTTCTGCTCCACAGGTCCTGATGTCTGATGCCAAATACAAAACTGAGTAGTGGTCCCTCACTTCACACAAAGGGGTTTGATTGAACTTCCAGCTGCAGCTCCATCTCCACTCCTGTCTTGTGATTGCAACTTCGTGTTTTACTTGCATTTTGCACTCATTCAGGGGCCAAGTTTTCAAGCCTTCCAGACTTTGACTTGTTTGATTTCACTGCAGAATCCTGCAAGGATTCTGTCAACAGCCAGGCCAATGTGTCTGAAAACACATGGCATTTCCAGTACCTAAAGCCTGGTCAGGTGTGAGTATCTCAGTAGTAAGAGTGACTCAAACTTGTAGCTTTGATTTTCAATAAGACACTATTTGCTTTATCCAGTAATTTTCATCTGCCAGCACTCAGTTATTTAAATCAGACTGTTTTCATGGATGAATGTTATTCTTTGGGAATAAAGAATGCCTGACAAGCTTCTGTAGTTCAGTGAATAGATTTTTGTAAACCACGTAATGAAATGTAATTATTGTATGATATATGTTTTACAGAATCTCAAATGCCTTTATCAGCCCAGTGTCTTGGAATTCACCTTCTGAGACTGAACATCTTGTGCTTGGTGTCTTCATAAAAATGGGGCTTATCCCACTGTGTTACCACAGTGCAGAATGGAACAGTTTCCATTGTAATGAAGAGCAAACATCTGCAAAGAATAATTATATTTATGCCATATTGCTCAAACACACATTATTATTATTACAGCTCAGGATTAATTACTGGTTTGTCAAAACCTGCTGATCTCAAAACTTTTGGTTGTCTTATATTTCCTGTGGCTGTTGATAAAAAGATGGAAAAGATGCTCTGTGTGTCCCCAGAATGGTCCCAGGTTTTGTCTTGCCTGTTCTGTCACTCTGGGTTTTTGTGCCTGGTGTCTGATTTGGAAACTTTCAAACCAGACACCTTTCTGCTCTGTTTTTCCTGATGTGAATAAATTCACTGCAGAGCAAGAGATGTTTGTTGCCAAGCAATTGCTTCAGATGAAACATACAGAAGGGTAATATTTTAGTTTTTTTTTTTTTTTTTTTTTTTTTTTTTTTTTTTTTTTTTTTTTTTTTTTGCTACAGGCATGAATCTGAAGATGAATTCTGGGAATTTAAGGAAGGAAAAAGACAGGGCTTTTATTTCTTAAATTTTTTCCTTGTCTTCTGTATTTGCAGTGATTGCTTTGAGTCTGTAAGGTCATCATGGTTGAAGGCATGAGGATGAGGACATCAAAGCCTTTGCCCACTTATGACAATTACTCTGGAGACAAACACAGCTCAGGAGACAAATGTTATGAGCTACCTGTAAGTTCTGGTTCACAAAACAGATGAGAATCCAGAGATACTCCTGAACTTGGAAATGAAATTTATTCTCAAGGTAATGGTTGAGCTCATTATCTGCTGCTCTTTCTAAATGTGAGGTAAGGAGAGCAATGCCCATATATTCTGTCTATAACAGCTGACATGTTTTTTGCATTCCTGTGTTTGCCTAAGAAGTCATGGATAATCAATTTGATGTGCAAAATAAACTGCATGGATGAATTCTGATACATATCACTTGCCATGGCTGTGCTGTTAGGAGAGGCAAAAACTTCCAGGAAGGAAACAGCAAGGAAAAATCTGCCTGATAATTTTCTCATCAGTTTTTCTCCAAGGACATATCTGTAGGTGGATTCTATAGACAGTGTTTGGGTATTTTTCCCCCCTTGAGTGGCTGGTTCTGTGTGTGTCAGTTATTTTCTCCTGCTGTATTAGAAATCAAAGCTAAATATCACTTCTGGATAAATATATCTATATTTATATCTCTACATCTACCTCCTATAATGCTAACTAGGAAAAACTAACCTGAAACATTTCATTTTCAGCCTTTCTTATTATTTAAATATATATTCTAAATTATTTTTAAAATTCCCCACATGCATTACAAATAACTTCCCATCTGATTGGGAAACAGAATAGGCAGGAACCAGCAGCAGACAGATGTGATTATAAAAGATGTTCTGTTTGTTATAATGAGACTTATGGTCTTAATAAACTCTTAGAATGTTTTTAACACAACCAAATTAAGTAAGTTTAAAATCTGATTTTCTAAATCTAACCCTATCAGATCACTTTTTGCCTTATTTTTGAGGATACTCCACCTCGAATTTTTCTTAGATTTAGAGAATTTCTCACAAAATAAAGTTCCAGCAGAGAAAAAAGGGAAATTTGTACAGATAAAAAAGCATGAATAACAATCCTGATCAAGTGGAAAAAATCAATCTGTGAGCTCAGACATAGTTCCACATCAATCTCCTCCTTTCTTGGAAATCCAGATTTCCCCCAGAATATCCAGCAGCGTTAGGTAGCCTGTCAGAATTTCCTCATAATATTTCATGTCCTTGTGCTGGGAAGAAACAGCTGGATATTTTGTGTCATGATGTGACCAATCCACCTCTGTTGTTGTCATTTTAATTGCTGGGGCTGTATTTTTAGGTCCTCCACAGAAGGTCTTTGTAGTGACAAGCGAACGGTTCACGCTTCGTAAGCAAACATAAAGAATGCTGCTGCTAATTGGAGAGGGAGTAATGCAGTTATGATTCCATCAACATTTAAGTTACATTGGGAAAGGACACGTTTGTTCTTGTGCCTGTGTTGCCACAGAAAATTTTACTCCAAGTGGATTTGGTGGGGAAGGTTTTGGAACAGATTAATCCTGGAATGACAGCGATGGGGGAGATGGGAGTTAAATTGTTCTAAGCTATATCTACAGAAGAAAATCAGCATTTTATTGCTCTTGCTTTGAAATTGTAGTTATTAATTGCTGGCTTGTGAAGTAGATTGTCTGTGAAAATGGAAAGAATGGACAGCCTCAAAAAACTCCCTTTCCCCTGCCCTGAAGAACTGCAGCCACAGTGTTTCATGTGGAGGAGGACTCCTCAAAAATCACCAGTTTCCCAGAGAAAGGAGGTTCTTATTCAGTAATTCAGGTATTTTGGGTGTTTTCCCCTTTATATTCTGCCTGTTGTACCTATAGACTTCCCAATTTCTGAAAGCCTGCTGGACCTTGTGCTAAACCTTGGCTTTTTTCCTGAATTACACTTCCATGGAATACTTGGCCGTGGATTTACAGTTTCACAGTTATGTGCCCAAAGTTCTTTCGCCTTCATGCTGATTTAATTATTTTTCTACTCCTATCTCTCTTCTCAGGTGAAGCCTCATCTTGAGCAGCCTTGGGAGGGCCAAAGGTGCTCCCTTTTCCAGTTCCCTGCCTGGGTTTTAGCAGATACCATTTTTTAGCATCTCAACAAGGAAATCACAGCAATTTCCATGGGAAGAATCCCAGAGATGACAGGGCTTCCCCCCAAAACACTGCCTGTGTAATTGCTGAAGACATTCCAAGCCCCTCTAACGAAGTGCTGTCTGCCAGTCATTCTGTTCTCCTTGCAGGACCATCTGTTGCACTTCAAATATGTAAAGGCCTCTATCATTTATTGCTCCAAACAAATCCAGGCCTTTGTCTGATGTGCTGGAGCTCCTGAATGGATTCTCAAGGTGGTTTCACAAAGGGCAGGGTGTTCCCTTTGGTTGTCCTCCTTCAGCTCAAATTTCAGAGCACAAAAATAATGATTAAACCAATATCTGGATATTTTCAATTACTTTAGAAATGAATTACAAACAATAACAACTAAAAATATCTGAAATACATTTTTATTCAGCCAGGAGGACATTGGAAGGTTTTTGCCTCTGGTGAACAAATCTTTCCATGGTAGCGGTGTCCAGATTTGATATATGCTGAGATTGGAATGAAATTTACCTCATTTTAACTAAATTAATTAGCTTATTTGTATCTGAAAATAGTGATTCAAAGGAATGGTAAAAAACAGAGTCAGCAGCTTAAAATGCTCAAGCCTTCCTTAGCACATGTCCTTTACAAGGATGTAATACTTGGTTGTACAGTCATTATTTATAGGTTAATTAGGATCCTTTCCATGAGTAAAATGAGCAAGATCAGGCATTAAAAGATGCTGGTTTTTGTTTTTCCTGTTGCAGATTTTAAAGAGGCTCTACAATCAGGTTGGAGAAGGTGAGCATTGTATTTTCACAGCAGAAAAGTTCTGTTCAGAGATTTCCAGCCAGAGAAATCCATAACAATTTCTGTCTGATTAGGGAGTGGTCCTGTCATTATCCCTTTCTCCTCTTTCCCTTCTCCTTCCTGCACAGCAGCTAATGTTCTGGTCAGAAGTAATAATATGTTAGATCTTGAATGTCAGTAGCCCCAGAGATTCTGACAAGACTATTCATGTGCATTCATATGTCTTAACCAAAGCTGACACTAAAGAGAGCAAGAATTCTCATATTCCTCTTTTTATTGCTGTGCATTAAACTCAAATCTTCTCTTGGAGACCTCTGCTAGAAATGACAAATCCACCATTAGAAAGAGGCATTTTAGCAAGGTCTAAACAAAGCAGCTGGACATCAATCTGGCACAGGGCAGAGGCTCCTGGGAGAGCTCAGAGTGCAGAGCTGAGCTCTGATTTGCACCTTCCAAATGCTGGGAGATAAATACTAATGGGAAATCACCATTCCTCCTAATCCTTCTAAATTTCAATTAAGAACTGATTTTAATTTTTTTTTTTTAAACTATAGGACATGTCCTTATAGGGATATTTGGATTCTGGTAACTTGAGGTTGTTTTCTGAGAAACACACACTGAGTGAATATTCTGCTCTACCTTTTACTCTGGACATATTTTACACTCACTTGTAGCATGGTGTACTGCACATGTTTGGGTAATTTTGCAGGGATCTGATGAAGTTGTTAAAGCCAGGTAGGCAATTTTGCCAGCAGTGATATTTTTAATCTTCTTTTTTTAAATGGTTTGGTAGTAGTGACTAAGGCAGACTAGGTGGCTCTGGGCAGCTCGCCATTTGTAGGTAGTTTAATTTGTTAAAAATTATCTTTCTTCCCACCCAAATCCCCTTGAAACCATTTGGAGAAGAGAAGTGTTGAAGAGTTGCCAGTAATAAGTCCTGCTGAGACCTCTGTATCCTCCTGACAGAAATGTTGGTGCCAACTGGAGACTGACTGGCACGAGTTTGAACTCTACACTACTTGATATATTTGCTTCACATGCGCCAATTACAATAATTACCACCTCTGCAGCTGAAGTTTAAGCACTCACTCTGCACTCCATACCTCAGGTTGTTGGCAGTATGTTCAATCCTATAATCTCAATTTTCTTGGAATAATTAAGTAGAAAAGAAATACTTCAAAAAATGAGGAGTCTGAATGGAAATCAGAGGCTGAATAATAGAGTTGTTTGTCATGTTGCTATTGTTAAGCTGCATTTATTTCTATTTCATCTTTATTTCTAAAAGGCAGCATCTTCTTTTGCCTGCAGAGATTCACCAGGAGATGCTGTAATCCATTGACTTTTACATTCAGCAGTGGAGAATCTCTTGATGTGAAGGACAAAGCAACATGAACTCCTGCTTTGTTTAGATGTTTTAAAAATATAAATATTCCTTTCAAAATAAATGCTTTGACTAGAAGAGGAAATCACCCAGCCCTTACTCCTTTTGGCTGGAAGTTTCCATGTGAAATTGTAGGGATTTAATACCTGACAATTTAATTCCTGGCAATTCCACTGGTTTAAATCTGATGCAATGGGGACCATCTCTCCCCACCCCTGGTGTCTTTCCAAGAGACTGGTTAATTTTTAAATTGGATCAGCAACATTTAAAAAAAAAAAATTGGTAAAGTTTCTATTACACAAAGATAAGCCTTAGACTGAGCACAAACTGACTTGCCTGTAGCTTTCCTAATATGATTGCACTGTGCAGAGTAGATACTAAAATTTATATTAGAATTTCTTTATGCAGGTTCCCTCTAGGGAGAGGAAGAGGGAAGGAAAAAGCTTCATGTGACAGATGCTAATTATGCAGCTTAATGCACTTCTGGAAGTTGCAGAGATGAGAACTCTATAAGAACCTATCTACAAAACAAAGCACATTTTCAACAGCATTTTTTCCTCAATGCTTTTTTAATCTGCCTCCTCTCTGTTTTATTTCCCAAAGAGTACAAAGGGCAGCAGTGTCTCAGGTGCAGAATTCACCAGCCATGGATGTGACTGCTCTCCATTGTGTCTTGCTGCTCTGGACATGGAATTGGGAAAGCTGCAAGGTTCTGAGCCAGGAGGAACTGGAGTTCAAAATTCCCCAATTGAAGTGTTAGCTTGCTTCCCTCTTTGGTGGATATTTTATCAGCTCCTTATCCTGGGTTTAGGTTTACTGGATGCTCTGCACTTGTGCTGGGGTGCTACAGAAGGATTTGTTGTGATGGATGTGTCAGGACTGATGAACCGGATCCCAAAATGCTTTGTGAAGAGAAGTGGGCTGAGGTCCTCAAAGCTGGAGGTGCAGCCACACCAACCCCAGTGTTAGACACTAATCCTCTCTTCCAGACACTGAGCTGTGCTCTTTGAGGGAAAAGAAATGGGAAAATTATCCTGAAATCAGTCCAGACTTGCAAGAGCCATTGTCCTGGACATCCAAATCTAACAAATCCCTTTTACCAAGGGATTCTCTTCCCTCTTAGTGACAAACCCAAACCAGCTTTCATGCGCTTAATGCAGAATCCTGCTTTCCCCGATGTCTTTCACGTTTCTCCGAGGGGAGGAGTGACTCGAGAGCCTCTCCCCAGGGCCATCGGGGTGCCCAGGGACTCCCGAGGGGCCGGGGCTGGCCCTGGGCACCCAGGAATGCTCCTGGCAGCCCTGGGCTGCAGCCAGCCCGGGGAAAACCATCTGTTCCCCTTGGAAAGGGGTTTGCTTCCCCCGGAGCCCTCCCCCCGCATCCCGGCTCCGGCCCCAGCTGCCGTGCTGCCATGAGCACTGAGGGAATGAATCTCCTGCGTTTAAAAATACTCCGCTTCTATTTAGATGAAAAGAAGAATCTTGCTTGCCTACACTGGCATACAAAAATAGGCTCAGTGTGAGTAAATCTTCAAAGTTTCTCTTGGTGAATATATCTAGCCTCACTTCTTTTTTTTAACTTATCATATAAGTTTATTTATAGAGTGTCCTTCTTTCCTCCTACTCTATCAAGACATTTGCAGAAGGTTGTCGCTCGTCTTGTTCAGGAGTCCTGAAATAATTTGCAGGGCCTTTGAAACATCATCGTGTTGCATAGTTGTGATCAACGTGCTGCTGTTGCATGAACATATATTTTAATGTGAATGTCAGGTTAGCTGAGACATTCAGGGCTTTCTTTTACTTTAGGTGCTTTACACTGGTTTGTGTTTTCACTCGAACGCTGCAGTAAAAATTCTGCATATAGTAATTCAAAATTTTCCGTTTTACATGCAAGGCATTGCCTAGAAAATGAATGTGTAATATGAGAGGATTAGTAAGATGCATACACTTTCCAAACATCTCTTAAAAATAGCTTTCACTGTCACTGTAGCATCTTAATTCTGAATAATCTCACAGTCCTTCTGCAAATCTGTGCATGTAGTAACAGAGAAGCCACCTACTTCATCCTCTTGAACTGCACAATATGGATCCGGGCATGGATGGAAAAAAATGGGTTTGGAGTTGGGCTCTGCTTTGGCAGAGAGGCTGTCTGTGGGACTGGTGAGAGCATTAATGCTTGCATTAAATATTAAAGTCAGCTTTCACAATTCTTGCCTATCTTTTCAAAAAGGCTCCGAGCTCCTCACTCTGGAATTTGCTCTGTGCAGATCTCGGGAATGCTCTGCCAAGGGGTGGAAGCTGTGGCAGGGGAGCCAAGGCAAGTGTTCCTGAGCTGGGGCACACTCTGTGCCCGGACTTTGGCCCGGCCTGACCAGAGGTGCCCCGGGCTGGGCACAGAATCCCAGGATTTCCACAGGGATCGCTGAGTCCAGCCCTTATGGCCCACACCGGGATCAGCCCTGGAATGGATGGGAGCCCCAGCAGGGATTAGGGAAGGGTGTAAATACCGAAATGGGGTTGCCAAAAGACTCGCCAGGCTCTGCTGCGTGCTGCCGGGACATGGCACAGCGGGCACGAACTGATGCCCAGGGAGCTCCACCTGAACATGGGGAAGAACTTATCCAAGGGGCACTTTACCCAGAGAGGTTGCGGAGCCTCTCTCGTGGCAATATCCCAGACATGATCCTGTGCTCCTGGCTGTCCCACCGCGCTCCTTCCACCCCGAGCCATCCCCACCATCCCGGGGGCCGCGGGCCCAGCGGGAGCGGGACTCGAACCCGCGGCCCCGCCTCCGCGCCGCCTCCAGGCCCAGCCGCTAGATGGCGCCGGCCCAACGAGCAAGGCGGGGGCTCCGCAGCGCCCCGGACGCCCCTGGCGGCCGCGCGCCGCCGCCGCACCCGCCTTCCCCCAGCGGCGCCGGCGGCCATGGCGGTGCGCGCCCACGTGACGGCGCGGCGGCCAATGGGAGCGCGGCAGGGGGGCCCCGACCGCCGTCCCTGTGGCCGCCATTAAAGAAAAAGGGTCTCGGAATTACCCGGGAGCCGGATCCGCTCCCGCTCCGGCCATGGGGGACCCGCGCTGAGGCTCCCGCCGCCACAGGATGCCGCGGCCGGGCAGCCGCCGACAGAGGCACCGCTGAGGGGAGGCGACGCGCCGGCGGGGGCTTCGCGGCACCGACTCCGCCAGCGGCAGCAGCGGCGGCGGCCGCCGCGTCCCTGTGTGTCGGCGGCGCCGGGAATTGCGGGGCTCCGACCCCTTCGGGCTGAGCAGAGCCCGGGGCTCGGCCGCCGCCTCCCCGCCCTGCCCAGGAGCCTCGGGGAGGGGGCCCTCCGCCCACCGCCCCCGCGGGGACCCGCACCTGAGGAGAGCGAGCGGTCTCGGGGCTCCCCCGCCCCCCCGGCACAGACCGCTCCGGCCGAAGACGATCGTTTTTTATATTCCCCCCCCTCGCGCTTTTTTTTTTTTTTTTCTTCCCCTGTTTTGTTGTTTGTTTGTTTTTTTTTTTTTTTTTTTTTTTTTTTCTTTCTTTCTTTTTTTTTTCCCCTTTATTTTTGAAGGACCGGCCTCGCAGCTGAGCTGGTCCCTCCCTGCCTCGCCGCCCCCCCCGGGCTCTGGCGGGGGTCGTGTCCCCCTGCCCGCCGTGAGGGCTCCGCTTCCCCCGAAGAGACTTTGCGGGGTCCCCCGGCCCCCGAGGACAGCTGGGGAGAACCAGGCTCCCCGAAGACACTCTGCGATTTACCGCGTCCTCCTCCTCCCCCGAAAAGGCTGGGGATCGGCCTCCCGGAGACTCCTCCATCCTTCCCCGAAGAGACTTCGAGGGTCACCCGCAATTTCCTCCTTCCACCCTTCTCCCCCTCCCTCCTTTCCCCACGGAAGGAATTTTTACCCAGCGGAGGATATTTTGGTTTCGCCCTCGCTGCGAAGAGTATTTCGTTTTGGGGAGGGGGGGTTTCCACACGGGAATTTAATCCCCCGCTGGGCTACTAAGGAGACTTTTGCGGCCTTTCTCTCTCAAGGAATACCTTCCCCCCTCCCCTGCCCCCGCAGATGTTTTTTTTGGGGTACACCCCAGGAAATTTTTCTTGCTCTGCCTTTACGAATTCTTCAGACTGGCCTTGCTTCTGGCCCCTGAAGTTTGTTTTTATGATTTTAAATTTTAATTTATTTGGAATATTTTTGGAGCAGGGGAGAAGAATCTGACCCCCCCACACCCTGTTGCCCTCGGACTCCGAAGAGACGAGCCTGGATTTTTCTCTCTCCCACGTCCAATCCTTCCCAGTCATTCCACAATTTGCCCCTTTCTCATCTGATGACTAAAGGAACAGGAGGAAGAGGAGGGGGGGTTCTGGATTAATTGCCCCCGCTGGATTATTTATTTTTTCCTGCTTCTCTTGCTTGGCATCTGAGAAGAGAGGAAGGAGGGATGTCAACTGATTTTTACCCCTAGCCCCCTGGATTAATTACCCCATTTTTATTCTCTTGTTGGATCAATTACCCCTTCACCTTACCTCCTCTCCCTCCCCTCCTTATGCGAACGAGAAGACAAGAGGAACAGGGAGGATTTTGATCTTAATCTCCCGTCGTTGGATTACTTACCACCTCCCTCTTTCTGTTCTCCCCTTCCACGGCGGCTTTACACCCCCGATTGAGCTCCAGAAGACGAGAAAACGTTCTGAGTTCCTCTTTAATTTTTTATTTTATATTTTTTAAAATATATTTCCCCCCCCCCACCTCTCTGTCTCTCCTCGCGGGTTATTCCCCCTGCCACTATTTCGCGTGCGTGTGTCTGTAAATCCCTTATTTAATTGTATTATTATTTGTGCGTGTGCAGAGCCCCCCTCCCCCTTTCCCTCTCGCTGTCTGTCTCTCCCTCTCTCCCTCTCTCTCTCTCTCTCTCTCTGTCTGTCTCTTTCTTTCTTGTCGGAGGCTGTGGGATAATGGCGTGTGGGTTGTGGCTGTGAGGATGAGTTCCTGCTTCGTGCCGAACGGGGCCAGCCTGGAGGATTGCCATTCCAACCTCTTCTGCCTGGTGAGTGTCGGCCCCCGGCTCGCAGCCGCCCGGGGCCACCGAGGGAAGGGCTGGGAGCTCCGGGGGAGGGGGAAGGGGCAGTGGAAGCAAAGCAGCCATTTTTAGCGGAGCTTCTGCTGGATGAGCCCTCGGAGTAGGCCCTGCCTGGAGCAGCCAACTCTCCCATGCCCCTCTGGTTCCCCTCCATCGCTGTCTGTCTCGCCTCGCCCCTCCCTCCGCTTTCTTCCTGGATAGCAGCCTCCCTGGAACTCGCCTTTTCCTTCCCTTTCCGTGCCTTCCAACTTTTCCTCCTTTCTCCCCTGCCCCTGCCTCTGAGCCTGGTGTTTCTCGGAGCTGCTGCTGCTCCCGGCCCCACATCTCGGGGAACTTTCTCTTTTCCCTCCTCACTCGTGACATCCCCGGCGAATCCTCCCCTTCTTCCTCGCTTTTACACGGATCCCTTTCCCTGCTTGTTTTTATTCTGGTGATGCCCTGCCTGTCTTGTGTTTTGGTGTGCACCATTTTGTAGTCTTTTTTTTAAACCCAAATATCAAACGGTTCATATTGTTGAATTTTGGTAGCTCCAAGAGTAAATTCGATGTAACTGGACTGTGATGCAATTTTTTGGTGTCTGTGCTGAGCTGTTTCATCAGCTTTTAATGCAAATGAGCTAATCTTAGCTGTCTGCCTGATATTTATGATCCTAGAGATTGTTACAACAATCCTGTGCCAATCTGTGGCACTCATATTTTTGGATGGAGGGGAATCCGGGCGGCCTGACTGTGTCTGCAGCCTGCATCAGGCCTGCAGCTCCAGATTAATAGTACAATTTTAAATCTGAAAGTCTTTCTGAAGTAGCAACTGTTGCAGACAACCTTTCATCTAAATTGCTCTCCTGCTGAAGGTAGGGAGGCTGCCATGTTAGGTTTAAATGTTGCAGTAATCTTTTGTGTGTTGTCATATTGGGAAGACAAAAAATAGTAACTTCTTAGCAAATGCCAGCCTGCCTGGCTCTGCCTTCCCAAAGAGAACCCGGGGCAATGCCTCCCCTACCTGCCTTAAGGTGCCTGTGCTGGAGTGAAAAAACTGAGTGCTAAAACTTGGTGTTGTGGTGGAGATAATCCAGGAATTGTGTGCTTCCTGTTACACATGGTAGTGGCTCTTTCCCTGTGTAAAGCCAAATTAATTTTTGCCTAGGAAGGGGTTTAGTGGATCATTATCAGCGTGGTTGCAGGTCTAACATATAATTGAATGATAAAACGAGGATTTAAATCATTGAAATGTGGTGTGAGGAATGAAAAGTATGATAGCTCCTGGTAAAATCAGTGAAGACGAGAGATTTCCTGGGGGAGAGACAGAATTTTTTTGCCATGGAGAAACTTGTGAAATTTTCCCAAGTGGTAGATGGCTGGAAGAACGTGTGATTTACTGTATCACCTATTTCCATGGAGTAATCTTGGATGGAAAAGGCAGTGTATGCATAAGTAAGCAAAAAGAAAGATGTTCTTTGCTAAGGCAAGTGTTTAGGAGATTGGACTGTGTCAGTCTGTGAATAATAACATTACTCACTCGTCTTTCACTCTTTTACTTTAAATCAAATCTGCTTTTTCTCTGTGTACCCTTAAAGCTGCAGTGAAAACAAACAGCTCTTGCTTTCCTGCAGTTATTAAACTGGGAACACCCAGGGATCCTAAAGCACACACAGAACCAAGCAACCAACGCAGTTCCGCGAAATCCTGGGGGATCCCTTTCTCGGATCCCTGTCCCCGCGTGCGGATGTGCTCGCTGTGGACGTGCCTGCACTCTGACAGCCCTTTTCTCCCTGCAGGCTGATCTGACTGGCATTAAATGGAAGCGTTACGTGTGGCAGGGCCCAACGTCTGCCCCCATCCTGTTCCCGGTGACGGAGGAGGATCCCATCCTGAGCAGCTTCAGCCGCTGCCTCAAGGCCGACGTGCTCAGCGTCTGGCGCCGCGACCAGCGGCCCGGCCGCAGGGAGCTCTGGATATTCTGGTGGGGGGATGACCCCAACTTTGCTGACCTGATCCATCATGATCTCTCAGGTAGGAGCTTGCTGGCACCTTCCTCTGGTCACTGGAAGGATCTGTACGTTCTTTGGTCACTGGAAGGATCTGTACATTCTTAGCTCGCTGCTACTCAGGGCTCGTTTCCGACACCTGCACCAGGTGGAGTGTTATCTCCAGAAAAGATGAATTTGTTGGTGTAACCCTCACCAAATTACTGCAACCATCTGCTCTCCCCCTTGGACTGCTGGATTTTTCAGAAACAAGGGATTTTTGGATTTTTGGTCCCCACTTGTTCCCTTGAAAGAAACAAAACACAAGCCTATGAGTTTTGGCAGCTTCTTCATGAGAAAGCTGTGCTGAAAGCTGTGCCTGTGATTCACAAGTGATGTCTTAAACATGTTTTGATAAGATCCCTTTTGTTTGGGCAATTAGAATTTTCAAATTCAAATGGTAAAGCTCATTTTATTATGTAATAAGAAGTGTAGAGGTCTGGGCAGCTCTTGAGCTTTTTGGAGTTGTCTTGGTTGGAATTCACACCATCAGTGAGAAGCCCTCAGAAGGAGGCACCAGGAGCTAACCAGCTGTTTCCATGCAAAATCTGTAAACCTTTTTGTTTTTATGATTCCTCTCCCCCACTTTTCCTGGTGCCCTGAACCTGCTTTCAAACCCAGCCTTTTGAAAGACTGACAATATTTGTATTTCTCAATAATGTTGTACTTCAAATTTGGCACCTTCCTTAGGAACTGTTTGCTTGTTGAGCTCAATTCCCCACGTAGATGGTTCCAGCTGCTTATCAGCAAGGTGACGAAGTTAGATATTTAAATTGGGTGAGTCTAAAGGTGAGACTCAACTAATTTGAGGGAAAAAAAACCCCAACAAACACATCACTCTAATTTCCTTTCAAATAATGTACAGCATTCAGATTACTGAAGTGTAAAATGAGCCCAAGGTTTGGTGACCTGGTAACCAGAAATTGTTAATGCTGCCTCTCTGTGTGTGTGTGTGTGTGTGGATAAGCTGGAGAACAAACAGGAGTTTAAAGTGCCACTGAGGAAGTTGACTTGAAACAATTTAATAATGTGTGGAATTTTCATACAAAAATACTGTGATCTGAAAAACAATTGACGCACTGAAATGATGTTTATTTCTTTGAATAGTTGACTTCAAAGATTGGGCTGTTGCTCCTATTCCTGTCTGTCCTGGAACTACAAACTTTGCATTTTAAATGGCACTTACACTGGAGTTTGCTTGATATTTTAGTGCATTGGAGGCTTCCTTATTATGACCTATAAATAACCTCAGTTGTGACCTGCAGGGAACATCCTTTGTGTGCCTGAGATGTAACTTGGACCCAGTGCTGGGTGGTTTTGGCCTGGGCCTGCCCTGAGCCAAGACCAGCACTTGTGTGGAAGGACCTGTGTGAATTTTGTGTGCTGTGGGATTAAATTGAGACAAACACATTTAGAGTGGGAAATCCAGTGAAATTTAAGCCATTTGGAAAGTGCAATTTTGTGCTGCCTAACCACTAAAATTATTTGTTTGAGCAACTTTCTTTGCCACTTCTTGAATCTGTCTGCTGGTGATTTATCACAGAGGGACATTTGGAAACAGCAGTGGTTTGTAGCTGCAGTTCCAGCTCAGCCCCTTGTTTGTGCTTGTCCAGAATTCCCCTTTTGCACAGGTAGATAAGCAGGTATCATCCCAGGGAATTACCAACTCTTAACCTCTCTTAGGGTATAAGGCAGAGATAGGGCAGGATTAGAGTCTCCCAGCCATGTCTTTGGGTATTTTCTTGGTTCAGGTCACCTGTGGGTGCCTGTGCTTCCCCAGAGCTGTTCCACACGTGTTGTGTGCAATGCTGCTGCTCCTCAGGCTGTCACCTGCAGCTGTGTCTGACACTGCAGAGGTTTTGTCCTCCTGGAATGAAAAAGAGAATTTGTGTGTGAGGCTCTGGTGCCAGGAGCTGGGATAGATCCTCCTGTGCATCACAGCTGGGGGGTGCCCACAGCTGCACTTTTTCTCTTTGCTGTTACACAAAATCTTCACGTGGATCTCACAGAAGAGAGAATTATGGCTGAACCCAAACAATGTTATCTGACCTTTGTCGTAGCCTAATGGATTTTTTCATCGGTGGACAATTTCTCCTGGTAATTCACACTGCCTTGTTCTCCCAATGACTGCTTGTTACATTTTCAATGGGAATGATAAATGACTTCTTAGCACAGGCTTGTTACCTGCAAAATTGATTGGAAATTGTTTGCTGCTGGAGGCTGAGGTGCTGCCTCATTTGGAAGTTTGCTGCTGGATGGGTGAAGGATTGTCCTGCAGGATGGGGACAGGGAGGAATGTGGGAGCAGTTTGTCCCTTAGTGTCTTTGGACAGATTTCTCCTGGAGAAGTGGCCCTTGAGAGACCCCTGGTTAGAAATCTGCCAGAGCCACATTAATAACTCTGATTCTGCTCCCTTTGCTCTGAAACTCTGCCTGCTCAGGACAGGTTGGTATTTTGACAGTTTCTGAATTTTTGGTGATGTGCAGTTTCAGTGAACAATGGGTGTTCAGTGACTGGAACACATCTTGGTTATCAGCCCCGGGGGATTTGAAATATGTCAGCTTCCCTTTTGTCCCCTTCCCAAGATGCCTTCAGCAGGGGATGCAGGGTTGGGAATGTACATCTTTGCATATCAGATTGGAGAAATAAATGCTATCTCTGTGTTCAGCTGCACATTCTGCAAGTTCACTCTGTGCCCTGGAGTCACGTTTGAATCCTGCTCGTGGCTGTGTCAGGGTTCTCAGTGCAAGCCTTGGATAAGTGTCTTGTTGATGGTCAGGGATTGTTGTTGCCTCGGGGCATGTCAAAAGGAGACTTGTTCAGAGATGCTGATTGATCAGGAATATTGACTTCACTCAATCATTTATATTTTTCCCTTCCCTAGGAACCTACTTACTGTACATACAGCCAAAAACCAGAGCTCTGTTTCTATCCCAACGTAGCTAGAGGCAGACAGAAGTTAGTGAAATGTTATTTTAGCCTCTAACAACCTCAAAGGTTATGTTTTTGTTCTGACAGTGAGGCTTGATTATAGTAATTCTTGCAACTCAAACCCTAAAGTAGGACATCTCTTCCAATTTCAGCAGGCAATGGTCTCTCACAGCTCTGATCAGCAGTTATTTTATTAGAAAGGTTCTTTCTTATTTTCATGTGGCTTCTTCTGCTCTTGGATTATTTTCTTTTAAATTGGCAGTAGATGATTTTAAACCTGAGAACAGTGGGGTATGAATTATGTACAAGACATAGTCCCAAGGAAATGGTTACAATTTGATTAATGCTGGGATAGGGGAATGCTGCTATATGGCTTTGACCTTCAAATTGCATCTCTTAAATGGTGAGCTGCAAGATGTATCTTTTTCATTCTGGTGTCTATTAAATTTGGCTAATTTACTTTAAAAATTAAAGAGTTGTCTGTCATATATCAAGATAATCAGTTTTTGTTTGCTGAACAATCTTGCTCATGCTTCTGTGAGGGGGAAATGTATAAAAATAATGGTGGCTGGAGGAGAGCTGGGGAGAATCCTGGTGTTTGTCTGGTGCAAACAGTCATGGCAGCACAGACTGATATGTGCTGTGTGGTTTTCAATGCATGTGCATTCTAGATCAAATCCCTGTCCCCAAAAATGCAGTGAGGTTGTGCTGATGTCAGCACTGAGTGTCTCACTGCTCCAGGACAATGGAAAGCAGAGGATGAGCCAGTTCCCATTCCAAGGGGCTGCAAACCCTGCCAGTTGCAAGGAGTTGGCAAAGGCAGCTTGGAAAAGAGTTCAGCCAGTGATGCCTTTTTAAAATAACAATTGCTCCCTAAGATCATTTAACTCCTACAAAAAATACCAACAAAAACCCAACAAAAAGGGGAAAGGATGCTTTTACACCATTGTGCACCTGGTGTGAGCAGGGTGAGCTGCAGCCCCGAGGCTGGGCAGGATCTGTGTGTTCTGAGGCAGGCAGCAGAGGCTTTCCAAGTGTTCCTGCTGCATTGATGCTTCAGCATTTCCTCAGTCCTCCATGTTAGAGATGGAGCCACTTAAGCAAAAGTGCTGATAAGCATTATGCAAAAATTACTGAGGCAGTTTTATCAAACTTCTGTGTCTGGCTGTGAGCTCAAAGGTGACAAGATTTAACTTTCCCTCCCCATCTTTCCCTGACCACCATGCACGTGAAACATCAGTGGAGTCAGGTGAAAATGCTTTGTCACAGGCAGGGAATGAGGGTTTGGCACGGGGTCGTGTTGGTTGTGTGTACAATGGCACGTGCAAAACCACCTGGATACAGCAGAACACTGAAATATTTCACTTGCACTGCCACATCTACCTGAGTGTGGAATTACCCAGTGTGATGGAGGGTATGGGATCCTTTAGCTGGGAAGTTTTTCAGTTTTTCTTGTGGCTTGTAGCCAAATTTACACCTGCAAATGGAGAGGGAGAGCAGTTACCTTGTTATCCTTACAAACTGCCATGGCTACACTCTTACAGAGAGGTTCTGCTTTGAATTGTCAGGATTTAGGGAAGATTCTGCTGGGTAGAGAGCATAAAACCCCTGTGTGACACTGGCAAAGGCCAAGCAGCACAAAAAGCAACCTGGAATGGAGCTGAGTGTTCTCACTGTGGGATTTTGGACAGTTTGGGTGCCCAGAGTCTGGGATTCAGATTCTGTTCAGTGAGTGTAGATAACAGACACCACTCTAAGAGCAACAAACTTCAGCTGTCTTACTCAGATTCTTACACTGGTATTTTAAAATTGTATTGTTTTCCTTTTTTTCTTTGCTTCTCACTTGTTTCAGGCCCTCAAAACAGAATTTCAGTAGCTTTGCTGGGTAATTCTTGCTTTGAGCAGTTTAAAGTATTTTAATTTAAAAATCTGGGGTTTTAAATGGAAAACTTCTACTCCAAGTGTTTGTCATATCATTACAATATTGTGCACATGACTCTGTTTATTTACTTCCCTTGGAATCTGGGGTTTATATAGGAAGTTTAATTGTATAAATCAGGTGTGTGTCAGTGTTTTTATAACTGGCACAGTCATATAAAGGCAAAAAAGGAGCCTGTGAGGTGAGAAATGCTTCCAAAAGAAAAGTCTCACTCCTGATATGAAAGAATGGATTTTTCCCCTGTGTAATTGAAATAATTGGGGGGAACTGTACTCCAAAGTGGAGGCTGTGTTTCTTTGCACAGTTTATTTTAGAATTCATTGTTAATGGTGTGATAAACACTCAGCCTGTGGAAGAACTGGTGTTTACTGGTGTGCTGTGTGCTAAAGGAAGGAGGGAAATTCATGTTTTAAGTCTTGACAAAAATATCATTTTCAAGGCTGTATATTTATCTGTGCAATATAGATTTATCTCCATATATGTATTACTTCTTAGAAATCCTTGATTAGTAAATTTTACTAAATATCTATGAAAAACAATAAGCTTTAAAAACCTGACATAAATGATATTTTAATATTTAATGATACTCCTTATTCAGAATTCACTAAAATTACAGGAGTTTTATATTTGGAGGGTGCTCCAAATTTTTTCTTTACTCTTTACACCACACAAACAGAATGGCACAATCAGTAAAATGAACTTTGCTGGTTCAGGTGAGCTGTGGGAAGAATGGAAAGGAGAACATAAAACTTCTGAAGGCCTCCAATAAAATTGGTAACATTGAGAAGGTGCTGACTGATAAAGTTTGTTTATGTGTAGTATGCAAATTGCTTTTTCCTGGCCATTGTTTCCATGAATTCCTCATTCCCTGATCATTTTTAGCTTCATTTGAGGAAAACTCTGTCTAATATGTGATATAAAGAGAGAGGGAGCAGTGGGATATGAGCATAAATTGACATAAAAATAAGTGTGCTGGGGAAGAGCTGAGTGCTTTGGGCAGCTGAGAGAACTCATCAGAAATGAAGCACTTGTAACCTTCAGCTTGCCAGAGCTCTTCTGTGGATAACACTTGTCCAAAGTGAAATTGTGGCTTAGCACCTTTTGAAAAATGAGTCAGCAACTTCTTTTGGTTTGTTAGCATTATCAGATGGAACATTTGGATTTATTGTTTAAGAAAAACGAAAGGACCAAAGTGCCTCTTCCTCTCCCCCTCCTGTAATGAATGGTTTGCTGTGTACAATTTCTATTAAGTGGGAGGGGTTTTCTCATGTCGAGAAACAACAATTAGAATTAAGAAGAAAAATAGTTGGCAGATGTGAGCAGATGTCATGTTTGCTTCTCTCCACCACTAAAACAGGGGGAGGGGAAGGACTAAATAGACTTCAGAAAGTCAGAGAACACTTACTGCTGGCTTTTTTGCATGAATTTGAATAATGTTCTGAAGTGAGGGTTTCTTGAGCTGACAGCTTCTTCTACCTTCCCTTTCTGTGGCAAGGTGTGCCTCACTCAGAGCAGTGGTCTGGTGAGCAAAAATTGGAGTTTTAATTGTGATTTCCATCTCAGACCTTGCACTTTCTCCACGTAACACACTCAGCTGAGAGCTCTCTGGTTCTGCAATAACCTAAGGGAGGAGAGCATTCAAGAATTACATCCTGGGGCAAGTCCTTGCTTGGGAACTTGATCATAGCTTGGTGGTCCTGAATGGAGCTTCATCCATCCTAAATGGAGCACCTGGCTACAGAGAATGGAAACATCTCCTTTGTGTGAGCACCAAAACACAAGATTTGTGTTATTTCAGTATCCCTACAATCATCCATGGCATTGCCACACCAGGCAGCACTGGCAGAACCACAGGACACAGCCTCAAGGTGCACCAAGGGAAATTTAGGCTGGATATTGGGAAAAAGTTTCTTACAGAAAGGATGATAAATTCTGGAATGGCTGCCTGAGGAGGTGGTGGAGTCCCCATCCCTGGGTGGGTTTAAAACAAGCCTGGATTTGGCTCTCAGTGAAGTGCTGGGTTGGACTCAATGATCTTAAAGGTCTCTTCCAACCCAGAGATTTCCTGAATCCTATGAAATCTGTAATATGCCAAAACAAAATTAGGCATAAAAACTGGAATTAGCTCCTTCCATTCAGTCTTCTGGAAGCTCCTGGATGTTCTTGGAACGATTGCTGGATGTGTACAAACCAAGAGTGTAACCTTTGAGATGGTGAGGAGTTTATTGTGCAGCTAAAGTCCACGGTGAGCCAGCGCAGGAGTTAATGTTTGCTCTGCTGAGCTGAGCGGGGCCAGGGCAGCGCTGGGCACCCCCAGGGCTGCAGCTGGGGAGCGCCCCCCGAGCTTGGCACGGCCACCTCACACCCTTTGACTTTGGACTTTTGTTGCTTTTTGTTACCAGAGCCATGTGTGATGTTGCTGCAGTGAGTTACTGTGTTATCTTGTAGCTTTACAGTTTTTAAAAACAAGTTTTTGCTCCACTCCAGCGCTGGAGTAGTAGGGTGGTGGGGTGGGAAACTTTGTGGTGAGGTCTCTGCTTTGGGAAATGCTGCTCCTTGTTTTGCCTTGTCTTTCCCAGAAAATTATTTCGTGGAGTGATTAATCTGTAATGATGCACACCTCCTCTTTTGTAAATGATGGGGCAGGTTTGTTTACTCTTTTTCTGTCCCTCAGAGTTCCTGGGAGTGACTTTCTTTTACTCACAATACCGGCCTTGTGTGGAAATGAACTTTTCCCTGTGTGGAATATACCAAAATACAAACATGCTCACCATGTTTTGGTTCCAGTAGTATTGAAATTCCCTTCTCTGGCATCTCTGTCATAAATATTGTTTATTGTAATAATCTGTAAGGTTTTTCCTAACTAAAACTCTGAGGTGAGTGGCTTTCTAGACGCTCTCTAATGTAAGGATATCAAGACTTTAGTTAATAATATTGCAACCTTTTAAGCTTGTAAGTGGCTTCCAGAGAAAGGTGAAGGGGTTTATTTCCAAGGGGGATTTAAATGCAAGGATTTGCCTGTGTTGTGAGGTTTTCTGACCATGGAGCAAAGCAGGGGAAGCAAAATTGTGTGTGAGGGAGAGGGGAGCAGGCACAGAGCTGCTCAGAGCTGGCTCCAGCCCTGGGGATGTGCAGGGACAGGGCTGGGACAGAGGAGAACCTGTTCCCACCTGGGCTCTGTGGGAGCTTGGAGCAACGACCTCCACAGGTCCCCCCTGACCTAAATTGTTCCATGACTATCCAGAGACTGGAGTAAAAATGTCTCCTTATCTATGTCAGCCAAGCTTCTCCTCTCTCTGCTGCCTGGAGTACAGAGCAATGGCATCTGCAGAGTAACTCTGCTGGGTTAGTCCAAGGAGAGCAGAGCACATCCTGAGGGGTAGATGTGAACCACAAAATACCAGGAATTAGAGCCAGAAAGGCAAGATATGAGTGCCAGGGATTTAAGGGCAGTATCTCAGGCTTTATTATATTCTAATATTATTATTATCCTCCTGTTAGTGTTGTTGGGATGAATGATATCAGATATGTCCTGGGAGACACCCAGGGACTCCCAGATGTGCCTTGTTTTACCTGGGTGAGGGAATGCAGTGCCAGTGCAGCTCTTTGGAGCTGTGCTTGTGCTTTCAGGGCCTCTAGACCCTGTTCAGACACTGAGCAAGAGCCACAGTGGTGCAAGAAGTTGCAGCTCCTTGTCACAAATCTCACTTTTCTATTTGGCAAATCACCTTGGCTTGTGTGCCTGTGTTTGATTGTGGGCACAGAAGGTGTCAGTGTTTGACTGCAGAATCCCATTGGCAGGAGCTGGGCATGGTCTTGCTGATTTTTCTCTCTGTACATCAGAAAGCAGGGCCAGGCTGCTTAAATATCTTCATTTTTAATGTTGAATTAAAGAGAAAATTGACAGTTTTGAGTCTTGTGAGGAGAATCAGGTTGCTCTGACCAAAATTCTGAATCTGAGTATTTTTCATTATCATTGACGGTCAGTTGATTGCTGACTTTTATTCCTGGCTTTCTTCAGTCAATGCCACTCAAAGACACCAGGATATATTAAGTCTGGTTTTGATAAACTTATTTTTAAGCCTAATTGTCACCAATCCTGCAGGATGAGTAACCCAGACTCCCCAAAACACCTCACAGACAGATCCCACAGCGCTCCTGCAGCCTGCAATACACAACACGCTGCTGCCACTTGTTTCCTTTGTGTACAAACAACTGTTGAAATCTTCTTTCCCTGTGGGGGATGAGATATTTTTCCAGCTGATCACTTTTAGCAGCTCCATCACAAAGTGAGCGGAGTTATCTGAGCCCCACAGGCTGGCTTTGGTCGTGCCGTGAATATCTCTGAAAGCCTTGTGGGAGAGAAGAGGCTGTTGTGACGTGTGTGCCGTGACAGGATGGGATAAAAGGTGATTTCTGTTTCCCCTGTGCCTTGCAGAGGAGGAGGATGGGGTGTGGGAGAACGGGCTGTCCTACGAGTGCCGCACGCTGCTCTTCAAGGCCGTGCACAACCTGCTGGAGCGCTGCCTCATGAACAGGAACTTCGTGCGCATCGGCCGCTGGTTCGTCAAGCCCTACGAGAAGGATGAGAAACCCATCAACAAGAGGTAGGAGCCTTCACTGTGCTCTCTTGGAGAAGCTGGAGGGTTTGTTCTTTGTGCTAGAAGAAAGGTTTGATGAAGAGGCTCCTGTGGGTGATTTATTCTGGAGCCTGGGTCTCTGCTCTTTCTTATTTTGCGGCTTTTTTGGAGTTCTTCAAAAGTTTCTTAAGATGAAAGGAAGTAATGCTAAACATGGAAAATAATCTCCTCTGTGCTGTACCCATGACTTCAGAATCCCTTCTGGTACCCATGTCCAAACCATGGACAATGGGTGTTGGGAAAGAAGGTAGAGTCTTCCAGAGAGGAAGAAAAAGATACCTGAATGAAGGTAGGAAGAAAAATATACCTGAATGAAGGTGTCTCATCTTTATGGTCCTGCATGAAGGTATCTTACCTTTAAGGACCTGCATGAAGGTACCTTTTTTAAGGTCCTGAATGAAGGTATCTCATCTTTAAGGTCCTGAAGGAAGGTATCTCATATTTTTTAAGGTCCTGAATGAAGGTGTCTCGTATTTTTCAAGGTCCTGAATGAAGAGATTTCATATTTTTTAAGGTCCTGAAGGAAGGTATCTCATCTTTTTCAAGGTCCTGAAGGAAGGTATCTCATCTTTAAGGGCCTGACTGAAGGTATCTTACCTTTAAGGTCCTGAATGAAGATACCTTGTCTTTAAGGTCCTAAATGAAGGTACCTTTCTTTAAGGTCCTGAATGAAGGACCTTATGAAGGTGCACCTGCCCTGGCCCTGCAGGTGACAGGAGCTAGTTGTGCTTGCTGACACCAAAGACTCATCATGGAGAGCTCCCAGCTGAGCTTTGGCTAAATGGCATCCCATGGGAGATGCTGAGAGTTTGCAATGTCAGCTCCTGGTCAGAACAAGGATGGTTCTGCTGTCTGGGAATGCTGCTGTTGAAAGGATCCATGTGGCCTCCATGCTGGGGGGAGGAGAGAATTTTTGATCTAAATTGGAAGGACTTCTTCTCATGGTTCTAACGTGGTTTGACACGGTCTATGTTGCCTAGCAATAAATAATGAAATGAATAAAAACTAGGTTAGCTGGAACAAGTTTAATCGCTGTTCCCAAATCAGCTTTTAAAATCCAAAGTAATTTAAAGCTTAGATGATGGGATTTTTTGTGTGGCTTTTTTTTTTTTTTTTTTTTTTTAATGTGTGTGTATGTGTCTATGGATGTGTTAAATCTTGCATGCAGGAAATTTTGAGATCAGTGGCTTTGCTTGTTGGGTGTGGAGTTGGCCATTGTTGGCATCTTCTGCAATAAATTTAAACTTGAAAGAAATTGAGAAGCTGTTTTGGAGCAAAAGAAGCAGAAGCACATGTTTGTGTGTGTTTCTATTAGTAGTTGTGAACTGCTGCTTTTAATTTATGTATAAACTTGTCCTTTAGTTCCAGGCATTTCTTTCTCCACCCTGGTCAGGGCAAATGTTTCCTCTCTGGGGTGTCCTTGTCCATCCATTTTTTCTGCTATAAATCAAGAGGAAAGAGTTTACTTTTAACTATTTTGGCCAATATTGGGTTGGCACAGTCTGGGCTTTCCTCCTTTGAGGAACTGGTTGACCAAATTGCCATTTAAAACCAGCATTGGTTATGTCCTGGATTCTCTTGGAGTAATTCTATAAAGCTCTCTAGAGCAGCTGGAAAAGCTGATGAAAGCTTTTAAAATAAAATAGCAGTGTTTGTTTAATTTGGAGGCTCTGATTCTTTTTTGAAGAAGGTCAGAATGTCAGCGTGCTTGATGAAAATAACTGAAGGAATTGTGTGCTTACTCACACAATTTCATCATATGTAACCCAGAACTACAGGAGAAATATGTAAATAGCTTTGACAGATCTGTGTAAAATATTTTATTGTTGAGAAATGTCAGTATTTCCTACCAGATAGCTCAGTGCCATGTGATGCTCTGAGCCCTGGCTTTTCTGGAATGAAGTGGGGAATGGTGAACAGATGTGTGCTCTCGTGGCAAATTTGGCTCATCCCTCCCAGGAATGTCCAGAATTGGGATCCTCTCTGCTCTCAGCAAAGTTGGGCTCTTAGAGGGCTCAGTTCAGGCTGTGGGAGAGAACCAAACCCTGCCATGGGTGCTGTGTGCTGCCTCTGTAGCTCCAAACACTCCTGAGCAAAATGAACATTTCTGTCATGGCCAAAGTTCAACGTGACCCTGCAGCAAACCCCACACACAGGGACCTGCAGCCAGCCTGGAAAAAGCTCTGAGTGTTGCACCTGGGGTGCTGATACATCTCCTACCAGCCAGCTGCTCTAAAACTAACAAAAACTAAACCTTAATACAACTTCTGCATGGTTTTCATTCCTTAGGATCCATTTAATCAGCCAAACCTTTACAAAGTTTATAATTTTTTGTAGATGTGGCTGACTTAATTAAAAACCCAACTAAATCCCAAACAGCCCCTTTTGTGTTAGTGAGTATTGATGCACAGATCTGAAGAATCAGTTTTGAAGCTGAATTTTTGTCTTTCATCCCATGTCACTCTGCTGTCTTTGGGACTGTCCTTTGCATTAAGGTTCAGAAACCTGGGAAGGAATTCCTGTGCCTGTGTGATCTGAGGTAATTTGGTGTCCTGGGAAGGAATTCCTGTGCCTGTGTGATCTGAGGTAATTTGGTATCCTGGGGATGTGAAGTTTGCCACCAGTGTGCTTTGGATCATCATTTATCTCACCCTGCACTTTGAGGCTTGGCCAGCCACTCCAGAGAGTTGTTCCCTGTGTTTTACAGCTGCACATTTCAGTCAGGTTGCTTTTTCTTGCTGGAAATCTTCAGTTCCAAGGAACGTGTGTGGCAGTGGAGCAGGCAGTGCCCTTGGAGTGGAGGTGACTCCTTGCCCTGGCTGTGCTGGGTGAGCTGCAGGACCCCCCTGTGTCCCTGCCTGTCCCTGTGAAGGATGTGCACACAGAGCTGTTCCTTTCATGTGCAGCTGATCCCATCTGGATTTTTCCCAGTTCTGTTTGCAAGCCTGTGCTTCCAGAAGGGAGATTTTCTGTGCTTGCTCTCCCAACAATAGCGGTGGTGGCACAGCCAGGAGGGAGGCTGGGATTCCTGGTAGGTGTTGGGCTGTGAGGACAGCTTCTCCAGCAGCCCTGCCTTCCTGCCTCTTGCTCTGCTGGCCTTTTTCTCCTCGTGTAAGGTTATATTAAAATAAAAATTCCGTGGCATTGTACACTTGAATTTTAAAGGAAAGTCCTGAACGTTCATAATTGGCACTGGTGTGGTGCTGAGCAGGGAAATCAGAATGAGACAGAGTGAACACTCAGAACTGTAATATGTGACTCCTAAACAAATAAACTCATTAAAATACCTCTATTATATGGGATCTGTTAACACTTGAGCTGTGGGAGCAGGAACCCCTCAGCTGTGCCCTGTGCAGTCACCAACCCTGAGCTGCTCTTCCCTCCCAGCTCCAGCAGCACTGAGCAAAGGGACACTCAGGGATGGCTGGAATCTCATCTCTGAGAACAAGTTCATAACTTGGAACTGTCTTATTTGGGTAGAGTTTGGTTATAGTTTAAATTTGAATTCGTGAATTTTTTAAACACCTTTTTAAATGAGGTTTCAAAGAATAGTAGTTATGAGTATAAACTTTAGGGTTAAAGATTAATTAAACTATTTAGTAATTGAATTTTAAAAAGTTTTTTCTAGGATAGAGATTCTTTGAATATAGTAAACATTTTTTACAAAGATTTGAAAGTGGTTTCAGGTAGGATTATGAGTTTGGATATGAAAGTGTGAAGGTGGAGGAAGTGTAGTTGGATGAGACACAGATTATTTAGTATGAAACCAAAAAGAAGAGAAGTTGGTGTTACAGTTCAGCATCACCCTGCCTGGGGAAACTCTCTGAGGGTTTCAATCTGCTGGTTCCACTCCTGTTTCTCGACAGGGCAGGGCTGGAGCAGCTCCCTGAGGCAGGGGGTGTGTGCTGGGGTCTTGTTGCCCATTTTTAAGTGGGTGATTTCACTTTTCCAGATGAATAAAAAATCCACAGAGAGGATTTTGCTGAAGGTTTTTTCTGCAACCAAACAAAAAATTAAAAAAATCTTTGTATTTATCACAACCTGTTTTGGACACTTGGACACTACAGAAGCTCATTAATGTGGTTGAAATGACCACACATTAAATGAAAATTTGACAAATAGGAATGTAATTCTCTTTTCTCCTGTCCAAGCAGTTGTTTTGCTGCTTCTGCTTTCAGGGGTGTGGCTGTGTTGGTTTTATTCCAAAATCCCCTCTCAAATGGGAGATGGAGACTGATCTGTCCCACCCCACTGTGCTGGTTGAATTGCCTTTGGATGAGTCTGCTCCTCTTACTCATTACTGGGGTATACCTGCAATAAATATCATTAGGAAAGCTGTCAGATTAATTACTATTTTAGATAGAAATTAAAGAAATCAAATATGACACTCCTAGTGAAGTTCCAAGTGTTCATGTGAGGGGCATCTCTTGGAGTTTTTGGTAATAATTACAACTTGCTAAACTTTAACACAATTGAAATAGCAGTAAGCAAACAATTGAGTAATCCTGAATTGGTGGGTGGATCTGATAGACAGCTAAAAGTCTAGAATGCTAAAAGCTGCTATATTACTTGTATGGTTGCTTTTTTTTCCCCTTGTAATTGGGAAATAATGCAGCCATTGCAGTGGGTGGCAAAGCAGAACTTGTGTCTGATGAGTTCAGTAAAAATGGTGAAAAAACACCAGAGAAACACCACACACCCAAAACAAAAAATCCAAAAACCACCCCACAAGCCACTTGAAAATTCATAAGTGATAAGGTTATCATAACTTGCTGCACAGGTTTCAGGGTAATTCTGTTTACCACAAGTCTGGGTTCAGATTTTACAATACCAGGCCCCCATTCTCTTTTTTGTTAACTTCCCACAGAAATAGAAAATATAATAAGTGTATAACTTCATGGGAAGTGACTGCTGAAGAACATTCCAGATGCCAGTTTGGCTTTATTTGAAACCTTTGTACATCTTGTAGTTATCTTGTTTTGAAGGTTGCTTATCAGAGTTCTGGAGAGGGATTTTCTTTTCTCTGCCTCATCTTGCCATGAGGAAGAGGAGGCACTGAGGGTGACTGCTGAGTTTGGTGCAGCCCTGCAGAGGAAGAGGAGGCACTGGGGGTGATTGCTGAGTTTGGTGCAGCCCTGCAGAGGAAGAGGAGGCACTGGGGGTGATTGCTGAGGCTGGTGCAGCCCTGCAGAGGAAGAGGAGGCACTGAGGGTGATTGCTGAGGCTGGTGCAGCCCTGCAGGCTGGAATTGGGATGGCCATGGCTGCAGTGTGAGTCTGGGGGGGATTTTTTAAATGTGGGCCCTGGTGTGCCATCAGAAAGGTATTGGCATGAACAGCTCCTGCCTGTCTGCTCCTCGCTGCCCCCAAGACAAAGGGAATGCTGCTTTTAACCCCATTTCTGCCCTCTTTGCCTCCCTTCTCCCAGCACCCATGGTCATCTTTCCTCAGGAACGGAGAATTTTACTTCTCAATCCCCTGGGATGCTGTTGGGAATTATTATTATTAAGGATCAGAACGAGATTTCTGGGTGCTAAAGCTCAAAAATTCCTTCATACTCGAGAGAGTTAACTACCAAAACAAGGTTCACCCCCAGGTTTTGGGTTTATTTCTGTCTATTTAGTCTGCAACCAGTGTGCTAGTGCTGGAATATTTTCTATTAAGGCTGCTCGAGTCTTTGCAGTGTAAATTTCCTCCCTATGTTAATCTTTAAATCAAACAATGTCAACATTTTTTTGCAGCAGCTCTAATGAGGCTGCTGTGGCACCGTGGCCCGGCAGGAGAGCAGGTGATGTTTTTCCTTGTGCTGCAGACAGCTGGAATTGAGAGCTGCTGTAAGTAGGACAGTGCAGGATAAACAGCAGGAGCTGAGAGCATTGATCACATGATCGTCTCTTTGGAATATTGGGTTGCTACAGAGACTACAAGCAGACAAATTTAGCACTTTACATCACAAAGCAGTTTTCTCTTATTTAGCTTAAATTACACTGCTAGTTGGTTCATCAGGAAAAAGGAAACAAAATGAAAATGCTCTGGGTTTTTAGCTTTCAAGTATAAATCTGCTCTTTTTGTTCACTGAACAATAAAATAATACAAAAACCATCCAGACACTTCAGATTTTGTTAAATGACAATTTTATAATGCATTTCCATTTTGAACTTTGAAAAAATCTGGCTTAACAAGATGTTTGTAAATGTTTCAGGATGGGAAAGAGCAATACAGGGAAAGCTGTTCCCTGCCTTTGGAACACAGGGGTGTTTAGAGCTGTTATCCTTCTCCCAAAGAACTTCTGCATCTTTTTTCTTTATAGTAAATGTATATTTCCCTGTGAAAGCTTAAGTTCAGATAATTGAGATTTGCAGCCTCAAATTAAAGGATGCTAAAATCCAAGGTGACAGCTTTATTAGTCTCATTTAATTTCTGAAATACAGGAAAGTGAGCAAACTCTTTGTAGTATTGTTTATAATTGTATCTGGAAAAATAGATACCTTTGTGTGGATATATAAACTTCTTGCTGCCTCCTGAAAAAATCAGTTTGCTTCCTTTTAAAATACCATGCTGGAGTTTTAGTGTGTATAAAAATAAAATTGGTTTTATTGGGATGAAGCTAAGGCCTTAAATAATGAAGTTAATTTAAAATGTGGCAGTCTAAGGCAACTGTGGCTTATTCTGGAATACAGATTGCCTGCTGCATTTATATTTGTTTTAGTGCACATAACTCAGTTATGGAATAAATAAATATTTTTAACTCTCAGGTCTAAGTCAAATCAAAACATCCTCAGCCACAAAGAATGCTTTGGAGAGCCTTTTGACAGGAGTCATTAATGATGTGCTTTGAACTGGAAGGGTTTTTTCTACTTTGCTATTAGCTATGTTTTTGGGCTTTGTGTTATCATCAAAATCAGCTTTCTGCTGTATTTCTCTGCCTGGCCATGGGGAGTTACCCAGGGATGCTGGAAGAGCATCTCTGCTCCCTGCCTTTGTCCAGAGTGAGAGCAGCAATTCCTGCTCTGGCTCCTTCATTTCTGACAGAGCCTGCAGCTCCCTGGGAAATGGAGCTGAGCTTTTGCTGAGATTCCCTGCTCTGCTTTTAGAGTTGGATTTCTTTCCTATTTGCTGATCACAGCACAAGCACACTGAATTCCCTGCTCCTTTGCAGTCAGAACAAGACTGGGGAGTTTGGCAGTTCAGGATTGGGGATGGGGAGTGGGAATTGGGGATGCCACGTTTGGAACAGGATGGGCTTTGGGAGAGCAAAGGTGGAGGGAGCTGGAGAAGAAACTTCTCCCCAGTACCTGGGGGTTCCTGCTGCTGCTGGAAGGGTCCCAGAGAACTGCTCTGGTGTATCCCAGCCTGGAAAAAGGAAAGGGAAAGGAAAACAAAAGGAAAGGAACAGGAAGAGCAAAGGAAAAGGGAAAGGAAAAAGGAAAGGAAAGGACTTAGGGCTGTATGGGGGATGTGTGTCACCTTAAACCTTTTTTCCATATAGTTTTTCGTTTTCAAAAGAAACTATTTAATTGTAAGACTGTGTTCTCTACCCCAGGAATTTATTATAGAAGGGAACTGTCAGATTTTCAAGAGGAGCTTCTTTGATGCTTTGAATTGATTTCAGTGGCACTCAGTGTGAAGGACAGCTCTTGGGAGGGTTTCCCTTTGGTGGCTGAGGTTGGGAACTCTCCATTCCTGTCAGGGATTGATCCTTGGGGAAAATGCCCCACACTGACCAAGATGTGCCAACTTCTGCAATGAATAATAATGGTAATTAATTAATGAGGGCCTTAGCTGAGCTGCTGTGTTTGTGCTGCTGGGCCAGGTGTGCTCTCCCTGCTGGGCTGTCTGGGGCAGGAGGGCATTTCCCCATTTCCCATTCCCCCATTCCCCCATTCCCCCATTCCCCATTCCCCCATACCCCATTCCCCCATTCCCCATTTCCCCATTCCCCATTTCCCATTTCTCATTTCCCCATTTCTCATTTCCCCATTTCCCATTTCCCCATTTCCCATTCCCCATTTCCCATTCCCCATTTCCCCATTCCCCATTCCCCCATTCCCCATTTCCCATTTCCCCATTTCCCATTCCCCATTTCCCATTCCCCCATTCCCCATTTCCCCATTCCCCATTTCCCCATTCCCCATTTCCCCATTCCCCATTTCCCCATTCCCCATTTCCCCATTCCCCATTTCCCCATTCCCCATTCCCCATTTCCCCATTCCCCATTTCCCATTCCCCATTCCCCCATTCCCCATTCCCCATTCCCCATTTCCCATTCCCCATTCCCCATTTCCCATTTCCCATTCCCCATTCCCATTTCCCATTCCCCATTCCCCATTCCCCATTCCCCATTCCCCATTTCCCATTCCCCCATTCCCCCATTCCCCATTTCCCATTTCCCCATTTCCCATTCCCCATTTCCCATTTCCCCATTTCCCATTCCCCATTTCCCCATTCCCCATTCCCCATTCCATTTCCCATTTTCCATTCCCCATTTCCCCATTCCCTATTCCCCATTCCCCATTTCCCATTCCCCCATTTCCCCATTTCCCATTCCCCATTTCCCCATTTCCCATTCCCCCATTCCCCATTTCCCCATTCCCCATTTCCCATTCCCCCATTTCCCCATTCCCCCATTCCCCATTTCCCCATTCCCCATTTCCCCATTCCCCATTTCCCATTCCCCATTTCCCATTCCCCCATTTCCCATTCCCCATTTCCCATTCCCCATTCCCCATTCCCCATTTCCCATTCCCCATTTCCCATTCCCCCATTTCCCCATTCCCCATTCCCCATTCCCCATTCCCCATTTTCCATTTCCCATTCCCCATTCCCCATTTCCCATTCCCATCCCTGCACTGTCAGCTCTCTGCTCTCCCTCAGGACTCTGTAAATATTTTGCTTGGGTGAGCGGCGCTTTGGCAGCACAAGGTGCTCCCACTTCAACTCAGAAGTAATTCACAAAGACAAGCTAGGAAAACAGGAGATAGTAATTACATAAAACAAACATTTTCTCTTTCAGCTGAAACATTTGGATTTTTTTTTATTTACTATTAAAATGTGCTTTTAGTTGGAGCTTCCTTGCGCTGGTGCTGCCATGGGGAGCTGATCTGAGTGTGGATTAGTGGGGTCCTAATGCAGCCAATGTTTGGGAAGCTCTACAGAAAGTCCTAATGTGGAGACAAAACCAGCCCTAATTACCTTTTTATCAAGGAGATAGTTTCAGATTTGCTAATGGAAACCTCCTGTAGATGTGGATTTTAGTGTGGTTTCCCCTCCTACCCTTCAGTTATTCTTAAAAAGGTAGAAGTAGAAATTGTATTGGATTTATCCACAGCAGCTTCTGGTTTTTTCCCCCCATAAAATCATAATCCTTTGTCTCTGAAAGGAAAACATTTTTGTTTTGTGTGATTGGAGTGAAGAGGGAGCAGGGGGAATCAATGGTTTTACACAAATGTATTTTAATGGAGTGTAGATGAGGACTGAAGGTTGCTTCAAACAGCATTATTCCCAAGGAGTCTCTTTCTTACTTTATTTGTTTTTAAAGTTGCTTTCAGGATTGAACCTCAAGCTAATTGAATTCTGGTGTGTTCAGGACAAAAATCATAAAGAATCCTTGTTCTGATGGCACTTCATATCTCTACTCAGAAATCAGCTGGGAACTGGATTATTGATACCTAAATTCTGTGATTGGGGCTTTAATGAAATTAATTAGAAATATTCATGGAGCAACTTGATGTTCAGAATAAGACAAAAAGGGTTTTTTTAGGATTTTGTTTTCAGAACTTTCTGAATAAAAGTATATTCAACAATACCTGATGGTAGAAGTACTAAAAAGAGAGGTGATCAGTGCTGACTTTAGCATCAGATTTTTTTATTTTGTATCTGACCTTAAGGATGTCACTGATTCTCTCTTTGTGCAGAATAAAATTTCAAAGTGTTGAGGTGTCGGGGTTTTTTTTTCCATATTTCAGTGGTGAGATGCTCTGCACAAATTACCAGTGATCTTCTGAGCTACCTAAAATAGTCTGCAAATAAAAATAGGATGAACTCTCTGTTAGCAGGCAGGAAACCACCAGCCTGGTTCTGTTCCTGTGTCCTTGACTGAATTGTAAAGATAATTTGCCTATTTACCCCCAAGTGCTACGTGGCAGACTTTTTGCTTGATTGGGATTTTTGTGAGGTGAGTTATTGAGAAGATTAGAGGAGGACTTGGATAAATGGTGGAGAAAATAAAAAAATAAATAAGTAAATAAATAAATATATCCACCTTTCCTCTTTCCCCAGCCCCTTTTCCCCCCCCTTCCCCCCCATTTTTCCTTTTTTCCCTTTTTTTCCTTTTTTAACTTTATTTTTCCTTTTTTCCCCTTTTTTCCTTTTTTTACCCTTTTTTTCCTTTTCCGTTTCTTTCCTTTTTCCCTTTTTTCCCTTTTTTCCCTTTTTTCCCTTTTTTCCCTTTTCCCCCTTTTCCCCCTTTTCCCCTTTTCCCCCTTTTTTCCCTTTTTCCCTTTTTTCCTTTTTTTCCTTTTTTCCTTTTCTCCCCTTTTTTCCCCTTTTCCCCCTTTTTTCTTTTCTTTTTTTTTTCTTTTTTTTTTCTTTTTTTTTTTCTTTTTTTTCTTTTCTTTTTCTTTTTCTTTTCTTATTAGATTATGGTAAAGTTTGGAATATTCCTCCCAAGCTGAGGTTGTGCACTGGCAGCCAGGCTCTAGAAACTTCAAGAATTGGAGGATGTTCAAATGCATTAATTGAAAGAAAACAATAATAAAACGCCTGCATGTCTGTAGAGTTTCTAAGCCCATACAATAATTTGTGTGGGGGCATCCAGTTCTGCAGAGCTCTGGTTCTTCGTGTTCCTTCCTCCTTTTCTCCACTCCCTCCAAAGAGCTTCCCTGTGGTTGTGATTTTTTTTTTCTGTTTTAATTAGATTTCTTTATTTGTATTTCTTGTGATTATTTCCACATGCCTTGCTGTTTCTTAAGTTCTGTAACCTGAATAATTTCAGTGTGGGGAAGCAGTTTCTGAGCTGCTGGCTCACAAGAACCAAAGCGCATTTGGGTCCATGAAGTGTCAATTTTGCCTTTCAGGTTTGCTTTGTTTAAAGCACTTCCAGGGATACTTTGTGTCCCAGGTGGGATCAGTTTCCTTATCCCGACTTTCCAGCCTCCTTTTTTTACTGTGTATTTCTCCTGTGAAACATATTATCCTCCTGGCCACAACTCTGCTGCACCTCTGAGAGAAACCCCCCGGTGCTGGGCATTGTTCTGCTGTTTCACACTTGTATTTATAGCCAGGATTAGTGGAAATTGGGTGAAATTTGGGTTTTGCAGGCTGAATTGTGGCAGTGGATGCTCTCTGTGCCATGGAGGCAGAGCTGGGAACAATGGCACTGCAGCACTGGGTGCTCTCTCCCTGGATTATTTGGTTGGAAACCTCTCCCCTGCTGAGTTGAGGGGAAAAGAAATCTGATTTGGGCTCTTTTTCCTTGTTTGGATTTTTGGATTTGGCTTTTGCATGGTGACCTTGAGTTTTCCTTGCTGCTCCTTAGGACTGGTTTTGCAGTGATGAATTGAAATGCTTCTGTTATCATGCTGATGCCTCCCTTTGTCTTGGTTTATCTGAATTCCATCAGATTATGCCGTGATTGTTTGCCCTTTATCTGGCTAACAATGGGCTGTTTACAAGAGGTGAAGCTTAATTGCATTTAAAGTGTATATAGGGAATGTGTGCTTTTATTTTGAAGTTTTATCTCGCTGATACCGAGCTTCTGAATCGTGTCTGTCTCAGGGAACCAAGGCACTGCCACCTCCTTCACCCTAAAACATCCAATATGGTTGGGGAAATAAAATTCAGTTGGAAAATCAGTCTTCCACCATTTGCATAAGGACTGCAGTTTAATCAGATTTCCATACTGGAATTCAGTGGTGTGTTTTGTAGGCATCACCTCAGCTTCATCCTCAGTGCATTTTTAAATGGAACCTTCCTGGCATTCCTGAGCAGTGTGGGTTAAAGCAGTTCATAATTCATCCAGATCTTGTCTTTTTTGCCCCTAGAACACAATTAAACCCTGAGAACTGTTCTCCCTCAGAGCAGCTTCTCAGTCGGGTCACTGCAGCTCCTCTTTAAGGTGCTGCAATAAAAATGTGCTGTTCTGCTCCTCCTGAGCTCTCTGAGGCTTCTCTCATCCTTTTTGGATGCTTTTGGTCCTCGATTTAAATCTGCTTTGTTTTTGTCACTGTTCCACCTTTCTCCTCCCTGACTGAGGATGAAAACCCATTTCCATTTCCATTTCCATTTCCATTTCCATTTCCATTTCCATTTCCATGGAGTGACTGCACTGTGCCACTTCCAGAAACTTTTCATTCCCCTTGCTGTTCCCCATCCCATCATTTCCCTCTGGGAAGGAAACACCTTGGAGATGGCACTGGAGATGTTCCCAGCCCCTGCAGCTGTGCAGGTTGTGGTTTTGGGGTTGTTCTGGTGCCTCTGGAGCTGTTTGTGCCTTTCCAGGAGTGCCAGATTGGTTTCAGCCCAAGGAACAGGGATGTCCCAGAGCCTCCATTGCTGGGCTCTGGCTGTGGGATCAGATCTGGTTTTGGGACACAGAGGTGTTAAATTCCTTTCCAGGCTGCAGTAATTCATGGAGTGTCCTTTCCATTGGGTTTTGCAGAAATCCTCCCCAGAATCTGCTTTTTGATTGACTAAAATCAGTGTTTGCTGTGCCTTGATCCCTTTTCCCTGAGGCTGAGCAGGGTTTTGCTGCTCCCTCCTTACAAAGGCAGATTTATTTTCTCACCAGCACTTTATGAAGTCCTTCTCAGGTTCTCCTTGACCTTGGTCCTTCTCTGGCCATGATGTTTGACCTCATTTAATGTCCAAGTGAGCAGCATCTCCTGCTTTTAAACATCTGCTCTTTTCCTGCTGGAGTGCATGAGTCTGGCAGACATTGGGATAACTTGTACCACTATAACTGAGGAATGTTGTGCCTGTTCAGCTTCTTTAAAAGGGGGAAAATAAAAAATTTTCCAGGTGGGCATGAGGATGTGCCACTTGTGGCAGGGATCTGCTTGGTTTTGCCTTCCTTTCTTGCTGTCCTTTAATTAAAATTGGTGAAATATATTTCATATAAATCCTGGAGTTGATGTGGATGCAAGATGAAATATTTTCCTGGTTGTCCTTGCAGGGGTCAGCTGTAGTTTTGTGACAACAACACAGAGCAGAGCCCCAAAAATGAGAAATTCTCTGCAGAGTGATTTTGTGGAGTTGCTCACTAATAACTGCACAGCACTGGGAAACAGCATTGAAATCAGAGGTGTAGGAAGAGAAATGTTCATTGTTGGAGTTTTGTGCTGTTCAAACCTGTTGGGTTTTTATCCCCTAAAACTCAGGACCATGAGAGAAGCTGTCAGTGAAGCATCTGCTATTAAACACTGACACTTGCCTTAACGACTTTAATTAAGAATGTCTTGAGCCTCGGTTTTTTTAATTGATTGTATCTTCCCTTTTGTGTGTAGGTATGGGATGTCATTTTTAGTTACTTGATTGGCTTCAAGAACACGAAGATAAGATTCAATTTAAATAACAAAACAAAACCACTTCTCAAAGCTTTTGCCATTCTTCTTGCTCTTAAAGAAGTGACTTGTTGGCTGATATTAAATTCTGCTTAGTGAAGCTGTGACAGGACAACCTAGATATGACCTCATTAAAAATAAAATATGTTCAGAAGTATTTCTAGAGATTTTAAATAAATGCATAAGGTATAAAAATATTAAATTACAGGTTTTTGTCTTGTAAAAAATTATGGTTTAAATTTCCTCAAGACAGCAAAATATAAAGTGTCAGACTGAAGAAATGGAAAACTTAGTGCCTGTTGTTTTCTAGCTGATATTTCTTTGGGTTTGTAAAGGAACATAGAAGGGTGAATGTAGAAGGGTGTTTTGGCTACTTCCATTAATGAATATATTGTGAGGAAACGCCTGAAAACTGCTGAAACAGAGACCAACTTATAGAAAATGTGTACTTCAGCCTTCTTTTCTGCTGTTGCCTTTGCAGTGAGCACTTGTCCTGCTCGTTCACCTTCTTCCTGCACGGGGACAGCAACGTGTGCACGAGCGTGGAGATCAGCCAGCACCAGCCCGTGTACCTGCTCAGCGAGGAGCACCTCACCCTGGCCCAGCAGTCCAACAGCCCCTTCCAAGGTGGGACTGCTGCCTCTGCCCCCTGCACTCCTCCCCTGGGCCTCCCTGGGGGCCTGGCCGGGCTGGCAGTGGGGGCAGAGCTGCCCAGCTGTGCCCAGCTGTGCCCAGCTGTGCCCTGTGCTCACTGCCAGGTGCTGTGTCCTGGCCCTGCTGCATTTGCAGGTGGAACATTTGCATATTCATCTCTTGGTGTGTAATTGAGTCGTTTGTCCTCATCACACCCTTGCCAAGTTCTGTCATTTTGGTGACTTCAGTATTTTGTTTCAACCTTGTAACCCCCAGATACCTTCACCAATCCCCTCTGAGACATCCATTTCTGGATTTAACCTGTCCCTCAGTGTATTTAACCCATTCCCACCCTTTCCCTTGGCTCTTCCTTGCCTGTAAGTGCCTGTGGTTCCCCCAGCAGATGCAGGCTGTGCTCTGGAAGACAGAGGAGTGCTGGGGCCTGAGTCTGGTCAGTGGGGCTGTGTGATCCCTCCCTGCATGGCCTCACTCCTTCAGCACTGCTCAGTGTCCAAAATTGCTTTTTTTCCTGAATGCAACTTAACAGCAGCTGTGCTTCCCCACTATGGACAAGACTAAACATGAAGCAGAGGATTCCCTCTGCATTCCCTGTTGTTGTAACCAGAATGGAAGGATGAGGAAACACCTCAACTCTGCCAGGATCTGGAAGTGTTTCTTTATCCCACCTGTATCTGAGACTCCTTGCAAGCCCAGATGAAAACTTGCCTGTTGCTTGTTTGAATGGATTAATCTGTAGTTGTTATTGTGGTTCCTCAGTTCTTGCAGCACCTCTGAATTTAACAATGGGAACCTATTGCCAAAAGCTTGGGTAGTAAATCATCATTAGGCTGCATTTTGACTTACCAGTGGTAAATTGTAAATTACCAGTGGTAAATTGTTTATTTGGTGTGGCTGAAATAAGAGTGCTGCTATTGCAGAGGGGAAGAGGGAATTTGGGGTGAATGCCATCTCCAATGGGGTTTTATCTCTGTTTCAGTTATCCTGAGCCCCTTTGGGTTGAATGGCACACTCACAGGGCAGTCCTTCAAGCTTTCTGATTCATCCACAAAGAAGCTGATTGGGGAGTGGAAGCAATTCTACCCTGTCACATCCAACTTGAAGGAGGGATCTGAGGAGAAACAAGAAGAAATGGACTGGGAGGATGATTCTTTAGCTGCTGTTGAAGTCCTTGTTGGTGAGCCTGATTACCTTTAATTGCTGAAATAAACTGGCTGGATAAACCTGCAAAATTCTGAATGCAGGAGTGACCCCATGTGATTCCTTTGCAGCAATGGTTGCTGGGTTTGGTTTTCCTGTTTGATGCTCAGCACTGTCTATGATGGGTTGCTGCTCAGAGTGGATTCTGCAGAGCCATTAGTGGGAGGTCTTGTTCTTATGTGTCCTGAGAGGGAAGATTTAAAAACAAAATAAAATAAGAGAGTAAAAAAAGCCCTGGATGATCACTGTTGACATCTGAGCTGAATCCAAAGCAGCTTGTGCTGTTCCAGAGTCTCTGCAAATTCACACAGAGCAGGTTTGCCTTTCAGGGGTGTCTTCAAAACCACAATCCTGGAGAACCTGATGTACTCAGGCCCTGCCTTTCTCTGCTGTTTTCCCAAAACCTCAGCCCCTGGATGCAGGGGGTTGTTCTGCTGTGGGCTGGGGACCTTTGATTTGCCAGCAAATGCAATCCCTGCTCTGTGAGGAGCTCTTAGTGCAGTGATGGCTGGAGACCCTCATGCTGCTGGGATCTTTGCAGTGCTACATGATCCTAAAAAGGATTTTTGCAGCTTTTATAAAACAAAATGACAGAAGCAGGTAGCAGCACGTGGATGTCCCTGCCTGTACAAAACCCTTTTTATTCATACAGAAAATCTGGGCAAATCTTCTGTAGGAATAAAAAGCATGGGCCAATCTTCTGTATGAATGAAACAAATCAAGTAATGATGGAGGTGCCAACAGGTGGTTTCTGTCCAAGGAGCTGCTGCAGTGGGTGGGAAAGGTCTGTCAGGCCAGGGGTTGCTCTGAAATGCTGATTTGGTGGCTCTGGGCGTAACCAGGTGTGCGCTGCCCTCTCTTGCAGCTGGAGTGAGGATGGTGTACCCGGCGTGCTTCGTGCTGGTCCCTCAGACTGACATCCCTGCTCCCAGCTCTGGGGGGGCTCCCCACTGCTCCACTGCCTGCCTGGGGGTCCACCAAGTGCCTGCTTCCACCAGAGACCCTGCCATGTCCTCCGTCACCCTGACGCCACCCACGTCCCCAGAGGAGGTTCAGACAGGTGGGAAGGAATTGGGTTCTGCACCAGGGAATTGTTCCCATGGTTTCTTCTAACAAACTTCTGACAGAGTTTGAGGGGATTCAGGGGCTCTGTGTGCAGCTGGCTTCGGAGGGAAAATCACATTTCTGTAGTCCTAAGTTTGTTATAGTAAAAAGCTGATGGCACCAACTGTGGGCAAAATGAACTCAAACTCTGCTGTGAGCTGCTGCAACCAGAGCTGCTGTTGTACTTGGGGTTGGTACCAGTACTCTGGGTTGCTCTGGGGAGGTTTTGGGGGTTTTTGCCCCTCTGTGAGCATCCCTGTGTTCTGACAGAGCTCCATAACCCCACTGTGCCCTCAGTCATCAGTGAAAGGTGCTGTTTTCTCCAGCCCAGGAAGATTGGCTGTGGTTTGGTTTCCAGTCAGGCTCTGTGCCCTCTGCCCTGGGTGTGAGCAGGGGAGCTCATTTAGGTCACAGCAGGTGACACTCACTGATAGTTTCAGGTGACATTTACATAAGTTTTATTGTGCAGAAGAGGTGTTGTTTCTTTTTTCCTTCCATGATCTTCTGTTACCCAAGCTTGACCCTGTTTTTTAATCATAATCTTGACTTTGCTCAAGTTGATTTTTATTTCAGGTCACTTTCATCAAAGATAAAGAATATCCAACCTACTTACAACATAAACATATATGGTGTTTTTAAAAATCTCCTATAATAATTTGCTACTATTCCTAAATTTTCTGTGTGTTTCTATTTCCTAACACTGAGTGAAGAAGTCAGTTTTCTTCCTCTGGTTAATTGAACTGGAGTGATAGACACTGCATTGTCTCACTGCCTGAATCTGTTTCCTCTGGTGCTGCTTTCCAGTTGATGCTCAGTCTGCCCAGAAATGGGTGAAGTTTTCCTCAGTTTCAGATGGATTTATCTCAGACAGTACCAGCCATCACGGTGGCAAAATCCCCAGAAAACTGGCCAACCAAGTGGTGGACAGAGTCTGGCAAGAGTGCAACATGAACAGAGCACAGAACAAGTATGTATTTACCCTCTGAAGCCAAAAATGCCAATATTCTGTGTGTCCCTTGTAGCAATTAGTTCTGTTAAGGGTGCTGTGACTGCTGGTGCAATGTACTTTACTCTTCTAACAAACCATTTCTAAAGAAGTTCATTTTTCCCTAACTATTCAGGAATGATTTACTTAGTTCTCAGTTGAATATGTCAGGAAAAGGCAATTTATCCTTTCTTTGCTGAATCCCCTGTCACCAAACCGCTCTTGAGCTTTGCCAGAAGATAAGAGAAGAACATATGTTGCTCCCAAATAACTCTCCTGGTATTGAATCCTAGGAGGAAATATTCTGCTACATCAAATGGCCTGTGTGAGGAGGAGACAGCTGACAAGGTGGCATCCTGGGATTTTGTTGAAGCCACGCAGAGGACAAATTGCAATTGTTCAAGGTACAGCACTTGGCAGAGGCACAGCCCAGAGATGTTCACCGGGCTCCAGTGCTCAGGAGAGGCTCCTGATCCCTCCTGCAGGAGTAATTAAGCAGGAGCTGCTTGGAGGGAAAGCTGGAACAAAATTTGTATCTCCTCTCCTAAATGTCATTGGAGGTCTTGAAATTCTGCCCAGGGAGTCACTGCAGAGGTTGGGGTGCAGTGAATTGCCTGGGGGAGCTGGGGGAGCTGCTGCCAGGGCAGGGACAATTCCTGAGCCCTGGAGTTCCATGTGGATGTGGGCAGTCTCCACCTCATGGAATGGCAACAAAATGCTGTTTATTTAGGATTCAGGCACCTCTTCAGAGGTCTCTGGCATTATCCTTGAAGGAGAAATCTGTTATAGGAATAAACCCCCAGACCTGCTCTCTGGGAAGGGTGGCTGTGTGGAAAACTGCTCCTCTGGGAGTGGATGCCAGTGTGTGTTTTATATATTACCTGGGAAAAAAGGGATCAAAACAAAGGGCAAAATGTCTAAGATAAAAAAAAAAATAATATATGTATCTAATACAGCCCTTTTTGAGGCTGCAATGCCACACTGTTAATACAGGTATTTAAATGAAATGGAAACATTAATTTCATTGAATTCTCAATTTCTGTACTTATGGCAGAATATTAATCTTTAGGTGACTGAAGTGTTGCAATAGGTTTAAACACTTTCTGTGATTTAAATGTTACACTGATTACCTTGCAGGGAATATTGGTATCTTAGGAAAAAATTACTGTCTGGAGGATGGAGCATTTTGAGAGAAATGCATTTTTTTAACTCCCTTATTGAAATGGTTGGTTAAAGTTCTGTGGAAATAGTTGTGTCCTGAGAAGAGCTGGGGTGTGGAGGAGGATTAAATGTTCTTTTCAAGGAGAATTTAGCTATGATAGCACTAGTTAAGAGCAAACCAGTCAATTAACTATGTGAGGTGTGTATTAGAAATATGCAATTGCCTAAAGAGAAATTGCAAAGACCTAAACCCCCTTATTATTCCACGTGTTTTGAATTCTAAGTGGAGAAAAACATGTGGATGTGTGTAAGAGTTTAAAGTAAAAATAGATTTTGATACCTCTTACCTTTTATCCCTGCCTAATCCTGTTTTTTCAATACAAGTGCTTCTTAACTTTGCTAATGGAAGAGTGGCAAAGAACTGCCAGGCACTGAGCATGTACCTGCAGTTCAATGGCTTAATCATAAACATTTCATTCTACACTTCAGCATTTCATGTGCCTCATTCTGTCAGATGATCCTGGAAGTTGGCATCTTGAACTTGCAGATGAAATGTTTGAGCTCGGGTGCATTTACACTGAACAGACCCAGCTGTATTAATGCAGTTGAGACACTGTGTTTTTCTTTTTCCCACACTTGCTAAATTTGTAAGTAAGCAGCTACAAAAGCCTTGTAATAGCTTGGAAATAGCTTTAGTAGGAGTGAGCTTGGCTTTTCAGTTCTTGGTGTTAGTTTTGCAGTCCTTAACCCAGTGAGGCTTGGGCAGCTCTCTTGGCTGGTGTCAGTGTTTGAATTCCAGAAGCCATTCACTAATTCTTACGTTGTTCTACTGATTCATCAGCGCCGGCACAAGTTACAAATGATGAGGTTTTCATGTGACAATCTATTTCTGCTAAAGTAGTTATAAAATACTGTCTTAATTCTGATCATTATTTGTGTGTTTGGCTCATAGGACACATGTAACAATATTTAAAATGGTATTGTAAAATCATACAGTGCTGCTCAAGTCACTCAAATTGTGGTCAGAAAGAAGGGGCAGCTTCACTTTGGAGCAGTTTTGGTTTCAGCTGTCTCTCACAGGCTGTTTAATGGCCTAGAAGCAGGTTCTTATCTAGTGAAAAAGAACACCACAGACATATTTGAAAGATTAATGTGGAGTCTTTTCCCCTGTATTAATTCTGCAGGCACAAAAATCTCAAACCAAGAAATTCAGGTCAACAGGGGCAGGCCCCACCTGTGGGCCCCCAGCAGCCGGCGGCTCCGAAGCACAAGACAAATGAGAAGCAAGACAAAGGGGATAAGCCACAGAAACGCCCTTTGACTCCTTTTCATCATCGTGTATCTATCAGTGATGATGTTGCCATGGAGGCAGAGTCGGCGAGTCAGAGGCTGGTGATGGCTGCCCCCGACAGCCAAGTGAGGTTTGCCGCCATCCGAAGCGCCGAGGGCGCGAAGGCGGCGCCGCTGCACGGGGCCGAGCTGGGCAGCTCCCCCCAGCCGCCCCCCCTCAGCCCCCACCCCTGCGACGGCCCCGACGAGGGCGTGCCCAAAGCCCCCTCCACGCCCCAGAGCCAACATTTCTACCAGATGCCAACTCCAGAGCCCCTGGTGCCCACGAAAGCGATGGAGGACAGGCTGGATGGGCTGTCCCAGCCCTTCCCCGCCGCCTTCCCCGAGGTGATCGAGCCCACCGTGTACGTGGGCACCGCCGTCAGCCTGGAGGAGGATGAAGCTGACACCACTTGGAAGTATTACAAAGTTCCAAAGAAAAAGGATGTGGAGTTCTTACCGCCCCAGCTTCCAAATGATAAGTTGAGAGATGATCCAGTAATACCTGCTGGACAGGAAAATGTAACATCAGTTACAGAGTAAGTGCTGCTTGATCCTGGGGTAAGAGCACGAGGAGCGAGGGAACGGGGAGGCCAAAGGCAGGAGGTTCTCAGTGGAAGGAGCAGAAATGCTGAGGGTGTGAGCACAGCTCTGGGTACAAGAAGTTAATCCTTGTGAAATGGGAGGACAAAGCCCAGTCAGATCTGTAGCAAGACTTTCCAGCTTTTTCTCATTTTAGTTCTGATTTAGCTGACAGCAATGATATTTATTTTTATACTATAAAATTAATCTCGTAGGCAGCCAAATGATGCCTATTAGAGACTTAAGTCCCTTTCTTCCCCCCTCCTCTCCCAAAAAAAAGAAATAACTTTTTCACTTTAGTATTTGTTTTCTTCATTATTTGAAGAAAATATGGATGGTCTCAGCTGCAGAGATCCTGTTAAAATTTCTTCTCTCATTTCTGCTCCTGTCTTCACTTAGAAGAGCTAATGTTACAAGCCCCAGCTTGTAAAACATTCTGCTCTGCTGCTTGTTTCCATTGGGATAAAGGAATTGGTCACTTTGGATACTGTTTTTAAGTTTGAATAAATTCTGGAGCTTAGGGCCACTGGAGGAAATCAAACTCTGGTGGTTTTAGTGTTAAAACTTTGAGCTCTGTTATAAGCAGAATGAGCCAAGATGAATTTGCTTTACCAGTTAAACAAAGTCCCCAATGAAGATCACCAGCACCAAATCCCCAGCCCACAAGAAGAAAAGCCCAGAAGCAGAACCTTGGCCCTTGGGCTGTGTCCCTGTGCTGCTGTGTGAGCAGGGAATTGTCCCTGTCACCCCTGTGCCACAGCAACTCCCTGTGGGGACACTGCTGGAAAGGGACAGCCCTGGGGGCAGCAGGTGCTGACAGGGCTGTTCACGGCTCAGCAGGGCTGGGGGTGCAGGACAGGGGACAAACCTGGGCTGGGGGTGGGGGTGCAGGACAGGGGACAAACCTGGGCTCAGGGCTGGCACCGAGGAATTGAAAGCTGCACCCAAAGCTGCCTCTATCCTCTATCCAGGCACTTCTGTCCATTCTTTTTGGTCTAAATTTTCTTGTTCAGGTGAAAGGAGATTCTTACTGTGATCAATATCAAATTATGGAGAGCTTTGGGTTTAATTTTAGGAGCTGGTGCTGAATTTGGGGTGGAAGAGCAGCTGCTCACAAGACAGAAGGCTGGAGTTGGTTATTGTCCCGTTGCTGGCAGTGGGAAGCCACTGGTGGCAGCACTGGAATGGCTGGGTGGGAAAGCTGGAGAAGGAGTAAATGTGGTGTAGCTGCTTCTCTGTGCTCACACACAGCTCTGGACATCCTTTGTGGTCACTGTTTGAGAGACTCTTTCAAGATGTGCATGTATGGTGTTTTTTAGTGCTTTTTTTCTTTGCCTTGAAATCACTTCAGCCCAGTAGATAAGGAAAGATATTTCCTTTTGTCTCTTCAGGACATTGTCTTTCCTAGTTTGATTTGACAACTTACCAAAAACATCTTTTCCCCTGGGATATCTGGCTGTTAACTTCTCTTCCTCTCTGCTGGTCAAAAATACAGCAGAGGTGTTTCATTCCCCATTCCTAGAAAGTAATTTCCATCTCTTCTTCTGCCTTTTTATTTTCCCTTCCTGATGGCAACTTTTGCAGGATTTAGAAACTGGTTTATTGAGCATGGAAGAGCAGCACGGATGGGTTTGGCATTGTTGTTGGCTGTGAGATGATTTTTGGGACAGTTTGTTTCTAGGAAGTGTCTTTGACAAAGCCAAACTGTTTCTATAGTTGAGAGGAATGTGTAGGAGCTTCTGATCTTGTTTGAGGGAGCCCCTTCCTCACCTGGTGCCTTCTGTTTGTTGGGGTGCAGAAAATGAAGCTGGTTCAGGGGCACATCTACAGCTCATAATCAGAACAGTTTTTTCCTTGCCAATGTCTTTTTTCCCTGGTGCAATGCCACATTTGTGAAACCAATACTTCAGAGAGAAAACCTGAATTTTTCTGTACTGACCAGCTCCAGTTTTGGCTCAGAATGTTAACAAAAGAAAAATGCTGATAAAGGCAAATGTGGTTAGAATTTTCTCATTAGTAAATTAGTTACTGGTGTGCTGCAAGCTTCATTTGTATTGATCTGAGTGATATAAATGGCTCCTGAGCACAGTGGCATTTGTGTGCTTTACTTGTGATTATTGCTTGGGCTTTTTTGGGGAATGCACTGAGTAATTCTTTAGCCTGGTGAGTTTCTTTTAGTGGATGTGGAGAGTTGAATCCATTTGTGCCTTATAACAAATGACAGCCATGACCTGGGATAAATTACTAATCTTTATGTGAATTGACAGTGCTTGAGGAGAGAGGGGAGGATGAATCACACAGCTGGATCTGATGTGTGGAAGGAGGTGATATTAAATGAGTAATGATTTAATCTTCATCCCCAAAAGTTTTCTGAAGCTGGGCTGGGAAGGAAGGAAGTGGAAAGATGAGGTTGTTCTTGTTAAGGCTGTGTGATAGCAGAAATAATTCTGTGTAATAAATGCTAAATAAATGATTTTGTGATTTTATTTTTCTTCTGTTCAGATTAATGGTGCAATGTAGGAAACCTTTGAAGGTTTCAGATGAACTGGTGCAACAGTATCAGAGTAAAAACCAATATTTAACAGCTGTAGCAACGGAAGCTGACCAGGAACCTGAAATTGATCCTTATGCCTTTGTGGATGGAGACGTGGAATTCCTGTTTCCTGACAGTAAAAAGGACAGGCAGAACATGGAGAGGGAAGTGGGGAAGAAACACAAGGTGAGTCAAGGAGTGAGGCTTCAAATCAGTGATCAGATTAAACAAATTGCCTTAGGCACGGGGTAGAATGTAAACTCTTCTTTGTGTATTTAGAAGCAAATTAAAAACCAAATTATATTCCAGCAGAAATGATCAATGAAATTAAGCAGCATGTCTCCAATGACACTTAAATTTTTTTTTTGGCACACTGGTGGTGCCATTGCATCAGGGCTCATGAGGAAAAAGCTGCTGGATCAGTCTGGCTCAGTGGCCTCCTGTGGAAATAGGTGCTGGCAGGTGCCTGGGGAGAGAGGGGGAACAAGGCCAGTGCTTTGTTCATGAGTGGAAAGGTCTGGGGGTAGGTGAGGTGAGCCCTGACTCGTTCCCTGGCCAGTGAATTGCAGTTTTTATTCTTTTTTTGTGCTTTAGTGCAGCTATGTGAGACTTGTACTTAAAGCAAAAGGGCACCTACAGAAAAGGAGAAAATATAACTGCACTGGGGGCTTGTCTATGAAATACGTTTTCTTATTGGAATTAGTTATGTGTGGATGCATTCATTCAGGAACTGGTACAGTTCATGTGTAGCATCTGATAGTGAGGGTTTTTCCTTAAGGTGTTGTAGCAAGAATCCACAGCTTGCTTTGTAAATTTATCCCCAAGACAAGCCCAGTGTTGGCAGCCCAGGCTCTGCTCCCCTGAGCCAGCAGCAGCCCCCAGCCTGCCCTGCTGAGCTCACAGGGTAATGAGAACCTGATCCTCTCCAGGGACAGAATCCTCACAGGGACATCGAATACCTCCCACCCCACTCATTAATTTAAGCAAACTTTTCTCTCTTTTTTAATAGGCTGAGGATGGGACATCCAGTGTTACAGTTCTATCCCATGAAGGAGAGGATGCAATGTCTCTGTTCAGTCCTTCTGTCAAGCAAGGTAAAAGAGGTTTTTTTTCCCCTCTCTGTCTTGTGTTATATTAATGATGTCTTGAATAGTCAATAGATTCCAATAGGGTGCTCAGTTTTGTGGTTTATGGTTTGTATTCCCGTTCAGTCTGCTTGGAACATTTCTTTGTTGCACCTTGCAGACAAATGTTGGCTATAAAGTCTAAACTGGAAGGGCCCTCACATCTGTAAGATGGATGAGATGAAGCCAGTCCCTCTCACCCCTGGGTTTCCTTTCCCCAGCTGTGGGCAGAGCTCTCCAGTGCAGTTCCCATGCAGAGGCAGAGCTGGGCTCTCCAGTGCAGTTCCCATGCAGAGGCAGAGCTGAGCTCTCCAGTGCAGTTTCCATGCAGAGGCAGAGGCAGATCTGGGCTCTCCAGTGCAGTTCCCATGCAGAGGCAGAGCTGAGCTCTCCAGTGCAGTTCCCATGCAGAGGCAGAGCTGAGCTCTCCAGTGCAGTTTCCATGCAGAGGCAGAGCTGGGCTCTCCAGTGATGTTTCCATGCAGAGGCAGAGGCAGAGCTGGGCTCTCCAGTGCAGTTTCCATGCAGAGGCAGAGCTGGGCTCTCCAGTGATGTTTCCATGCAGAGGCAGAGCTGGGCTCTCCAGTGATGTTTCCATGCAGAGGCAGAGCTGTGCTTTGTCTCCCCACAGATGCCCAGCGCTTGGCTGCCCACGCGCGCACGGCCTCCACCAGCCTGTTCCACGAGACAGACCTGGTGGTGTCCTACACTGACCTGGACAATCTCTTCAATTCTGATGAAGATGAACTCACAGTAAGTGATGTGCAAAAACTCCTGGCAGGTGCCAGCTAAAAAACCAGCGAGGAACAGCTCTTGTCCTTCTGTGGTTTGGGGTTTGATTTCTCTGTGGTGTTTGTAGGAGAGGTTGCAGAACATTCACACAAACAGGAGCTGTGGCCCCTCGGTGCCAAACGGGCTGCTCTGCTCGACTCATGCAGGCAGATTTTAGATGCAAACAACCTTTTGATCTCACTTCCTTACAATGCCCACAGTGTGTGCTGCCTGAACATACCTTTAGTTTGAGTTGTACAGATTCAGCAGGTGCTAGTGTGTTCTCTTCCTGTGGTCTGGGCTCTGTTAACTGCTTCATCAAGGTAATATTGAAACCAAACAGCAACTTCTGAAAGAGAAAAGGCATTTAAACACTGGACACTCTGCCAAATAAGCTGCTTGTCTGCAGCAGCTATTATCTTGGAACAGTTTCTCTTACAGTCTGAATCCATTATCTTTCTAGTTTCTATTTCAATACTATTTGTAATCAGTTGTCTTTTCTGAACTGTGCTTTGCTCCACGTTTAATCCTAAATCCCCTTACCCAGACAAAATGCCCATCAACTTTAATGGGAGCTGGAGCTGAGTAAGGGCTGAAGGATCTTAACAGCCATCAAAGGTCATCAGTATGTAAAGGAAGTGTGTTTGCTCTTAAACATGAACACTTACCATCTTTAAACAGTTCAGATGTCTACAGATTGTAAAATATCTTTTCTTCTTTGACTTTTGACAGATATTTTCCCTATATTTCTTGCTGCAGGATTTGTGTTTGTCTTTTCTGTTGTTGTGGTAGCACCAGTGATGTTAATATGGCTCTAGGAGTGTTGTGGTTTGTTCTGGTAAACTGTGGGCAGCCCTAATTTAGCTTCTTTTGCTGTCTGCTAACAGGATGAGGGATATTTTGTAACTGGTTTTTCCCTTCAACCACATTGTGACCTGTTGGGAGAGGTTCTCTGGGTTCCAAGAATTAAGAACAAGTGTAAGCCCAACCTTAGGCTTCTGAGCTATTTTAATTTTTCAAAGTATTATACAATGTCTCAGCTTTGTATGTGCAGGTGAGATTTCCTGTTAGCAGGAAACATGAACATGTGTTTATGTCTGAAATGCTTCTTTCTTAGCCTGGATCTAAACGAACAGTGAACGGCACTGATGACAAATCCAACTGCAAAGAGGCAAAAACAGGAAATCTAGACCCACTGTCATGCATAAGTAAGATTTATTTGTGTTTTCTTTTTGCCTAAAGAGAATGTAGCTGTAAACATTGACTCTAATATGTTGTGGCAATTTGGAAATGTACCCTTCATTTGCTTTGCAAAATTTGGAGACTTGGGAAACACTTCAGAAAGTTTTCATGCTCTAAAGTCTGCTTCTGATCTGAAATTAGGCACTGCAGATCTCCACAAAATGTATCCAACTCCCCCTTCACTGGAACAACATATTATGGGGTTTTCTCCAATGAACATGAACAATAAGGAGTATGGCAGCATGGACACTACACTTGGAGGAACAGTGCTGGAAGGGAATAGCTCTACTGTGGGGGCTCAGTTCAGAATCGAGGTGGATGAGGGTTTCTGCAGCCCCAAACCTGCTGAAATCAAGGTAGGTGGTGCTGACAGCCCTGATCAATGCTTGTGGTTATTGACCAGTTCATGACTTAAATCTGAATAGGAATGGGGGGAGATTAAGTACAATTTGTAACTTGTCCTGTGTTATTTTGAGGGAGGTAATATTCTTTGTACTATGTATGTTTGACCCGTTAAGAGAGAGTAAAACCTGAGTGGGCATTAGTGAGCTGCAGAAATGCCTTTCAGTCACTGCAGTTCACTGAGGTTTGTTTTGGTGTATTGTGAATATTGTGTGCACACATCTCAGCTTTCCCTTGCAGCTGTGTCAGGATTTTGGGTTAAGGAACTGCTGCTTGAACTCGCTCCTGTTTTCTGGAGAATCATTTAATTGCTGCAGTGATCTAATTTACACACTAATGCTTTCCCATGTCTGACTTGCAGGATTATTCCTATGTCTATAAACCTGAGAACTGTCAAGCTTTAGTGGGATGTTCCATGTTTGCACCACTGAAGACTCTTCCCAGCCAGTGTCTTCCTCCCATCAAGCTGCCTGAGGAATGCATTTACCGCCAGAGCTGGACTGTGGGAAAGCTGGATCTGCTTCCTCCAGGCCCTGCCATGCCTTTCATCAAAGATGGGTACGACCCTGGGGGCTCAGCTTTGTGATGTGCTCACTCTGCCACCCCTAAATATTTATTTTGTCAATCAGTAATGGGAATATTTGTGTATACGCTGTGTTTATACAACCGACAAGAGCCTTTAAAAAGTCCTTCTGGCTAAACCTACTGCAGGAGACTCTTCTCAAAAGAGCTTCTTAACTGTACATACATTTTATTTGTTGTCTCCTTTAAAGGTTTCTTGGGGAAGCTTAATGGTGCAGGTCCAGGTTTAATAAGTAATGAAGATGGTAACAATCAAGATAAATGTAAACTTGGGACTTTGTTTTTGCGGTGGTGTAGTCAGTGCTGGAAGGGCTTAGTAGGTGGTGCTGCTGTTTCTTAAATTATTTTCTTAAGTAGCAGTAAACTCAGCTGTGCTGGGAGTAGGGAAACATTTCCTGTGCTGTGTGACTGGGCCTGGTCACAGCAGAACTGCAGGGGACGTTTCTGTACCCTGCATTTGGTAGGGATGGTCTTGCTGCCAGCTCTTCTCGAGGAAAAGATTTCTTTCTTTTTCTCTTCTGCATTAGTGGCTGATAAAAAGGGATTAGGCAGCAAGGAGGTGTTATGGATTTCTTGATAAGATTATATGAATACTAAATCTTGGATCAAATACTGATGTTGCTTCTGTTACTCATTAGCAATATGTTTCCAGGACTCATTAGCCTTACATGTTTTTGGAGATACTCAGGTGCTTAGGAAAGAAAACGTTAAACCTTTCTAGGTGATACTTTCCTCATGGATTCAGCTGAATCTGCTGTCAATAGACCTGGTCTATTTTCTTAGTGTGTGTCAACACAACATGTAAATAAAACATGAATGAAAAAGGTGTCCTTTAGACTCCATACAACCACAGAATTTATAATTTATTCTGACCACACTTGTTTCCTGGGAGCTTTGTGCAGAGGAAAAGACGAAAGGAGGCAGGGAGAGATTCTTTAATGGTGCTGTCAGTGGGAGTCCTGCAAAGTCATTTAGAACAAACGCTCTTGAAGTTCCTTGGGGAATGAAAATCTTACTGTGGATTATGAAAGACTAGCTTAAAAAAAGCAAATATTAATTAGGAAGGTCCTTCTTTAGAAATCTGAGTCTTAAACTTCAAACCCAGTACGATGCTGTGTACTTAAAGCCTTTCCTTCTCTTGCGGCTGCCGCCAGCGACGGGAGCACCATGGACCAGGAGTACGGCCCTGCGTACACGCCGCAGACCCACACCCCGTTTGGGATGCCCCCCAGCAGTGCCCCTCCCAGCAATGGCGGGGCTGGGATCCTCCCCTCTCCCTCCACCCCTCGCTTCCCCACGCCCAGGACACCAAGGACTCCCCGCACGCCCCGCGGAGCCGGCGGGCCCGCGAGCGCCCAGGGCTCGGTGAAATACGAGAACTCGGATTTGTACTCGCCCGCCTCCACCCCCTCCACGTGCCGGCCCCTGAACTCGGTGGAGCCCGCGACGGTGCCTTCCATCCCCGAGGCACACAGCCTGTACGTGAACCTCATCCTCTCCGAGTCCGTCATGAACCTCTTCAAGGACTGCAACTTCGACAGCTGCTGCATTTGCGTTTGCAATATGAACATCAAAGGTGCTGACGTTGGAGTTTACATTCCTGATCCAACACAAGAGGCCCAGTATCGGTGTACCTGTGGTTTCAGTGCTGTTATGAATAGAAAATTTGGCAACAGTTCCGGGCTGTTTCTTGAAGATGAGTTGGATATTCTGGGGCGAAACACAGAGTGCGGCAAAGAAGCGGAAAAACGCTTTGAGGCTCTCAGAGCTACTTCCATTGAACACGGCAGTGGGGGGCTGAAAGAGCCTGAGAAACTGCCCGATGACTTGATACTGTTGCTGCAGGATCAATGCACCAACCTGTTCTCACCCTTTGGAGCAGCAGACCAAGACTCCGTGGCCAAAGTTGGTGCTGTCAGCAATGTGGTACGTGTAGAAGAAAGGGATTGTTGCAATGACTGCTACTTAGCCTTGGAACATGGACGCCAGTTCATGGACAATATGTCAGGAGGGAAAGTTGATGAAGCACTTGTGAAAACTACTTGCTTGCACCACTGGTCAAAAAGAAATGGTAAATATTGAAACCAGTTTATTTTCTACTTGTCCACCTGTTTGGGGGTTTGTGTTTGAAGGATCTTTTTTTGTGGTTTTCCTTTGTGGATTTTGAATGCTGTTTTTGCCACCTGTGTGCTCGTACAGACTTCTGGTTGGATACCCAACCCTTCCATGTCCTGTGCTGATCACCAAGCAGAGGAAGGCCTTGGCTGCTCTCAGTTGTAAATTCCCCATATATATCTGAAGTGTAGCATGAGACCACTGTCAGTGTCCACAACACTTCACCAGGTTTATCCTTAAAAGAGCTTTTGGTGAGTGGCTCTCCAGAGGCTCTGGAATGATTGATGCCTGTAGGAAGGGTTTGAGTGGTGACCCTATTGTCAAGGCCACTGTGGCAGAATTAAGCAACAGCTCTGATTCAGTTGCCTTTCCCCCTTCTTTAAGGAGGAGAGGGGGGCAGTAGGTTAATGGCACATGTGGCAAAAAGAAGCATTATTGTAGCCTTCACTGTGTGTTGAGTCTGCCAGAAATCCTTGGATTTTTCCTTCGAGGGCCTGACTAATGATGCAGTGTCTCCTGGAATACCTTCACTGTGTGTATTTGCTTACTGTTCTCTAATAGAATTTCAAGTGGCAACTCTTAACAGGATGAAAGATAAAGTTATGAATTACAGGTAGCTGCAGTTCATAGTTGTAAGTGAAGATGAGGAGGAATCCTGGGAGAACACAGCCAGGTTCCTGTGCCTTGCTGGGGGATTAACTTGGAAAGCCCAGACTGTAAATAAATTGATGTTTTCAGGCACACAGGAAAAGACTCTGTGTACTGTGACTGATGTTTGGGATAAAAAGATGTAGAGATACTTTAAAAGAGAGGACTTGGAAATAGTAGCCATGCCAAATTTTGTGTCAGCTTTTCATTCTAAAGCCTTGTACCTGAAATGGCCCAGTGGTGGCACTGGATGAAATGGGCTGAGTCTGCTTGAGGCTTCCCTTGACTTCTGTGAAATGAGCACTGGGTGGCAGCCTGCAAATCTGCTTTATTTGGGAGGGGCAATCCAGGAGTTCCAGGCTTCTACAACATGTTTGGGGTTTTGGCTTGTTTTTGTTTGTTTTGTTTTTATTTTAGGGTGTTTTCCCTTAGCTTAACTCATAAGATGGGAGCCTTTCAATGGGAAAAACTCTAGAGAAAAAAACAAAATTAAGAAAGAAATCCATTTGTGTATTTTGTCAGGGGAAGAGGGAGAACTGTAAATCTGCTTGTGCTCCACTTTATGTATCCCAGCCTCTGGGTGCCTGCAGGTGTTTTATACAAGAGCTGTTGGCAGTGGAGGTGGTTTGTGCTGCTGGCTGTTGTTTGTGCAGCTGCCCTGACGCGTTTGTGTCCCTGCAGTGGTGGATGTGAGCATGCAGTGCTCCCAGGACATCCTGCGCATGCTGCTCTCGCTGCAGCCCGTGCTGCAGGACGCCATCCAGAAGAAGCGCACGGTGCGGTCCTGGGGCGTGCAGGGACCCCTCACCTGGCAGCAGTTCCACAAAATGGCTGGGAGAGGCTCCTATGGTAAGGGCTGCATGGAATCCTGCTCCCTGCAACCTCCTTCCTTTCCTTTCCTCTTTCCTTTCCTTTCCTTTCCTTTCCTTTCCTTTCCTTTCCTTTCCTTTCCTTTCCTTTCCTTTCCTTTCCTTTCCTTTCCTTTCCTTTCCTTTCCTTTCCTTTCCTTTCCTTTCCTTTCCTTTCCTTTCCTTTCCTTTCCTTTCCTTTCCTTTCCTTTCCTTTCCTTTCCTTTCCTTTCCTTTCCTTTCCTTCCCTCCTTCCTTCCCTCCTTCCTTCCCCACAAACCGCTGCTGCTCAGCCTGTTGGAATTCTGAACAGCACTTGACCTTTCTTTAAACTAACGAGAGCTTATTAGACAGAGGAGAATTCTTTTCTTCAGAAAAGAGAAAATATTTATATTCCTTAAAACAGGCAATGAATTAAAGATGTGCATTTAAAATTTACAGCTTCGGTTGCACTGTTTATGTACACCTGACACTTCACCCAGTGAGGGACTGACATTGCAAAGATGGGTTTGGTGTTAAAAACAGAGTAACTGCTCAGGTTTTATACTCAAAATTTTTCAATTCACCCCATTTTAATAACTAAACATAGGGAGTTAAAAATACTGATTTTGAAATGCTTGAGATAGTGTGCTTTATTGCTCACTGAGCACTGTCAGAACTGTGCTCAAGATCCAGGGTTATTCAGTATCTTGTCTCTTATAAATGTTTGGAGTGGCCAACATGTGATGCATTTACAGATAGAAGGTGAATTTTGTGCACTCATGATTTAATGACTTCATTAGCATATGAGATTGATTCACCACTGTGTTACGAGAGTGACCTTTCACCAGCAGATCTTTTGTAGCTATATTTAGAACATGGCAATTATACATTTACATGTTCTTAAGTTTGTTTCCTTGTCTGGCCCTTTACCCATCTGCTTAGAATATTTACATTTTTTTCCTTGTCTTTGGTCTCTGATTGCTTTGGCTCTGTGGGCAAAGGCTTCCTGGACAGGGCAGAACTGTTCCTGATTGCCTGTGTACTGATGGAAATATAAAACACTGTGGAACTTCTTCCTGAGGCCCTGAGATATTTCAAATAAAAACACATCAGTCAGCTGATGGGTTTTTTGCAGAGGGTTGGATCCTGTACTTTGGATCTGTAAAATGAGAACTATTCCATTGATAGCCAGTGCTCCTTCCTGTGAGATGCTGGGAACACCAGAGGCCGTTTTATTCATGTTTCCTTGAAGTTAATTTTAAGCTTTCTGCTTAAAAACATGCCTTGCTTTTCCAGGAACTGACGAGTCCCCAGAACCACTGCCAATCCCAACATTTTTGTTGGGATACGATTACGATTTCCTGGTGCTGTCTCCGTTTGCATTGCCCTACTGGGAGAGGCTGATGCTGGAGCCGTACGGCTCGCAGCGAGACGTCGCCTACGTCGTGGTGTGCCCGGAGAACGAGGCTCTGCTCAACGGGGCCAAAAGCTTCTTTAGGGATCTCACTGCAATATACGAGGTACAGGGTTTGTGGCAGTTTGCACTGAAATGGATTTGGGAAAGGCTGTTTCTAATACGTGCTCGTAAGGACTTATCAGGCTTGTCGGGGCTGATAGCGGCGCCTGCTCAGAATGCTATCTGGGAAAGCTGCTCCGAGGGATTTTAGGAATGGGCACTTGGAAGATAAGGGCTGCTCGTGCTGCTCCTTGTTCCCATGCGATAAACGCCACCCGGTGGCAAAGCTCTGCATTGCCGTAGTGTTACCTCCATTTAATTAATTAATTACATGCTTGGGTTGAATGAAGATTAGAGTCGATTATTATCAACCTGGTTTTCTTGTATTTAGGAAAACGCTGACAGTAACCCATAAAATCACCATTCAACATTTGCTACTGGTGGGATTCTAGAGTTAAAATGTTACCTTGGAATATTGTAAATAAACTGGGAGTTCTCTGCCTTTCTATGATAGATAATTTGTGTGATATTTAGCAGCTTTTAAGGGTTTTTTTACCTTTGCAGTCCTGCAGGCTTGGTCAGCACAGACCTATCTGTAAGTTACTGCCTGATGGGATCATGAGGGTTGGCCCTACAGCCTCCAAGAAGCTGTCAGAGAAGTTGGTCACAGAGTGGTTCTCCCAGACAGCCAATGCCAACAACGATGCGTTCTCCAAACTCAAACTCTACGCTCAAGTGTGCAGATACGAGCTGGGTATGACCTTTTTAATGTTCCTTATTTCATACAATTGCACTTACTCCTTTGCCATAGAGAAGAAGGAATCGTTACTGTCTTACTGATTAGGGGAGTTTTCTGGTTTTAAACTATATTTGAATATGTGCAAAAATGGCCTCTTACCATTCAGCAGTGCCTTTAGGGAATGGCAGTGGCTGCCTGATGGAGACTTCAGTTGTCTTCTTGTACTGCTGACTTGGATTCTGTAGCAGTGATTTCCAGCAATTCAACACACCTGGAAAAAAGTTATATTAAAAAGAGATTTCTTGATCTTTCTGGAAGGCTCTTATGAAAATATTAGAATTTGAAAATTTAATAGAGGTTTTTTAATTTGAGAGGTAAAATGTATGCTTAAAGTTTGCTCTATTTTGTTACAACTGTAGACTTCCATAGGTGACATAACCATCAAAACAGCTGCATTATAAAATTTATGCTTTTTTTCCCCCTGGTTTTAGGTCCTTATCTTGCTTCTCAGCCTTTGGACAATTCTCTACTTTCCCAAACCAACCTGGTCCCTCCCTCCAGCCAGGCAGGCTCTGCTCTGCCCCCAGTGCCAGCCCCTGCTGCCAATCCCAACACTCCATCATCAGCTCCCACAGCTCCCAGCAGCAGCACCATCCCAGTGACCTCCAGCAGTGCCATGTCCTCTGCAGCCACCACAGCCAACTCCACCCTGACCACCACTGCCCCCTCCTCCTCCTCTGCCAGCCTGGCCAGTGGCATTCCAACGAGCAAGCCTTCCTCATTCCCACCCTTCAGCAATATGAACAGCACCACTCCTGCCTCCCTGCCCGCCCAGGCTGCGCCGGTCCCCAACGGGCAAACTGGGGGGCAGCAGCAACAGCCAACACTGCAACCAGCAGGGATGTCTGGAGACACGGCTGCAGCACCTGCACAGCCCCATCCAGAGGTTTCTGAAAGGTAGGGACCTGCAACCACACCTTCAGCTAAAAATCAGCTCAGCTAACGTGAACTTTTACCCCTTCAATAAAACCCTGTATTTATTTTCACCAAGCTGCTTTTAAGGGAGATTGGAGAGTTCACTTGTGGTGGAGCTGAACCTTTTGGTTCCAGTTGTAGCTGCAGTTCTAATTACATCTCAGTGTCTGCTCTGGTGCAAAAATAAACTTCCTTTTTTTCTTCTCTCTCTAAAGACAGGAAATTCACCAAACTACTCACTTCAATATTTTAAAGGGCTGGGGAAGGAGGGGGAGATAGATAATTGGCACCATCTTAGAGTTCTATTTTCTGTAATCAAAGTTAGAGTGGTGAAGACAGCTCTTACTGTAGATATTCTTGTTCCCCAGTTAAGCAATAGTTGAGCTGTTGAGCTGCTGTAATAAAGGAGGCTAAAGGAAAGAAAAGGGATTCAGAGTTACTGATAAGCTCCTATACAAAAATGACATAAAAAGACTGTTTCTTACACCACAGTTGACTCATTCAGATTAAAAATAGACAATTTGATTTAGTTTTGAAGTAAAACCTAATCTTTACAAAACTCAGCTGTTTGTAACTGGTTTCAAAATTTCATTCCCAGCACTATGGATCGTGATAAAGTCGGAGTCCCCACAGATGGAGATTCACATGCTATCACCTATCCACCTGCAATTGTAGTTTACATAATTGATCCTTTCACATATGAAAAAAAGGATGAGAACAGCAGCTCATCCAGTTTGTGGACACTTGGACTTCTGCGCTGCTTCCTGGAGATGGTTCAGGTTCTTCCTCCCCACATCAAGAACATCATTTCTGTGCAGGTGAGCCAACAGAAACAAACAGGGTATCCCTGGCTTTGGCTGGGTTTGGGGGCAGTAACACCCTCCAGGTGAAAGTTTCATTTCCTTCACAAACATTACTTACAGTTCTCCAGCTGTTAAACCAGCAGGTTATAGCTTTTAGAGCAGTTTGGGTGCTGTTAACCAAAGCTGAATCCTGTTGTACATTCCAAACTCATCAGTTTTAGCTCAGAGGAAATGTAGTGAGTAATGAGTGAGGTGTGGGAAAGCTGCTGCTCCTGTACTGGAACCTGCAGCCTGACCCTGCTGGGCTGCAGGCAGAGCTCCTCCAGCTGCAGGACCCGTTAACATAGGGCAGATTTTTGGAGGAATCATTAAGATTCTCTTCTAAACAAATTATTTCTTCCTCTGAAGAAAATTCCATTGGGAATAATTTCTTGAAGTCCCACAGGGCTTTGGAAGAATTAGAAGAAATTTGACTGCAAAGTAAAATTCAAAAAGCAATGTACCAAATACTGTGTCAGAAGCCATTTAATCTGTTGATAAGACAATGATTTATTTTTTTCTCGTCTCCTGTGTTCCAGATTGTCCCATGTCAGTACCTGCTGCAGCCTGTGAAGCACGAGGACCGGCAGATTTACACTCAGCATTTGAAATCTTTGGCATTTTCAGCTTTCACTCAGTGCCGGAGACCTCTCCCAACTTCCACCAACGTGAAAACCTTAACTGGCTTTGGGCCAGGGTTAGCCATGGAAACTGCTCTGAGGAGCCCTGATGTGAGTATTGTTCATGAGATGGTGGGATTATCCAGATCAGAGGAAGGTCCCTGCTTATCAACCAGCCATCTTTTATGTTGGGAATAATTTCTTACCCAAACTTCATTGTCTGCTCTGTCATCTTTCTAGAGACCTGAGTGTATTCGACTCTACACCCCTCCTTTTATACTGGCTCCAGTGAAGGACAAGCAAACAGAGCTGGGAGAAACCTTTGGAGAAGCTGGCCAGAAGTATAATGTGCTTTTTGTGGGCTACTGTTTGTCTCATGATCAGAGGTGGCTGCTTGCATCCTGTACAGACCTCTATGGAGAGCAGTTAGAAACTTGCATAATTAATATTGATGTACCAAACAGGTAAGAACCAAACTTTAATTCATTTTTAGCAAGTGTATTTTCTCTCATTCCCCTGAAGAATTACATTGGGTTTGGTACTGTAAGAATAACTGACTTTTGTAGACTTGCTGTGCTGCAAAAGTGGCTACAGCAGATGAATATATTCCCTATTATGTGCATATAATTTTGAGTTAAATTTCTAGAAGAGCACAGTTTAGTTTCATGTGATTATTGAGTGTTACTGTGTGTGTTCCTACTTCTCCATCTCACTTACTGGCTGTTAATGTCAGTTTTAGAATGTGATTAATTTAAAAATCCCAAACCCCCTGAAGCTGCAGCTGATGGACTGCAATACCAACACTCTGGTGAATGTTCAGGTTAATACAAAAATGTTCTAAACATGGCATTAAAAACTTGTTGCAGATTTAACTTTGTTTTCCCTTCTTTCTTTCTTCTAGAGCTCGTAGGAAAAAGGGTTCTGCCCGCAGACTTGGTCTCCAGAAACTCTGGGAATGGTGCCTGGGACTGGTGCAGATGAGCTCTCTGCCATGGAGAGTTGTCATAGGCCGCTTGGGAAGAATAGGACATGGGGAATTAAAAGGTAACAGCAGGATTTTTTTTAGAGTCTAAAGCTTGATTTAAAGCTTTAATATTTCAGTAGTATCAAATGTGTCCATCCCTGTTTCTGGAAGAGAACCTCACAAGTGAGATTTCCTCCCGCAGACTGGAGCTGTTTGCTGAGCCGCCGGAACCTGCAGTCCCTGAGCAAGCGGCTGAAGGACATGTGCAGGATGTGTGGGATCTCTGCTGCAGACTCCCCCAGCATTCTCAGTGCTTGCTTGGTGGCCATGGAACCCCAGGGATCCTTCATTATTATGCCAGGTATTTGGGAAGCTCTCTTTTTTTAAAAAGCACAAGAACTCACAGCTCAGGCTTTGTTAAACTGAGGGAATGTTTGGTTTCTCCCGCACAGATTCCGTGTCCACGGGCTCGGTGTTCGGGCGCAGCACCACGCTGAACATGCAAACATCCCAGCTGAACACGCCCCAGGACACGTCCTGCACCCACATCCTGGTGTTCCCCACCTCTGCCTCCGTGCAGGTGGCATCATCCACCTACACCACTGAGAACCTGGATCTGGCCTTTAACACAAACAATGGTTTGTACTTGCATTTGTTCTCACCTTCTAAAAACCCCTCATCACTGTCCCTATCATGAGAATAAACTGTTCATTCTAAGGAACTGTAGCCATGATATTTTCTGAAAAATCCTTTCCTTAGGATTCTTCCTCCTGAGAAGCTGAGAGGCCTCAGGAACAAAATGTAAACATTGATTATCTGCTGCTGTGGAATGCAACAGGTGCATCTGTGATTGCTCTCATGTGGTTGTTTCTAATCAAGGGCCAGTCACAGTCAGCTGGCTCAGACTCTCTGTCTGAGACACACAAGCCTTTGTTATTCATTCCTTTTTTTTCTATTTTTAGCTAGCCTTCTGATGAAATCCTTTCTTCTATTCTTTTAGTATAGTTTTAATGAAATATATATCATAAAATAATATATCAGCCTTCTGAAACATAAAGTCAGATCCTCATCTCTTCCCTCCTCCTTGGACCCCTGTGAACACTGTCACAAGGAACCATTTCCATTTCTATGGAAAATCCCTTTATTTCTGAATGTATTGTCATATCCTGCACATGGTGAAATTGTAGGAATTCACTGGTCTTGTTTTTTTTTTCCAAGATGGAGCAGATGGAATGGGAATCTTTGACTTGTTAGACACTGGAGATGATCTTGATCCTGATATTATAAATATTCTTCCTGCATCTCCTGGTGGATCCCCTGTGCATTCTCCAGGGTCCCACTACCCCCATGGAGGTGATATGGGCAAGGTAACTATTGGAGTAAATACAGTTTTGTGTGTGTGTTCTGTCTGGTTTTTCTCCATCTGGTAATTTCCTTTTGTGGAATGAAAGCTTTTAGATCACCTGGATATTGGATTGTCATGTCATGCTTGGATATTTCTAAATGCTTTGTGTTTCAAAAGCTACAGAAAATTTCTATTAAATTTGTGCTCTCCTACTCTGAACCTTTGCCTGTTGTGTTGCAGGGTCAAGGCACAGATCGATTGCTTTCCACAGAATCTCACGATGAAGTAACAAATATCCTGCAGCAGCCACTGGCTCTCGGTTATTTTGTGTCAACTGCCAAAGCAGGTCCATTGCCTGACTGGTTTTGGTCAGCGTGTCCTCAAGCACAAAATCAGTGTCCCTTGTTTCTTAAGGTACTGTCCTGGCAGAGATTTGAGCAGCCTGAGGGTCTGGGGGTGAAAACTGTTCTGGTTTAACCAAAGTCAGTGCATGTCTCTGGGGATGGCTCTGCTCTTGCTTCAGGAGAGGCCAGGTGGATTCAGTTTTTGAGATCTGGCTGTTGGGAAGGTTCTGCCTTGCTCATGGTTTCTTCCTGGTAGTCTGGACTCTTTTTTCCCACTGGCTTTATGCTCCAGGGTTTTGTAAGAACAGGTTGAGTTCCTGGACAGAGCTGGGCTGAGGCTGGGCTCCTGTGGGGGCTGGTGGTAGAGAGGGAGGTACATAAACACAGTATAGTAACTCAGTTGCCCTGGGTAAAATAAGGAATAAATGAATCTTTCTGGATTGCACAAAGCATAAAAACTGTTTTTCCATGTTGGCTTTGCACTGTACATCTGTCTGGGTGTTGTCTGAGCCCCTTATCTCCTTATGGCACAATCAAGACACACTTGGCACATTTAAGGCCGTACATTGGTATAGAGAGAAACTTTCTGTATGAACAAATCAGCATCTCTGATACTGTGCTTTGTTTCCTGATGATCCAGATAGATCTTCTGCAGCCTTGTTTGTGTCTGGATTAGCAGCTCCTCTTGGCCTAAGCTCAGCTGTGGCTTTGCTATAGGATATTATTTTGAAGAGAGGATTTATTATTTACTCTAAGCAGCTCTAGATATGAAATATAAATAGACCAGGCCTATAGAAAGCAGCTGAACTTCCAAGTCTGTGTGTTATTAAACATCTTGGGCCACTTGAGTTGAGTTTTTAATAATCACTTAAGGTAGAAAAGGGATTTAAAAACACCCCATATATATATTTCACTACTAGCACTGTAGTGCTAGTAGCTTTTAGCAGAGATCTGTGTGAGAGAATAGAAATATTCTGAGAATTCCTGAACTTGTGGATGGCTTGAGGATAAAATTTGTTTTGGCTTGTGTGTCAGACAGAGAAGGTGCCTGCAAGCTACAACAACATGGGGGAAGGAAATGTGGTGTAGCTGATCAGGCAGTAACTTCTGGCTTCCTTCTTCCTTCCTCAGGCCTCTTTGCACCTCCACGTGCCTTCAGTGCAATCAGACGAGCTACTCCACAGTAAACACTCCCATCCACTTGATTCTAATCAAACTTCTGATGTGCTCAGGTATTTATCATTGATCACCTGCAGAAATATTGTGCAATTCATTTTTAATGCTGCTGCAGTGAAGCTGCATGTTTGTTTTTCCTGCTGTTTTTTATTTTTTCTTTGTGAAGCTGATATCCTTAGTGCAGATAAATTGCTGTGCTTGAAGTTTTATTCCACAGAACAGTGGAATAAAAACCAAACATCTCTGAACCTTTCTTTAAATAACCAGTCTTTGAAAATGTTTGAAAAACAATGAATTCCTCAAACTAGAGGAGAGTTTGAGTCTAGCAGGAAAGACAGAAATAGTTAAGCCAGAATATTGCACAGCAATCTTGTGGAAAATCTGAAGTGCTGAAGAACAGGAGCCCAGACCCATGCAAACATGGGATGCTAATTGAGAAAACATCACATTACTTTTCCTTTTCGGTTTTTTTTTTTTTTTTTTTTTCAATGTGAACCTCTTGGTATGAACTGAGAATAGACAATTACAATGACAATTTTCCACCAAAAGCAAGTTTAGCTTTGAACTGCTGTAATAATTTGGAAGACATATAATTTCTGAGTGTTGGCAAACCTATTTTATGTTTTTGATGCCAAAGAAGCTGGATTCTAGTAAATTAGGGCTGTAAAATCCTGGTGAGAAAATGTGCTGGCCTGACAGAAGGCTGTTTGTTTTTCAGGTTTGTTCTGGAACAGTACAATGCACTCTCCTGGCTAACCTGTGATCCTGCAACCCAGGACAGACGGTCATGTCTCCCAATTCATTTTGTGGTGCTGAATCAGTTGTATAACTTTATCATGAATATGCTGTGATCTTCATCTGAATTTTGCAAGACAAAAATGAGGAAAAGGGATATTTCACTGCAGGACTAAGTTATAATTCTTCTCAGTGCAAGATGTTTGTGATGGGGTATGAATCTTGTTACTTCCAGCAAATATTGTTCTGACTTGTGAGAGGGGCACCCACTTTGCTGTCCTTGAGTCACTGACTATGGGGGACGCTTCAGAATGATGATCAGAAAGTGTATTATAACATTTTTAGTAGCAAAATTAACCATTTTCCCCAGCCACAGTATTTGTGAAGAGTAATGAGCCATAGTACCCAGTCATGGTTAATGAATTTTAAAAGCATGGAGATGAGAAGAAACACGAGGAACAATTAAGTTTCAACCTATGGCTTCAGAACATCAAGATGTTCTTGTATTGGATTATAGTACTTAGTATTCAAAAATGCCTGCATCTCTTATTTATTGTAAGTTTTTAAATGTATAAATTGTCTTATATTTCTTAACCTCTTTTATAAAAATTTTCCTAGAAGGTTTATACTGCCTTCTTGCTTTAAAGCAATTGGTCTAAAATATATGTAATCGTCTTAATTAAAAGTTGCAGTAGGTTGCTTTTAGAGTATTATTTTTTTGTAAGGGGTGGGTGGGGACAGTAAATTTGTATTGTCTTGATGTACAGTTTAATGGGGATAGAGGGGTTAATGTCCATACCATTGTGTGTGGGGGATTTACAGCTAAGCTGTAGTTGCAGAGTACATGTACAGTAATGAAGTTCACTGTGTTTATATAAATTGAAAAGGTACCGGGTCTTACAGCATTTTATATCACACCTTTCCAGAGTAACAATGGCAATATATAAGTGATATTGTAGGTGGTTTAACTTGTAGTGAGAATAACATGAATAAACTCTTCAGTTGAAGTTTGTGTTATGGTTCAGGGCTGTGGCTAGATTCTCAGATCCACTTCCAGGACACGAGTTTTAATATCACAAGAACATCTCTTGTGCATTGTTGCTCCCTGGATATTCTTGGCACTGTGCTCACTGCATTGTTTGCTTCCACTTTTGTGATAAAATGCCAATCTGAGGCAGAACACACAGAAAACTCTGACCTTATCCAAAGTCTCCTGCCAGGCTGAGATTTAGCCCAGCTCTAGCCATTTTACAAATGCAAAAATAGTCAATCTTGACTTTAAGATTGGTGTGTGTTTAACTAAAATGTGGTGTATATAGATTCTCAGTGAATTCTGGTATTCAGATTTTATTCCACTAGTAAAAAAACAGCACGAAACCCTGAACATTTTCCTTTTCCATGTATTTTTGGCACTGTGGTGAAGGTCCCAAGTATCAGTGCATGGCCTTCCCCATATCCCATTTTCAGGCTCTGGCTGGGGCATGTGCCAAGGAGGCTTTGCCCTCCCCAAGGAAGGGATTGACAAACCACAAGGCTTTCCTAAACGTCCCCCTCTATCTACAGTCACCGTTTTTTCTCAGTAGTTTCCTTCCTTTTTTCCTAGCACATGCCAAATGTCTGTGGCTGCTCTAAAATAGCCCCTACGGGTGCTGAAGAGCAGCTGCAGATGCTTTTTGTGGGTTCCTTATCTGACTGCCAGATGAAAAACTGAACTCCTGCAGCGCTCCCAGGAGCCTGTCACGATAACCCAAGTCCTGGGTCTTAATATTGTCTGTCTCGCTGGTTTAAACCTGTAAAGGAGCAACTTTTAAGATCCATTTGTGCACCTGCTGTTAACCCCTCTACAAGGAAGAATTTGCTTGCATTTACCAAACTTACTGTGCTCATGAAAATCTCGTTTTGTAAATGCAGAAGACCTGCCTGAGGTGATTTTTTTTTTCGTATGAACAGTCTCACTGAATCGTGTACATACAATATTAGCAACTTTTTTGGTTTTGTATAAACAAGTTGTACAATTGGTGATGAGAATTTTCAGTGATTTCTTCAGAACAACATGAGTGCAATCAGAAGTTAGCATATTTTGATAAATAGAGTAAAAAACTGGGTCTGTCCATGACTTTATCTCGGTAATGCACCGCAGATTAAATGGCACATTGTCTTACAGAAGGGTTTTCTCATTTGGTTGGCATTTTTGACATGGAAAAGTGCTCCTAAAACTGGAATTTTCAAAGTGTATGTCCTTTTTCTTTTGAGCTTTGTCGCTAAGTGGTCATTTCTAACCCTGGCTCAGTTAACCAAGCTCCAAGGGCTGGGTTCTGGTGTGGCTTTGTTTTGTGTTCAATCTGAACTTGTATTCCTAAAGGTAAGTGAATCAGCTGCCTGAATGTTGGTGTAACTGTATTCTGTTACCTGGACCAGCCTTCCCTGTGAAACTCCTACTGTGAAAGCTGCCAGTCTCCCACTCCTCCCCCCCATCAAATGCAATTAAAGTAAATTATAATATTATAACCACTATAAAAGACTAGAAGGGCCATTTCTGGAGTGATAGTCACAGCCGGCAATGTACATATCAAACCTGCCAGCACCACGGAGCCAACTATTATATTGGGCATACTTCTTTTGTTAGCTACTTTCATTTAACTATTTTAAGTGCACATAATAGCTGGTTTATAAATAAAATTGTCAGAATCCAGTAAGTCGAGGTTGTTTAGCAAGTACAAGCTTAAGTAGTTGAAAATTTCAGCTACAGATTTTCAAAACGGCCTTGCAAGAAACTGTTGTTCCTGTCAGTGCTTTAAGTAGCTGTGGAGGTTTATCTCTTTCAAGGAAAGAAGAAGCTGAGATCCTTCCATTCCAATTAAAAATACATATTTTAACCCAGATATTACTGCATTTAAGCCTTTTAGTCACATTTGATTCACTACTATTTGGATCTGGTTTCTGAAAACCCTGTTGCTAAGACCAGCAAGGCCACCAGCTGTACTTGTAACAACCCTCACATTTTAAAAGGAGCTGTAACATTTAGATCTTTCTAACATTCTCTGAAATAATTAAAGATAAATGGATTTATATTTAAATCCTCAGCTATGTTCTTACTTAGCTGTCAGTTATGGCGCAGATTATTGTATTTCTATATTTACCTCTGATGGTAATTTTAACTTTGTGTGTTGCTATGAAGACTTGCCGATGTCTTTAATCAAGCACTATTTGTTAATACTGTAATATCAAAATATTATGTTGCATTATTTTAAAGCTTTCAAGAATAAGAGTAAAACATTTAAAAAAATGCTATTGCACCATATAATTTGCTGCACAACAGTACGGCACCGCATATCAGTCTGTTGGGATAGTAATGCTGCATCAACCTTGTTTTCATCTGGGTTTCATTGGAGAATTCTTTCATGGGTGACATTGTACACGTTACTGTCTCGCAACCTCCAGCTGGGAAGGTGATTTTGTTTGTTTTATTTAATTTTTTTTTTTTTAAGTAAAGGGCCCAGGACTATGCTTCATACTTAAAGGGTTTTTTTACTATTATTTGTGGGTGTACTTTTTATTTTCAGTGGAGTAAAGCTTAATTTACAGTAAAACTGGATTTGGGACCTACCACAATCCTCAGGGTCACTTTTTCAGGATGCTACTCATCGAGCTTTAGGTTTTTCCGAGTCAACTGGACGTGAGGACCTTGCCGAGCGCTGCCTTGGGCTTGTGATGGACATGGCGCCCCTCAGCACGGCCGGACACAGCGGGAGCCGCTCCCGCGCCCTCAGGGCACGGCTGGACACACCGGGGAGCCGCTCCGCCACCCCGCTGCCATGGCTGGACACACGGGCAATCCCAACACCGCAGCTGGACACAGCGGGGAGCTGCTCCGACACCGCGCCGGACAGGTCCGGGAGCTGCTTCAACGCCGCTCTGGCGTGGCCGGATAGGTCAGGGAGCCGCTCCCGCCGCCCTCAGGCACGGCTGGATGTGCCCGGGAGCCTCGCACAGCCGCCGCCACGTGCCCTCGGCCGAGCCGCCGCCGCATTCATCGTGACAAAACACAGCAACAAAAAGCGATTTAAGGAACAAACACTATTTCTGCCGAATGCCATAAACACTGAGTTGTACAAATTGTGATCGAGGAAATGAAGAAAAAAAAAAAAGGTTTATACTTTTTAAAAAAACAAAAAAATTCAAATGGAATAAATTATTCATGAAGCCTTGATTGTGCTGTGGGTTTATTGAGGGGGCGGGCAGGGCGGTGCCCCTCAGCCTTTCCCGCCTCTCCCTTTCCGCCCCTCAGCCCTCCCCGCCCCTCGGCCCTCCCGCCGTGACGTCACTTCCCGCTTCCCCCGGTAGTGGCGGCGGCGGCGGGTGGGCGCGGGGGCCGTGAGGGAGCCGCTGCCGCCGCCATGTCCGAGTGCTCGGCGCTGCAGTTCGTGAGCCCCTACGCCTTCGAGGCGATGCAGAAGGTGGATGTGGTGCGCCTGGCCGCGCTGAGCGACCCCGAGCTGCGGCTGCTGCTGCCCTGCCTCGTGCGCATGGCGCTGTGCGCGCCCGCCGACCAGAGCCAGAGCTGGGCGCAGGACAAGAAACTGATCCTGCGGCTGCTCTCGGGGGTCGAGGCGGTCAATTCCATCGTGGCGCTGCTCTCCGTGGACTTCCACGCGCTGGAGCAGGACGCCAGCAAGGAGCAGCAGCTCCGGTAAGGCGGAGAGCGGGGATCTGTGACGGAAGGGCTGTGTGGCTGTTCCAGCTGTTGCAGCGCCGGACGGACCCGGCCATTCGTGTCCCTCGATGCTCTCTAGGAAAGCTCCGGGGTTTGTTGTGTGTGCTGGGATCTGCGGAGGTGTGGGAGGCACTGGGGGAGCTGCCCCGGCAGGGGAGGGCTGGGATGGCTCTGTGGGATGAAGGGACAGCTCAGATGGATGCGCTCTCCTGACTCTCTGTGCTGCTGGGGAATAGAAGCACTTGAAACTTCGATAATGTACTGAATTAGCTGTCTTGTACTGCAATTACAACAGTCTTTAAAGGATAGAAGAGATCCCTAGGGAACTGGTGCATCCTTTAACCAGAAGCATTTCTGTCTTTGCGGAAACGTTTAACACTTGTTGTTTTGAATTGTGTGCCAGGCACAAGCTGGGAGGTGGCAGTGGGGAAAGCATCTTGGTGTCACAGCTGCAGCACGGGCTGACGCTGGAATTTGAGCACAGTGATTCTCCTCGGCGGCTCCGGCTGGTGCTCAGCGAGTTGCTGGCCATTATGAACAAGGTGAACTTCCCCATAGGTGGATATTTGTGAGATTTAGGTTCCTCTCTGGAATGGCTGACACACTGGTGTGCTTCTGGTGCTGCTGCTTCTTCTCCAGTCCTTACATGCTGTATCAAGATTCAGTCTCAGTCTGATTGAACAGTGGCTTGTGCTTAAACTCTTTGTGACTTCCTAAGGAAGTCTTTGCTGATGTTAGAGAGACTCTATAATACAGAGATCTGTACTCACGCATAATGTGATTTGGCGATCTGTCAGTGCAGAAATAATTTGGAAATGAAGTGCTGACTTTTCTCCATCCCATTCTTTGCCCCTACTGCAGTGTGGTATTAACCATCATGTTTCTCTTCCCCCACTTCCTTCTCACCAAACATTTTGTTTTCCTTGGGTAAACTTAGAATGTCAGTGGGCTGTTTTTCTTTCTTCTGAAAAGAAGCAATGGTACCATCTGTGTTGAAGTATTTCCAGTAGTAAATATTTCTTATTCTACAAACGTTTCCTACTTGTTCTGTGTTGATAACTTTATGGCTTTGGCAGTTTTTAACCTACTAAAGATGCTGAATTTAAAACAGATTTAGACAAATTGCTCCATAAAACCTGTTCACTGATGATAAATGTTCTCTTGCAGGTGTCAGAATCAAATGGTGAATTTTTCCTCAAATCTTCTGAGCTCTTTGAGAGTCCTGTTTACCTGGAGGAGGCAGCAGATGTTCTCTGCATTTTGCAAGCAGGTGTGTTTCTGTGCTTATGGTGTTTTCTGACCTCTCACAAATGTAACAAAGCAATTTCGGAGCTGCTGTGGCAGATGTAAGGTTAATGTAAGCTCTTGGAAACAGGGTTTTTGTTTCCCAGTGAAACATTGTGACCTTCAGCACCCTCTTTCCATGCAGAGCTGCCATCACTGTTGCCAATAGTGGATGTGGCTGAGGCTCTGCTGCATGTTAAGAACGGAGCCTGGTTCCTTTGCCTGCTGGTGGCCAATGTCCCTGACAGTTTCAATGAGGGTGAGTTACAGCTTCTCCTCCAGCTTTTGAAGTGATTTCTAACAGTGTGGATAATTCTGGGCTAAACCATGAGTTGTACAGATTTGAATGCTGGGTGCTGCCACCAGGGCATGTTCAGTCCCATTTTTTGCAGGCCAAAAATGCTGTCTGTCACAGACATCTTTTATGAAAAATTCTTTTCCTTAGGATTTTTTTCTCCTGAGAAGCCTCAAAAACAAAATCTAAACAATGTTTATCTGCTGCTGTGGAATGCAACAGGTGCATCTGTGATTGCTCTCATGTGGTTGTTTCTAATTAATGGCCAATCACAATCAGCTGGCTTGGACTCTGTCTGAGACACAAGTTTTTGTTACTCATTCTTTCTTATTCTATTCTTAGCTAGCCTTCTGATGAAATCCTTTCTTCTATTCTTTTAGTATAGTTTTAATGTAATATATATCATAAAATAATAAATCAGCTTCTGAAACATGGAGTCAGATTCTCATCTCTTCCCTCATCCTCAGACCCCTGGGAACACGGTCACATTTCACAGCTTTTCATCTGTAGGTCCCTGTTAAAAAGGCTGATTGGGCAGGGGCTGAGAACCTCCTCTCTCCCTGCTAACAGGGATTTAGATGCCACTGAGACAGGTGACAGTTTGAGTTGGGAAGGGCAGATTTCCTCAGAGGTGCTGTTGGCTTTTTAGTGTGCAGGGGTTTGATAAAGAACGGCGAGCGGCAGGACGAGGAGAGCGTCGGCGGCCGGCGCAGGACGGAGGCTCTGCGGCACCTGTGCAAGATGAACCCTTCCCAAGCCCTCAGGGTGCGGGGCATGGTGGTGAGTCTCTCATCAGAATCCCAAAAACCTTCCTGAAGCTTCCAACCCAGCAAAGATGACTGAGCCTGGGTGTTTTATCAGGTGGAGGAGTGTCACCTGCCAGGTCTTGGTGTGGCTCTGACCTTGGATCACACCAAGAGCGAATCCTCAGATGATGGAGTGAGTGACCTGGTGTGTTTTGTGAGTGGTTTGCTGCTTGGAACAAATGCAAAGGTTCGGACGTGGTTTGGAACTTTCATCCGAAATGGACAACAAGTAAGAAAATCTTTGAGTATTCTGCTTTTAAAGAAATATTCTTGTATCTTGATGTAACTCATCTGGACATGTGCTGCAGATTTGTCTGAATGCACAGAAATCCTGTTGTATGTCTTGGAGAAACCTTTACAGGGCAATCTCCGCTTATGAGGCTCTCCATAAATAATGTCCCTGAAGGCAGCAGCTATTTGGTTGTTCCCCTGAGAGGTTTTTAGGCCTGGAAACCAGGGAATTGTAAGGTCGTAATATTTGCCTGATAAAAATGTTCATTCTCAGTGTTCACAGTGGGAAGATGCTCAGGTGACATAGCTAAAGCTCAGAACTGAAAACTGTATTTAAAAAAAATAACCCTCTTCCTTTGACTATGAAAACTCTTACATAACACATTGTTTGTTGGGCTGAATTTGACATTGTCCTCATCTCTTAACCTCTCACACAGAGAAAAAGAGATAACATCAGCTCTGTGCTGTGGCAGATGAGGAGGCAGCTGCTGCTGGAGCTGATGGGGATCCTGCCCACGGTGCGCAGCACGCACATCGTGGAGGAGGCGGAGGCCGACACGGAGCCCAACGTGTCCGTGTACTCGGGGCTCAAGGAGGAGCACGTGGTGAAGGCCAGCGCCCTGCTGCGCCTCTACTGTGCCCTCATGGGCATTGCTGGCCTCAAGTAAGGAGCCTTGGCATGCTCTGGGGTTTTGTTCATGTCATGGCTGTGAGGGCTTTGGGCTTTCTGTCATAATGCCGCTGTGTCCTCAAAACTTGTGACAGCACTCACCAATTTCTCTGTTGCTGCAAAATCACTTCTGCAGACTTGTTAAGAGAACACTAAGCCCACATGGCTGGGGCAGTGTAGAGTTATCAGCTGTTTTCTCTTCTAGCAACATACATCGCAAGGCTTTTGAATTTATTCCTTTGCTTTCACTTTTTAGAGAGTTTTGATGTAGCATCTTTATGCATTGTTAGTTTTAATTTAAGTAGTTTGTACCAGTAGACAAGATTATATCCTGGGGAAGTTTCCTCACTGTTGTCTCATAACAGAGATTTTTATCTCTTTTAAGTTCAGAGCAAATTACCACCTTGACAGATTGAATAGCAGGGAAAATAGAATTTTAACCATTGTGTGAGACTGGGAATCTCTTCGCTGTTCAGTGCCCAGCTTTGTTTTGTTCTGTGTCCTGCCCAGGCCCACGGATGAGGAGGCTGAGCAGCTCCTGCAGCTGATGACGAGCCGCCCTCCCGCCACCCCGGCCGGTGTGCGCTTCGTGTCCCTGTCCTTCTGCATGCTCCTGGCCTTCTCCACGCTGGTCAGGTACTGTCAGTGCAGCGGGAGCTTTGCAAGATGTCACTGGTTTAGCACCAGAGCTGCACATTCCCCCTAATGCTTTATAAAATCTCTGTATGTTGATTTTTCTCACCCTGTGGGTGGTGAATGGATATTTCACTCTTGTTTTATACCAAGTCTTTTCAGAGGTGAGCATTAGCATGAGCTTAGTGTGAGTGGTTCTTTGAAGGCTGAAGTAGGCCTGACTTGTTCACTTTTCCATGGAACAGGTTCATGGCTAAGTTCCTTAGAGAGAAGCAGTGCAGATAATTCAGGGTGTAGCTTTCTCTTGGGTGCATTCCAGAAAGGAAGTTGCCTGACAGTTGGACTGACCTTTGTGCCAAATATCACTTCTTATCAGCACTTGGATGCTGAAGTGAAAGTGACAAAAAGTCTCCTGGTGTAAGGTTCCTCAAACTGTACAAACAGTACAGTTCCTGTACTTGCAGGTACTACCACTACCTGCAAGTGATAGTAAAACTGGCACTGGTTTTCTGGGAAAAGGATCTATTATGGATTTTCTTTCTGCAGCACCCCAGAGCAGGAGCAGCTCATGGTGATGTGGCTCAGCTGGATGATAAAGGAAGAAGCCTACTTTGAAAGGTGAGAGCAGGCTGGATTTCTTTTAGTGATTCCAGTAATCTCACATTTATTTATGTCCTGTTTACTTACGTCCTGTATTTCCTCCTCTTTGTTCTCATCAGCATTTCTGGTGTGTCTGCTTCCTTTGGAGAGATGCTGCTCTTGGTAGCCATGTACTTCCACAGCAACCAGCTCAGTGCCATCATTGATTTGGTCTGCTCCACCCTGGGAATGAAGGTAAATCCTGAACTATTTCTAACCCATACATTTGTCTGTTAAAATCAGATTTTTTACTGGGTTTTGATAGTTTGGTATTTACTTTTGATATAAAAAACTTTGGTTTTGCTAATATACCTAAAGTAAATATAACCTGAAAAATGAGTTAATTAATCTGGAAGAACACTCAGATGTGCATAGCTCTTGATACAGAGGAACATGGTGATAAAAGAATCTTCAAAAAGTGATGTCGTGTTGAAATCATTATTCCCGAGAAATGAACTTTTTAGAAGACTGACTGAAGTGTTTTCCAAATTGAGCTGCAAAGTTTTTATTTTAAATGGTTAAAAGAAAAATCTATACTTGTAAAAATTAATTTCAGTAAATTACTAAAGGGGATTTGCCAACAATTCACTATTGTGAAAGAATGTCTCACCAGATGTAAAAGCTGGGGAGGGAGATTTTAGGACAAGGAAGACATTGGGTGGTTAACTTGTGACATTGGAAAATATTTCTGTTTGATATTTGAAACAGATATGATTTGACTGGGATACCAGGAAAACCAAGTTTTAAAAGGCTAAAAGTTAACAGTAGTTATAAGTAAGATAGAACTTGCAATTCTAAGTACTTCATCTGAATTTCAGATTGTTATTAAGCCCAGCTCACTGAGCAGAATGAAGACAATCTTCACACAGGAGATTTTCACTGAACAGGTATTTTCAACCTAGGGATTTTTTTTCCTCCTTTGCCCTTTCCTTTCCCTTTGGGGTATTCCCCCAAAATAAGGAGATGCCAGTCAGGGCTGTGTGACTCGGTCACCTTGTGCTGAGTGGTTTTTGTGCTCTCTGTCTCTCCCTGCAGGTGGTCACAGCCCATGCTGTCCGTGTGCCTGTGACAGGCAGCCTCAGTGCCAACATCACTGGCTTTTTGCCCATCCACTGCATTTACCAGCTCCTAAAGAGCCGTTCCTTCACCAAGCACAAAGTGTCCATTAAGGTACCACCTTTGCCTTGTACCACCTTCTGTTCATAATTCTGAGTGCTGATGAGGTTTTGCAGGCTGGTTGACTTAGAGGAGCAGAATTCTTGATGAATCTTGTACCTTCCTATCATGTAATTTAAGAATGAACTGTGTTTTAGAGTTGGGTGCTCATTTTTAGCTCTGCAATCCAGAGACCACTGCTTAAAGAAGTTAAAAGCAATAAATCTCTCTCCCCCATCTGTGTTTAATCATTGTCAGAATGATTTTCCAGCCAGGACAAGTTCTATTTGTGAATCAGGGTCTAGGACACAGAGTTTATGACCAGTTCAGAACTGGTTTTACACTTTCCAAAGTCAAAGGCTCTGCTCAGCCATGGGCTGTTCTCTTGCAGGACTGGATCTACCGGCAGCTCTGTGAAACCACCACCCCCCTGCACCCTCAGCTGCTGCCCCTCATTGATGTCTACATCAACTCCATCCTCACTCCTGCATCTAAATCCAACCCAGAGGCCACCAACCAGCCTGTCACAGAGCAGGAGATCCTCAATGTTTTCCAAGGACTCTCTGGGGTAATCATCTTGTTTGGATTTTTTCTTGTACTTTATGGGGACGTGGTTTGTGTTAAGTTGCTTCACTTTTTACTTTCACTGCCTGTAAACTCCCTCCTGCTACTGTGACAATCATATATTTTGAAGTGACTCTTGTTACTCAGATATTCACCATATTTGTGGGTAAATCCAGATTTTTCTTGCCAAGAATCAGGAATGCCACCTGACCTTTGTGTGTGGTTTATGTGCAGGGAGAAAATGCTCGTTCCACGCAGCGCTTCAGCATCACCACACAGCTGCTCGTGCTCTACTATGTCCTGTCCTATGAGGAGGCACTGCTGGCCAACACAAAGATCCTGGGTAAATGTGGGAGCATCAGGGAGAGACAGATTAACAGAAAATTAGGTGCAAAGAGGGGAATAATTCATGCTGCTGTCAGATTCAAGCACAACATAGAAAGTTCAGGTGTTTGTAGTAAATAAAACATTGCTGTAGAGATTCAGGACATAAAGTTCCTGCTAGAACTCTCTAGTGGAGTCATTTGTTTTACACATTAAGAGAGGTCCAAGCTGAGTTACTAGAAGTGTTTATGAGCATCTAAGGAATGCAGTAACAATTAACAAAGACTTCATAATTATTTGAGATCTTCATTTATTCACGTGTCATCAAACGTGCAGTTTCTTTGGGTGGACAATTTTATAGTTGGTAATACTTAATGATCCCATTTTTACCTTTGAAGTGAAGACTTTAAACCAGTTCTAAAAGACCTTTGTGTATTTTATTGATGAAATTAAACTTTAGTGAAAATTCAGTGTTTGTACCTGGTGTGTGTTTTTACCAGCCCTTTTTGAGGTGCAAAACTTCCAGTATTCTCCAGTCTTTTTTCTTCATGTCTGAAGTACCATGAAATCAATTGCAGTTATTTGATATTTTCTCAAATTTACCTGGATAATATAGAGACAAGTTTTCATTATTAATCCAGTTGGGGATAGAATTGTTTTTAGCTGTAACTGCTCCATGTGGTTTCTTGTCCTGTTCCCTTGTAGCTGCAATGCAGAGAAAACCCAAGTCCTACTCCTCAGCACTGATGGATCAGATTCCAATCAAGTACCTCATCCGGCAGGCACAGGGGCTGCAGCAGGAGCTGGGAGGTAAAAACGTGTCTGAAGGTCTAAGGTGCATGGAAAGGAAGGCTGAGTGCCCTCAGCTCAGTGGCTGTTGCTTTTTTCATAGCTTGCTTTCCTTTCTCTTGCTTTTAAAATCGGTCAGGAGTAGCTACTGAGATTGCAGAGGTGTTTGAAGAGTCACAGTGACAGTGTGAGGAAAGCAGTTCTTTTAGAGTAGATCTTACCTCCCTAGGACAGGTTTTAAGGTGGGAATTACCTGACAATGTTGAATATTCCAGGCTGTATTTAGGAGTTATTTTCCAAAGGGTAACTTTTCCTCTCTGTTGGAGTATCAGGCTGTGAGCGTGCACCTCACTGAGCTGCAGCCCAGCCGTTCAGTTCAGGGCTTGAAATAAACGGCACAGATGTGTTCAGGTACAGATGCAGCTGCTCAAATCTGAGCTGTGAATGTCCCTGATGTCCCCAAGGGTTGCACTCTGCCCTGCTGAGGCTCCTGGCCACCAACTACCCCCACCTGTGCATTGTGGATGACTGGATCTGCGAGGAGCAGATCACCGGCACCGACGCCCTGCTCAGGAGGATGCTCCTCACCAACATGGCCAAGAACCACTCTCCCAAACAGCTCCAGGAAGGTAAGGAGCTTCATTCCATTCCAAGTAAATTCCTTCCAAATGGATTGGAGTATAGTTGATTTGGGAATGTGTGATTAAACTGCATTTGTATAACCAAAATGCTTCAAATGGCAGAAGTCGTGTTTTACCCAGATCCTGTTATTTCTGTTTTCCAGCCTTTTCCATGCTGCCTGGGAATCACACCCAGCTGATGCAGATCCTGGAACATCTGACCCTTCTCTCAGCTGGAGAATTGATCCCCTATGCAGAGGTGTTGACCTCAAACATGAATCTTCTGCTGGAAGCTGGAGTCCCTCGGGGGATTCTGCAGGCTGTCAATAAACTCTGGATGGTTCTCAACACTGTCATGCCCAGGAGGTATCAAGGCTCAAAATACTGTTTGGTTTCTTAGGGCACAGAGGTGGGAGGCCACTTTTTCTTTTAAAAATAACAACACAGTGCCTTTAGCTGGGAGGTTGGAGCTGTGATTGAATAGAATGTGTTGGAGCTGCATTTTTTTAGTTTGTTGATATTTTGAACCTTTGCATTTAAAAGGAAGGATTTGTTCTCAGGGGAAAGGAAGTCTTCAGTTTAAAATACAGGAGTATGGTTTTATAGTGTCCATTGTTTGTACTGAAATCCTGATGGAACAGGAACTCACTTTGGTTAGAAAATGCCTTTTTAAATGAAGTGGATACTCTGCTGCAGTGAAAAGTGCTGCAAGTCCAGGGAGAGTAAGTTAACTGTACCTTGGTTAAATTCAAGGGCTGTAAACGGAGTTTTTGCTACTTAGAAAAGTATGGCTGAGTGACGAAGTGCTTAGGGAATCCCTTTTCTCATACACATTTTCTATTTAAAAGAAAAAAATCATAAAAATATTCTCATTTTAGGTTGTGGGTGATGACTGTTAATGCCCTGCAGCCTTCAGCAAAACTGGTGAGGCAGCAGAAATACACCCAGAATGATCTGATGATTGACCCCCTGATTGTGCTCAGGTGTGACCAGAGAGTGCACAGGTGAGTCTGTGCTGCTGCACAGGGAATGCTTAACACAAAGGTGTCCAACAGGAAACTTCTGAGAGCTTTCAGCACTTCAGAACATCTTTTCAGACTAATCACAAACTAATCACCTGTGTTGTGTTAAACTTGGCCTGAGGACTGTGGGGCTGGGCCTGCTGTTCCAGCATTTCATCCTGTCCAGCTGTGTTTTCAAAACTTTGGGATTTGCATGTGGCTCATCCATTTTGGATTTAGGTGTGGGAATTTGTGGTGAAGAGGCTTTGCAGAGTGTTGGAAATGCTGCTGGTACATGGTGGTGGGTGAGGTGTAGCTGTAACACCCTCCCAGCTCCTGTGCCTGTGGTTATTCCATATTTTGGGCAGCAGTTTCTGCCTGTGGGTGCTGCTGTGGATGTGACAGAGGCAGATTTGCTTCATTTCCCAAGGGAATCTTTGCACTACTTGGAAATTGTTCCCCCAGCTGTCAGTGGTGCCAGAGGAGGAGCTGAGGTGCCACAGCCTTTGGGATACTTTTAATTTGTTCGTGGTACTGAAAAATCTTTGTTTTGCTGTGTTCCCATGTCAGGAGCCCTCCTCTGATGGATATCATTTTGCACATGTTGAATGGATATCTTCTTGCTTCCAAAGCTTACCTTAATGCTCACCTGAAGGAAACAGCAGAGCAGGACATGAGGCCATCCCAAAACAATCCAATGGGTCCAGAGGCCCCAGAAGTTACAAGGGAAGAGTTAAAAAATGCTTTGCTTGCTGCTCAGGTAAGAGGGAAGAAATGGATAATTCCATGATGTGAGGAAAAAGTGATGAGAGAGAAATGCAGAAACAGGAAATTAAAAAATGAGGCCTTTTAAATTATTTTATTTTACCAACTTCTGTTACCACGGAAAAGAAGACAGCCTTTGTATTCAGATGGTTTAATATTTTCTTTTTTCTGGTCTGAAGCAATGTGCTGATTTACTGCTTTGATAGTGGTTGTTTGTCAGTACAGATGAGTTCTGCTCACCAGCCCTTTTGCCTCGATGCTTGTGTGATCCAGAGGCTGTTTGTGATTGGATTTGGAGCAGTGAGACAGCAATAAATGGAAATTCTTGAGTAATCCTGTTCCACAGACATCCCTTCTTCCCTGGAAGAATGTCACATAGGGAGTTCCCCTTATAATACTATTTTTGAGTTAGCAGGAAGTTTTATATTTAAATTATCAGGGTGATGAATATTGTGAACTCCGTGGCTCTGTGCATATTTTGGCTGCTCTGGATGCTTTAAGGGACCACTGGGTATTTATTTTGAAGCAACATGAGATTCCACTGAATTTACTCTTTTCATCTGTGATTATGATATTTTGTTAGATTTAGCCTTTATTTTTCTTTCCATCTTGATTGAGATAAACTGTTGAAGTTTTTAAAATATTCTACAGGATTTGTGGTTCTTGAGCTGAGTCATTTTCATTCTGTACTTTAAAAAATCCATAGGTAGAAATCCCAAGTACATGACAATCTTCCATTTCTTAAATTCTCTTTGTTTTGTGTTTGATTTGTTTTTATTTCACTTTTTTAAGCATCATCTTTGGCTTTTCTCCCCAGGACAGTGCTGCTGTGCAGATCCTCCTGGAGATCTGCTTGCCTACAGAAGAGGAGAAGGGGCAGAGCAGCAGAGCCCAGGGTTTGCTGAGGGATGTGCAGAGCCCCCCGAGCCCTCAGGGGGCTGAGGCAGAGGAGGAGGAGGAGGAAGAGGAGGAGCAGAGCTTGCTGTGCAACCTGCGGGAGGTGCAGTGCCTGATCTGCTGCCTGCTGCACCAGATGTACATTGCTGACCCCAACATTGTCAAACTGGTGCATTTCCAGGTGTGCCTGCCCTGCCCAGGGTGGCAGAGCCAAGGGGGGAGCTCAGGGGCTGCTGGAGGTTCCTCAGCAATGATAATAATCCACTTTTGTCCTTCTGTCTGCTCCCGTTTGCACTTCCTCCCTGTTCCAGTGCCTGCTTTAGTGAGATCTCTCTTGTCTCTTGGTTTAGTGAGAAGGCAGCACCCAAACTCTGCCTGCTCCCCCCCTTTGTGCCTCTGCCCCTTTCAGTTTGTCCATCTACCCCAAGGAAAACTGCCCTTGTAATCACCATGTAATTACTCATTCCACATCTTTTGTGGGTTACTTTTTTCTGGCCTTGTTTTTAAATTAATATTCCCATTATTCAAAACTAATTTGGCTTCAAATGTAAACATCTCCTTATCTTTCCTTTTTGTTTGGGCACAGTTTATCTCTTTACAGTGGAAGGAGAAATGTTTGCCCTGCAAAAGCATCTGAGCCCCTTCAAAAAGAGAATGGAAGAGGGGGAAGATCAGTAATTTCTAAAATACAAATGTGTTTTTAATGCATATTAAGTTGCTCCTTGCCAGATGGCAGACTCTTTACAAGGAGTTAATTTGCCTTGACCTGGAACTGACTAAGTGATAAAAAAGTCATTATGGGGCAGTTGTGAAATGAGCAGGTTGAGGCTGATGGTGAAATTTGGAGCACAGGAAAGACACAGAAGGAAAAGGTCACTGCATTCTGCTTTCCTTTGGGGAGTGGGGGGAGAGCTTCTATAAAAATAAATCATTGAATATTGATGATAAAGAATTGATCCAGAGCCTGGGTTTGTACCCAGTCTGCCTCTTGTTCCTTGGCATTCCAGGCCTGCTGCAAACTCTAGACAAAAGGGAATTATAAATATATTAACTTTGAAACAAAGCATTAACTCAGGTGTAATTTAAATCTGACTTGAAGCAGAATTTTCAAACACACCTGTGGCACACTGCCACACCTCTTCATCCCACAGGGTTATCCATGTGAGCTCCTGGCACTGACAGTGGCTGGGATCCCATCCATGCACATCTGCCTGGATTTCATTCCTGAGCTCATTGCCCAGCCTGAGCTGGAAAAGCAGGTACTGGGAATCACTGTGGGATGCTGGCATGGGGGAGAATAAAACAGTCACTAAAAACATCCTGTTCTGACTTGCCTGGGATGTTCAGGGAATATTTGTAGCACTTTTACATTAAATTAAAGGCCTGGCATTGACGGTAACTGGAATTTGTTGGGTTAAAGATTCCCTGTTTCTGTATCAAACCAACTTTGTAGTTTATCTTATTTAATCCTTTCTAGTATTAACTTACCGCTGAGGTTAAAACTAGAGTGTGTCAACCTAAATATCTTCTGCAAGGGTTGTGTTGCCCATTGTGTGTTGCTTTATTGCTCATTATTGTTGGAGCAATAGTTCTAGGGGAGATTTTGAAGCACTGATTAATGTTAAATATGTGTGGGTTATTTTTCTTCATACCAGCAGAAAAATAACTATTGTTAAGGCTTCTTTGGTTTCCATTTCCTTCATGGTGAAAGAGGGAATATTTACTTACTGTTAAGTGTGGTGAAGAGCTTTGGTTAGAAGTTGTATAACCTCATTGTTTTTGTCTCCTTTGGCAGATCTTTGCCATCCAGCTGCTCTCCTACCTGTGCATCCAGTATGCCCTGCCCAAATCCCTCAGCGTGGCTCGCTTGGCCATCAACGTGATGGGGACTCTGCTCACAGGTACCACCCCAAAATCCACCTCTGGGGGGCCAGCAGGATTTCTCTGGGCTGAATGCAGTTTTCTCTAACTGCTATTATAAAAGTGACAATTCTTGATTGGATTTTATAATATTTATTTTTACTCCTGCACTTCCTCCTCCCTGGCAGTCCTGACCCAGTCCAAGCGTTACACGTTCTTCATGCCCACCCTGCCCTGCCTGGTGTCCTTCTGCCAGGCCTTTCCTCCCCTCTATGAGGACATCATGTCCCTGCTGATCCAGATTGGACAAGTTTGTGCCTCTGATGTTGCCACACAGACCCGAGACTTCGACCCCATCATCACCCGTAAGTCACAGACTCAGCACCCCAAAGGGCCTGGCACAGGGAGATGAGACAGAAATGTGGTGCTGCTGTGATAATTTACTTAATTACTGACTTAATTTACTTCATTATTTACTTAAATGTTGTGGTGTTGTGATAATTTACTTGTGGGGAGTTCTGGAAGGAATTTGAGATGGGATTTGTGAATTGGTTTTGATGGTGTGGTTTATTTTTTTGTCTTTGTTATAGGAAGGGTGAGTTCAGTTTATATCATTATTGTATGGTTTAAAAGGTCACAAGACCTTTAGTTACAAGGCTTTTTAAGGAGTTATTGATGAATAAAATATTGTTAATAAGGATATTTATGTTTTCGACTCAGTCTTTAAATATTTAGTCTTACGGACTCAGTGTAAGGTTTTTAGCTAATTATGATATATAAACTTAAGAGTTTATGCATTACAATAGATATATATCATATGCATTTTAAACTTGTTTATTTTTGTAACTACTTTTATTTTTTCTATATTTTAAACTTTAAAACTAAACTTTTTTTTACTTAGTTTAACATGGTTTTGCTGTAAACTATAAATTCTTATTCTTGCTTCTAGTACTTAATTTTGGAAGCTTTTTCTAAAGTTTCAGATCAAATCTTGTGTTTAATTCTAAACTTCAGCTTACAAACCTAAAGTTCTGAGGGTTCTCTGTGTTTCACATTTCATGGTGTCTCTGGAAATAACCAGAGCATGGGATGGTGCTGGCTCAGCTTTGCAATCTTCTATTTGTGTTATAGCTGGAAAGAGCAATCCTCAATATTTATCTTATTTTTCCTGCTGCATTTTCCAGGTCTCCAGCAGCTGAAGGAGAAGCCACACGATTTCTCAGGGTTCTGTAAAGATTCCTCCAGCAAAAGCTGCTCCAGGGACTCTGCAAGCCTGGACCCTGATGTGCAGCTGTGCCAGTGTGTGGAGAACACCATCATCGAAATCATCAACATGAGTGTCAGTGGCATTTAGGGAAAAAAACCCCAGGCAAGTTGTCCTGTAATTTTTCCCACTCTTTATGGTGCCTAAATTTGGAAAAAGCTGTGAAAGTGGGCTGAGGAGCTGGAGCAAAGTCCACAATTTTCATTCCTTGATTGAGTCACGGCTGAGGAGAAAATCTCTTCAACCGGATTTGGTGAGAACTTCTGAGGCTGAAGGGATCAGGGAATAATTTCCAGGGAAAAAGTGATTTTCAGGCTTGCTCAGCTCCTGAAGTGGCACAGCAACACACCTGGAAGGGTTTTAGAACACTGAAATATTTCTTTTGTTGGGCAAACAGCAAAATGATGGCTGAGAAAAATTGGAGATTGAAATTTGCCTGAGGTAAATGAGCTGCTGCTGCTGCTGCAGGGCCTTGCAGAGCAAGCTGGAATAAAATGCTCCAAGGAATACTTGAAAAAGTGGTGTCAAAAACCTGCACCTTCACACTGAGTTCTCAGAAAATGAGGAAATTTATTTCTGTGTCCAACTATTTGCAGAGCTTCAGTTCATGAAATCAGGAGCTTCATTCAAAGATCAACCAGGCTTCACTGAGGGTTTGAAACTGGTCTAAAAGTTTCTTAAAAAAAAAAGTGCTGATAGTAAAGATGAGCCATAGAAATGGGATTTTAAAGAATACAGCTCAGATGGTTTTGTGGTTTTTAACTTAAAAAAAAAAAAAGGTGAAAAAGACTTGAGGGAATGAGTGCAGAGCTGTCATCAGGGGAAGATTGAAAAGAGAAATGGAGGCTGAGGGTGGCTGTGCAGAGGGACAGCAGGGACAGGTTTCAGCTGTGCCAAAGCAATTCCAAGGCCAAATCCTTTCTGCTCCATGGGGTTGGTTGTTCTTTTGTGTGCAAGGCTGGAATTCCCTCATGGCAATGTGGGAAAGCCCCGTGGGTTTGTGCTCCAGGATTCCTGCTGTGACACCCCCGTCACCATCTGCCCACCGAGTGTATTTTTGTCATCTTTATGTAAATTATGTAAATAATTGAAATGTATGTATTTTTTTTCTCCTCGGTTCCAAGTGTAATTTTATATCCTGTAGTGGTATTTAAATAAAAAAATCCCCAAAAACAACAACAGCAGTATGACTGAAGTTCAAAGGGGTTTTCTGTTTTGCTTTTAAGTTTCCAGGTTCATCCCAAATTTCACCTGAGGGAAACAACTGACAAGAACAGGAGCTGTGTGTGGTAGTAATGAAAAAACACTGATTTTCCAAAATCTATTAATTTTTCCATGGTGCTTTCTGTGCACTCTGCTTAAAAGTATAATAATATAATATAATATAATATAATATAATATAATATAATATAATATAATATAATATAATATAATATAATATAATATAATATAATATAATATAATATAATATAATATAATATAATATAATATAATATAATATAATCAATAATTACAATAAATATTATATTAACAAATACAATAATAGTAATAATTAATAATGTAGTATGATAAATAATGATGATACCCAATAATAAAATGCAATGCTTCTAAAATATAAAACATGATAAATCTAGAACCGAAATAATATAATAATAAAATAATAAATATATTATTATTAATAATAATGATAAAGGCCAATAACAAGTATTTATGTATTTCACAAATAGCGCGGTTGCCTAGCAACGCCTACAACCCGGAAGCCAAGGAGGCGCCCTGTGATTGGCTGCCGGCGCGCAGAGGTGAAGGCGGGAGCGCGCCAGTGTACGCTGTCCTGATTGGCGGTTTGTTTGCCCTTTCCTGTCAGCTGATTGGCTGGGGCGGAGGCGGGAAGGACGGAGGCGCTGAGGGGCCGCAGGTGCGGGGCCGTGAGGGGCGCGGGGGAAGCGGCGGCGGCGCCTCCGCCTCGCCGAGCGCACAAAGGAAGCGAAGGCCCAGGTGCTGCTCTGTGGGCTGGGCTGGGGCGGCCCCACCGCTTCCTGAGCGCTCGGGCGGCAGAGCGGCTCTGCCCGGGTGGAGATGTCCCTGGGGGAGCCCCTGGTGGCTCTGGTCACGCCACGGAGGGGCCCTGCGGTGTCCCGGGCCCTCCCTTCCCCTCAGGGCCCGCTGAGTTCGGAGCTGTGCTTGTTTAAGCGAGTTCCCCTCCCGGAATGGTTGGGAAAAGCCTTGGAGCGAGGTTGCCTTTCCCTCTGGAACGAGGCGTTGGGTGTAAACTCAGGCGTCTTCTTTTGCTGGAATTGCTTTGTCCTATTGAGGAGCTCGGTGTTGAAACGGAATCGTGCCACGAGTTGGTGCTTTTTTGATGTATATGTTTAATTATTAAAAGCCAGATGAGTTAATTTATCCCAGAGAATCTGCCAGTTTAAAGTTGCTGTCTTCATCAGTGTTGAAAAAATATGAGAAAAAAACCCCCTGTATTGTTCAAAAATATTGTATCTTAAAGCCATTTATGCCTCTTCAATATTTTTAGTTCAATAATTTCACCTTTTTAATACAAACTGTCTGTCTTTATTATTCTGAGATATTCAAGGTAACAAACACAAATTAGTAAATTGAGGGATACTCCTTTTCCCCTGACGAATTCCTGCATTATTTGTGGAAGGAGGATGTTTTTAAGCATCTCATTTTTAAAGTCATTGTCCAGTTTTATTTTTCATTGTTATAAAATGTACAAGCTGCTTTATGTTTGTAGTTTATGACATCTTGCAGTTCAAGCTGATGGACCTCTAGAGTTAAAAACTGGCTGGTTTTAGTCACTTAATATTCTAAAATATTTTTCCTGCATGGATTTGGGTTCTATCTCCAGTCTAACAGAACCTGAAGTGCTGTGTGCAGCTCATGGTGTTTTTATTTATTTATTGTTTGCTAGCACTGAGTCACCAGCGCTGTGTTTGAATTGCAGTGTTGAAGCTGAAGCAGGCAGGAGGAGAGCTGGCCATGCCTTCTGAGGGGGCACAGTACACCATAGGGGGGGTGAAGATCCTGTTCCCCTGCAAGGCTTACCCCTCCCAGCTGGCCATGATGAACGCTGTGAGTACCCTTTGTCCTGGCATTTGCCACACTCAGAGCTTGTGTTTGCCAATATTTGGAGTTCCAGAATCTCTGCCAGCATTCAGAAAGGTGACACATGGAATTCAGAGCTTGTGGTATCTTGAATTCAGTGGTAACCACTCAGTGTTCTCTGTGCTGGGCAGTGTCTGAGCCATGGGTAGGGAATCTTGAAGTACATTTTGGATTTGGGAGCATTTATGCCCAGAAACAAGTTCCTTGTGCTCTAAGAATGTTTATGAGTATCCAGTTGTGCTGTAATTACAGTTATATACAAATGTTCAGGTTTATAGGGTGGGGAATGATTTAGTAAGCCTCATTATCTAAACAGAAGAATTATGTACAGTAATATTTCAAGAAGTTTCTATTTTTTAGGGGCACTTTTCTAAATGAATTATTGCATTTATATTTAAAGATTTTTTAAGAGTTTTCACCAGTGACAGGACAAGAGGGCACAGCCTTAGGATGTGCCAGGGAAAGTTTAGGCTGGACATTAGGCCATTATTGCTAAGATTAGCTAAACACATCTGCTTTGTTTTCTGTTAATTCTGTTTATTTTATTCCCCTTGAAGATTGTGAAAGGCTTGAATAACAGGCAGCACTGTTTGCTGGAGAGCCCCACAGGAAGTGGCAAAAGCTTGGCCTTACTTTGTTCTGCACTATCATGGCAGCAGGCTTTGTATGGTGAGTGTCAGAGTGTCTGCACAGCTTTTATTACAAAATATAAAATAATTAATTGGTTTCCATCAGCCCTTAAACATTTGGTTTCAGTCTGGGCCCACCACTGGCACCTTGCCTTAATGGCAGTGTGGAGCAGGAATGCTGAGCTGGGCTTAGATCCCAGAAGGGAATGGAGGAAAATCCTCATTGGGGTGTGTGGATTGATGGGAGGAGGGAGCTGTTTCCTTCCTGTGCTCTGCAGAGGTGACCACAGCTGGTTCAGCTGGACTGGCACTGAGCTGCCATCCTCATGGTGCTGTTAGTGACAGATAAATGACTTTGTCCCCCAGAGAAGTCAGTGCCAAGCTCGTCGTGTGACAAGGAGGACAGGAAGGCAGCGCCATCCCCCCCCTGTCACTGCAGGTGTCACTCCCAGGCCAGGAGCAGCGAGGCTGCAGCGAGTGGGACTCCCAGTGCTCCTTGTTCTGCCAATTGTCCTGAGCCAGGAACTTCCAGGAGACCTGGGAGCCCTCTGCCAAGCACAGGTAACCTCAGCTGTAGGCAGCTCAAATTCTGCTGCTTTAGGCCAGGGATGGTTTTTGACCATCACAGTGGCAGCCCTGGTTGTGCCCTGCATGAAATCTGTACAGTGCTTAATCTGTCTAGAAATTAACACTGTTTCCTACACCATATAATTTATAGCAATTCTAGCAGTTACTGTTCTGTAGTAGTTACATTTTAAAATGTTGCCCTTATTTAATGCATCCCTAGTAATGGACATCCATTTGATTTTGTTAATTACAGAATGTAAGGAAAATGAAACACTGGCTTCAAAGCTGTCTGCCAAAAAGAAGTTATCCCTTCATGCCAGTGAGAATGATGATTTCCAGGTGGACAGGAAGAGGATTCGTCCTTTAGAGACAGAGCAGCAGGTGAGCAGTGAAATCATCTGGGTGTAGCTCAGGCAAACTCTCAAATCCAGTTCATGTTATAGGGGAGGGTGTGGGGAATGAGTGAATCACATCACAGTCACAGTTTAGTGACAGGGTTTTGTTCATTTTTATTGGTATTTGTTACAAAGGAGTCCACTGTTGCACTAAATTGTTCATTGTACCCCGTCCTAAACCCTTTCACATTTAAGCAAGTAATATCCCCAAATACATTTATTCCCAGTTGATGGTGTTATGATTTCTGTAAGTTCTGTAACAGTGGGAAAGCAAAGCAGAAAAGCTCAGCAATAACTACAGATTCTTTATAATTAAAACTTTATAGCTTTCCTCAATGACCTGTGTGTGGCTGACTTGGTTAAACTGTTGATGCCCAGTTACTAAAGCAGACTCAGCTGAAACAAGAGCAGGGCTGCCAGTGTGAGCACATCCCTGTGCCCTGGGCATTTTCCCACTGGTGCTTTCCCCAGCAGGTGAGAAAACGTCACTGCCTTGCTAAAGGAGTGCAGCTGGTTGATGCTCTGGAAGTTTATCATCAGAAGAAAAATGGAGAGCTGATTGTTCACTCTGAAAAAAGCATGAAAACCACTACTTGTTCTCCCCAAACAGTGAGTAATTCAGAAATATCTTTTACACCAGAGTGTTAGTTCAAGAACAATTTAAAACAATATTTTATGTGAAGGGGTTATGCATGAGATGCAGCTTAATGAAGTTTGAGCAAACACTGAAGCTAATGCAAATGTTCCTCAGTGCTTTGGGTTTTATTTCCATTTTCTGTAGCAGAAGTATCACATCAGAAGTTAAATTACAGGTTGCACCTATTTCTGCAGCTTTGTTGGGCATTTTCTGCATTTCTTACTGTTTGAAAATAGATTTTACATAAATGTTTGTTGGGGCAAAGCAGTAGAAGAGGGAGTGTGAGGCAGTAGAGGGCTGAGTGTGAGAGGCCAAGCTGAGATGTAGTAACCCCAAGGGAAACCAAAAGCTACAGGATTACTGTAAGATACTGGGAGCTAAATATTTTCCTTAAAAAGTGACTCTGTGTTGTAGGCCATTTGATGGGAGGTACTTTTTATTAGTTTTGGAGAGCTCTGTAGATGTTTGAGTAAGATTTGAAATGCTCTGTGCCACTGAGCTTCAGTTGGCAGTTGGAAACCCAAAGGCCACCAGAGTGTGCTGTTCATTTTCAAATAAAAGGAACTCTCATCCTTCCTGATTGTAAAATTTCCTCTGGTGCTTTGGTGTGGGTACATGAAAAATTTGATTTAAAACTTGTAGAAATTGTAGAAATTTTTTGTCTAGAAGAAAATTGAGAACTAAACAATCTGTTGTTTACTACACCTTTAGAAAGAAGTAACCTAAGAAGAAAGAAAGGGGGTCACTTCTGTTGAAGTTTCTTTTTAAGGATGACAGAATAAGGTGTTATTTTGCTGTGATGAGCAGACTCAGAACTTGTCTGGTATCAAGGAAATTGCAGAAAGTAAAGCCTGATTTGTCATTAGTAGTTCTGAGCCTTAACTGCATTTAGTTTACAACAGGAAGAGCATCAGAGCACAGGTATTGGGTATAAAAATGGTTTTTGGTGTGGCTTAGGGAATGAAATCAGCAGAGCTCCCGTTTGAACACTCACCTGATGGACTGTGTGTTTGTGGTGATACAATGATTGATAACAGCATTGCTTGTTCACTGAGACAAGCTGCCTTTGAGTATCCTGTGTTTTACAGTGCTCACTCCTCTTAGAGCAGATCCAGTTTCTTATCAAGTCCTGTTTCTCCTGCAGGAGGGAGAATGGGTTGGTTGTTGTAAGAGCCTGAGAGGTGCTCTGTGCTCCCAGCCCTGCTGCATCCAGCACCTGCACATGTGGCTGAGCACCCAAAGCTGCTCCCAGCTGCTTCACTCCCAGCCTGGGAATCCAGCTCTGGATTAACTCCTGCAAGGGAGGGCAGCTCCAGTGTGAGTTTAAAGGGGAAATTATAACCTCAGGTACTCTCTTGATTGCTTCTGTCAGAGCATATGGCCTGAGAAACTGGGGCAGCTGGGTTAAGGAATCCCCATTTCCAGCAGGGGAAGAAAGTAAACAGTAAATGGAGAGTAGTGTAACAAACACTTGGGGTATCAAAAAACAACTGTGAAAAGAATCTGTCTTAATGTGCTAGCCCATTGCAGTTTAACATATTGCTTACAACCTGCACAATGGGCTTTGGGTGACTTGTGTTACACATTCCAGGGGACTGGCAGCCTGTTACAATCAGGGTCTGGACTCCAGAATGGGCTAATTTACCACGATGGGATGAAGAAAGTTGTGGATTTGTATTACATGCTCTCACCTGACACCGTACCTGATCCTTTTCCTGCTGATTGACATTTTCAATGAGCTCTTTGAAGCAAGTTCCAGCTTAATTAAAACGTTTGCTTGGTTAGCAGTGATCTGTGAAAGCCTGTGATAAATATTGAACTGGGTTCACCTGCTGGTGACTGGGGAGGATAAACAGCTGCTTTGTGTGCTTTAAACAAGAGGCTGCAGCAGCAGCAGAATACTGGGCTTTCTGAGAGCTTCCAAAGGAGCAGCTGAAAAGCTCTGCTAATGTCACTGCTGATATCTGCCTAGATTGTGCTTGTGTGATATTTCACACAAGAGACATTCACTGCTGCAGCATTCAGGTGCCTTTGTAAGTGGGAAATGTAGCTGGAGATATGAAGAACTCCTCTTACCTCTTTGTGTTTCAAAGATCACAGCCCCAGTGTTTGTTTAGCTCTATTTTACACACAGTACAGGCTGCTGGACTTGATTATTCCTTTTTTAATCGGACTTCCACGTTTTTGCCATATAAATATTGATGTGATAGGCTGGTTTATCTAGCCCTGACAGAAGTCCAAACAAGCTGCATTAGCCTAAGGTCCATATAGGCTGATATCTGATCTCTAATGGCATCTGTTCCTGGGTGTTTCTGATTAAATACTGTACAAAGTGCAGCAGGATCTTTTTTTGCCCTCTTCCAAATGAAAATCCCTCTTTCAGATTCCAACAGCTGAAAACAGGTTTAGTTCTGAAGCCAGAGGGTATTATGAAATGCAATTCTGTTGTCTCAGTATGAATTATTTCTAATCAGCCCTCCCCTAATTCCTTCATAGATAAATTGAAACATTTTCTAATTATCTTTGTGGTATGAGTGTAAAAATTTGTGCTTGGAGAGAACACTGCCCGGGAAACCCCTTGTTCATGGAGAGTTTTCTTTCTTTGTGCTGCAGGAATGGGAGAGGAACACCACGTTAGGTGTTGCTATAAGATCCACAGTTGGTTCTTGGAGAAATACAGAGTTAAAATAGTTTGCCTTTTATAAAATTTAAAGATGTATTTTAAGGATTCTAATGCAAATTGACTCACTGGAGTAATGTGGAAAGAATATGGAGAACTCAGCTTTTAAACTGTGTTTTAACCAATTTTCTAAAGTTTTTCTTCATTATGAAGGGCCTCCTAAAAGGTTTTATTTATTAAAGTATTTGGGCTAATGGTGGCTGTGGCTTTCAGAAATGCTCTGACTACTGCAGGCACTTTTATTTCTTAACTACTCACTATAAAATCAGCCTGAGTTTACAACTTGCTCAGTATTGTGGGTTTGAGTGTTTTTTGAACATAAAACTTTTCTCAAAGTTAAAGGTAACATTTTAGTGCTGGAATAATGGCTAAAGTGCTTCTTAATGCCACTATTATACCAATCCCAAACCTCTTAAACCAAACTTTTAATCCCACCTGTAAAATCCTGTAATTTATAAGCCTCACACATAAGAACACTTTATTTCTTTTTTATGCAAAGAATAATATCTGGTATTCTAAGCCCATCATAGGAGAACCTTCTGGTCATGATTTTATATATTAATTTGAGCTGCATTTTCCTGTTGTTCTAAGAACTCTGGCAAAACAGCTGCCTGATGGGTCCTAATATTTTTCAATTATTTTTATTTGGCTTAGCACAGCAGTGAAATATTGGTGGTAAAGTCTCCTCTTGGTGTCCTGTGTGTTGTTTTTCCCTCTGAAAACACAATCTGACTTGGATTAAAATTAAAAGATAGAAATATTCTTCAAGGCCCTACACAGCCACTGCTTCAATTACATTAATTTTTAGCTTGGTAGTGTGGTTTTCATTATTTCCAGGAGCAGAGCAGAATGTAAGTGATAGAAATATCAAGGTAGCATTGGGGCTTTAGTGTGAGCCCTGCACATATGTAACCTATACCATGTGTCAGCTGTTTGCTGCCTGCCTGCTGACAAGAGCCCCATTCATAACTCCTCTTTTTATCCTGGCAGTGAATAAGTAATGATTCAATATAGAAGGCAGGATATTTGGAACTGGCTATTTCATGTGGCAGCACAGGGTAATGAAATCTGCTGGTCCTGGCAACCTGAGAGGGGAATGTAACAATTCCAGCATGGCTGTAACTTTATCTGCTCTGAGGCCTGTTTGTTTGGCACATCAGGGAAGCTTTTATCCCAGTGAGTGGCAGCTCTGAGGGCTACATTTACATGCTTTCTATCATGTATTGTCATATTTAATGGCACACAGGGCTGGCTGGGGCTGAGGGGAGCACGAATTGCTGTTCCTTGCAGTGAGAGCTGGAGACAGCTTGATCCCCAGGATTGTGGTGTAACACACAGCATGACTTAGCATTTGTTTGTCATGGATAATCTTACTGGTACAATGAAAGGCAGGGAGGAGTGCTGCAGTGAGCGTGTTGTTACCTGCACTGCCACCTGAGCCCAGTACAAACTGTCTGGCTCTGGGAGAACTCTCTATTTTCCATGAGAGGTGTGTTTGGACATGGTTACACTGGAGTTCCTGGTTTCCTGTGTGGCTCTTCAAATTCATTGTGACAATTTCATGTCATTTATTTCAGTATTTAATGTTCTGATGGCAGAACAAAAATGGCTTTTAACAAATATTTTACAGGATTAGGTTCTGTTTAGAATTATTCCCTGTGTTTCCTTTATTCCCTGGCTACTCAATGGCCTTTGGCAGAATGGCACAGCAAACATGTTTCTAATGGAGAGTGTGTGGTGCAGTGTTTTATCTGCACACAGAGTCCCTGAACTGTCTTTAAGGAAAAAAATATTTTGAGTGTCTGTTCCAAGTTTTCTTCATTGAAGGTTTTGGACTCTTGCTCTGTAACAGGAGTGTCCTGAGCTGGAGCTTCAATGTGAGAAGCTTCATTTGCATTATTCATGTGTGTAAATATTCCACTGGATTAATAATTCTTTCTGATTGGGTTATGATAAAATTGTGATCACTGGAGGGTTTTATTTAGATATTTCCAGGCACAGGGATGTGATGCTTTAACATTGCAGAACTTGTTGCAGTTTGATGGGCAGCCCTGGTGACTGAAGCAGTTACCCCAGAGGGCACTTTGCAGACCATCAGCAGATGTAGCACATTCATACCACACTGGGATTTTGTGCATCATCTTTTTGTCTTGCTTTGCAGCCTCCTGGCCCTTGCACTGAGTGTTCCTGTGCTTCTGGGAAGGAACCAGGTAAAGATCCCAGTCACTCAAAGAAGAAGGAGAACGGAGATCGGTTGTGTGTTCCCAAAATTTTTTTTGGGACACGAACACACAAGCAAATCAGCCAGATCAGCAGGGAGCTGAAGAGGACAGCGTATTCCTGTGTGCCCATGACAATCCTGTCCAGCAGGGATTACACCTGCATTCATCCTGTGGTGTCCAACAGTAGTAACAGGAGTGAAATGTGTGTAGAGTTGCTGGAAGGAAAACATGTGAGTAATTTGATTTGAGAAAATGAGCATTCATTGAACAAAGTCAGATTTAACAGCTAGAATGAGTAATATTTTTTACTTCTTTATATTATATTGGTTAAATACCACCTGGTGGCATTAAAACTAAATATTAATTGTTAGAAAATGTTGATACACTGTAAAAACTTATGGTGGCAGGAATAAGATTTATGACTGCCAGGTTAATGGTGTAATAAGATTTAAATTATATCTGGGTTTATAAATGAAGAAGAAAGAAGTGTCCCTTATTGATGTACATTTTAGAAACATGGATTTACATGACATGAGCTGTTAATGTCTGGCATAAAGAGCAGCTGTTAGAAATCTTTCTGAGAAACAGCCAAATGCATGGAACTTTGGGAGATTTTAGCCTGTTTGGTTTTTGTTATTTCTTGTACCCACTAAGTCTGTGCACTTGTTTGCTTTCAGGGCAAGTCCTGCTCTTATTACCACGGTGCTCACAAGCTGAGCGAGCAGCATGCCCTGCAGCCTGCCCATGGGCTGTACCAGGCCTGGGACATTGAGGACCTGGTGAGGCTGGGCAGGAAGCTTCGTGCCTGCCCCTACTTTGCAGCCAGGGAGCTCATGGTGGGGGCAGACATCGTGTTCTGTCCCTACAACTATCTGCTGGACCCACAGATCCGGGACAGTGTGAGTACACTGGGGACAAGTGGCAAGAAGGTAAAAAGAAGAATTTAAAAGGAATTATCCACTGGATGTTTTGTTTCTGTGGTCAGCTGACATCCCGTTCATGTCCAAAATAATATCTATAAAATAACTCCCGGGTTTTTTTTCCCTTGGATATTTTCTAGGTTATGAAAATTGATCCAAAACCTGAAAAGCTTCATTTGCACTGTGCTGCAGAATATCCATTTTTTAGCAGCCTCCTGTTAGTTGCTGTCTCTCATGTCTTTGACTCGGTTTCACCAGACAATAATTATCTTTTTCAGATGGACATTAACCTAAAGGACCAAGTAGTCATTTTGGATGAAGCCCACAACATTGAGGACTGTGCTCGGGAGTCCGTGAGCTACGGGGTCAGCGAGAGCCAGCTGCGCGCTGCCCGCGAGGAGCTCGACTTCATGGTCAGCAACAGCATCAGGCAGAAGCACCACGAGCCCCTCCGAGCTGTCTGCTGCTCCTTGATCAAGTAAGGCAACCTTTTATTGCTTTCTATCAATTAATATTTATCAAATTACCTTTAGGTGTATGGTATGGTGTTACTCTGTCACATTAGAGAAATTCAACAGAGGTTCATGTACAGCTATGCAGTTCTTTGATTTATGTTCATTTGAGGAATCCACAGGGTTTGATCTATTAGAAGAACTGCTGGTCTCACATGGAAACATTGAAATTCTCTTTTGAAAAATCTTGTGCTCTTTATGGGGCTTTTTTGGACTCCTGTTTATAAATCTCAGTATGAAAATTTTCATAAGGTGAATTTTTATGTTTCACACATTTGCATATTTGACAAATAATAATAGCATTATTTTGTCAAAGAATTAACGAGTTAATGTTTATAGAATGCTTTCAGAGCCTTGGACAGAAAGTATTTGGAATCTGTTCTTGGAATCAGATTGGAATCAACTGAAGTCTTCCTAGTTGAAAGTGAATTTGTCAGTCATGCCCTTTGTTTTCCCTGGGAAACAACTTCCTGGAAGGGGAACAGCGGAGCCTAAGTTGAAAATCCTGAGAGGGGATGTAACAAAAGGAAATGGACAGAAGCCCAGGAAGAAACAAGAGGTCCAGGGCAAAGTCTTTTGGGGGAAGTAGAAGTATCAAAGTCAGCAGAAAAAAGTGAATAATGCTACAAGTGCTGCAGTTAACCGAGTTCTGCTCCAGTGTGTGCAGAATCTTCATTTTGCCGCAGCAGCACAGGAGGAGTTCACTCTCCCATCCTCACTCCCTGCTCACAGTTGATGTTTGTGTCACACAGAGACAAGGGACTTTTCTGCTTGGCAGAAGCAAATTCTGCTACCTTGGATATTTCAAATGTTAAACTTCAGTAAAAGATAAGAACAGCGTGGCTGAAGATTTGATTGCCTCAAGCTTTTTAACCTTATCAGGAAAACTGAGGTTGATTGTCTTGGCAAATCTGCCAGCAGCATGAAAAGCAGCTACTGGAAAGCAGAAGACTGGGTGTAAATAGCCAGTAACAGGTAAAATGCACCTGCACAGTGCCATGGCTTTGCCAAATGCATGGGGAGCTAGAAAAAAAATCTTATTTCACTCTAAAGATCCTGGGCCCTCATTGCAAAAAGCACTTAAGGATGGGCTTGGTGCCACAGTGCTGCAGTGAGCTCTGGGAGTGAGGAGTTTGCAGCTGGGCCAGGGGAGGCTCTGGCAGGCTCTGCTGCACATTGAGCAGGGCTGGTCACTGTGGGCAGTGGAACATGCTGTGTCAACAGGGGCATTTTCTGCTACTGAGGGAAGCAGCAAATACTCTTCCTGGAATTGAAGGCATGTGTGCAACATCCCTTCATTCTTTTCCTGGAAATACTGCATACAGCAATTTTCACTTCAAAACCAGAGATAACCTTTCTGGGAATCAAGCTAATTTTATTTATGCTTTCTGCTTAGCTCTAAAAATAATTTAACAGGCTTTGCAAGTAAGTGCTTTAATGTTAGATGGAATTTATTTGAGAATTTAAGGTATTTTTTGTGCTATTTGGCCATTGTGTTAAGTTTGTATTTGCATTTATTATTTCAAAAGTATGTGCTGGTTTGAAGTTCATAACAGGGAAATGTTTTACATTTCCTGAAGTGTTTTACCCATTATAAATCTGTTTAATTCCTGTCACGGGGGCCTTGTCCTGATTTCAATTCCAGGTCTTTTTGATGTTACATTTGAGGAATTGGGGCCTTAGTCTTAGTGATCACCATTCCTTAATGAGATCAAGCAAATTTTATCCAAGGAAGTGATTGTTGTGGCAGCATTGGTGGGCTTTGTTTGCATTTAACCTGACAGAAGGGAAGTTATATTTTAATTGTTCCATGGATCAAATTATTTATGGTGACAGGGCAGGAAATGTAGAACTGAAGCAGTCCCAGAGCCTTGCTCTTGAGTTGCTAATGAAGAACTGGATTTGCAGGTAAATATTTTGAGCTCTTGCAGCACTGACAGCTGTCCTTTCAATGCCTCCTGCCTCTTGATGGAGCAGACAGCTCCAGCCTTTCCTGGCAGGGAGAGGAGGAGCTGCTTCTCTAACCAGGGACAGGGCTTGTGGTGCTGCAGGGGTGAAGGAGGACAGGCTCACTCAGAAAATTCCAGCTCTGCCACAAACGAGATGCTCTCCATGTTTAGCTCAATCAGTCCCATTTTGCATTGTATTCCAATTATAATTCTGCTTCATTTGCAGCAGTGCCAGTACCTGGGGTAGGTGTAAATGGGCACTCTCTCTTGTCCCACTTTCCCTGTGTAAATATGAAAAGTGTTCATTTCATGCCTCAGGATTGGTTTTTAATTGGAAAGTCAGCAGTTGACAGGGATAAACCAACCTGCAGCAATTGGAGCAGTGATGAGTGGATTCAGATATGCAGCAGAAGTCTTGCTTGAGTGAGCCTGACATGTCAGAAGAGGAAATTACATTTTAATTCCTTTTCTTTATTATCTATTATATGAAGTATAAACATGTGGGGAGAAATTTCCTTCTCATTTCAATGAGCTGCATCCAAAGCAGTTCCATGGGAGTTGAACAGTGAAAAACAGGCAGAAAGGAAAAGCAGAATCTCTCTCCTTACATGTAGTAAAACATTTGTCATCATCTTAGGAGTCTGGTGCAATTTTTGAGGTTTGCTTTGTACGTGCAAAGTGTCTCTAAATCTCTCAAATCAATGCTGAAATGATTTGTGCTTTTTCTGTCTTTCAGCTGGCTGCAGGAGAGCTCTGGGCAGCTGGTGGAGAGAGCCTTTGAAAGTGCCTGCAAGGTGTGGAGTGGCAAAGAAATGCTCAACTTTCTGTACCAAATGGGAATAACTGGCATTACTTTCCCCATTTTACAGGTAATGTTGTGTGCTGTATAAATGAGCAGCACCATGCATGATATTGTGGTGTTAAACATCTCCAAATGCACAGAAGTTAAATGGAAACAGGTTTTTCATTTACTGCAATACTGAAAATTGTCTGAAAAGGATTCCTGATGAAAACCAGGAGTAACCCACTCGAGCTACTGGAATTTGTGGAGAAGCAATGTTTTGAAGGATACAATTGCTCACATACAATTATTTAAATTGAACCATTGAGCCAGTGATATTTTTGCCTGTTTTATCCAGCTGCATTTTTATTGAATGTTGAAATGTTTTTACCCTATTTTCAAGTTTATCCCTCCTTTCTGTGTAAGCCAGTTATGTTAAAACCATTGTTAAAAATTGAAAGTGTTGTTCCCTTTCCCTCTGACTTTATTTTAAATGAACTTTTAAAGCAGTGAGCTGACGGTCTTGTATCTCTATTAACTCTGGTTTTCAGAAGACACTTAGAATGTTGTTAATATGGAATTTGCCTCTTGCAGAAACATCTTGCTGCTGTCTTGGAAAAAGAAGAAAAAGTTTCTATGCATGGGAGAGAGGAAATTATTGAGGTGCCAGTTGTGAGCCCTGCAGCACAGATCATGCTCAAGGGCCTGTTCATGGTCCTTTCCTGTCTCTTCAAAGAGAACAGCAGGTCAGGCCTAACATTTATCAGCTGAATGCTCACAATTTGGTTGCTTAATTGTAGTTTTTACTGATATTTCTGTCTCTGTGTAGGTTTGCAGATGATTACAGGGTTGCTCTACAACAAACTTACACCTGGATGACTGAAGACCAACGTGATGATGCAGATAAAAGTTCCTTCTTCCCAAGGCCCAAGCACAAAAAGAGTTCAAGGCAGAAAACCCTTGTCCACATGCTGAACTTCTGGTGCTTGAACCCTGCTGTGGTGAGCTGAGTGTGAAGAAAAGATAAAATAATCTGAGTGATAACAAATACAATGCAATCTGAAAGAGATTGCATTGATCTTCTAAATTCTTGCTTTTCTTTCTCCCACCTAGGCTTTTTCTGACTTAAATGAAGTCAGAACAATTGTTCTGACATCAGGCACTCTCTCTCCCATGGATTCCTTTTCCTCAGAGCTTGGTGTGAAGTTTTCCATTCAGCTGGAGGCCAATCATGTTATCCGGAATTCCCAGGTAAGCTGGGCTTGGCTGTTCCCATCTAATGCTGCCCATGGTGCAAAAACCAAATAAAAGTGATGGCAGACTCATTCTGTCAGTTAAAAGAGAGGTCCAGACTGTTGCTTGGCTTAATGCAATGGAAAATGACATTTTAAAATGAATTAAGAGGCAATTTTAGACAAATTTCCCTGGAAAAGTTGCTTGTGCTGTATGAGATGGCTCTTAGCAATATCAATTACTGCACTTCAAGTACCAAAAAGAATTTAACAAATATCTCAACGTTTCTTTCTCACTTAAATGCCATTCTTGAGCCTGCTGTGGTTTCTCCAGGCTGGTTTAGGATTAACCTTGTCCCTGTGCCCCCAGGTGTGGGTTGGCACGGTGGGAGGTTGGCGGGCAGGAGCTCTGTGCCACCTTCCAGCACATTTCTCTCACACTTAGCAGGATCAATAATGAAATGTTGAGCTTTCTCCAGGCTGGTTTAGGATTAACCTTGTTCCCTGTGCCCCCAGGTGTGGGTTGGCACAGTGGGCACGGGCCCCAGCAGGCAGGAGCTCTGTGCCACCTCCCAGCACATTAACCTTGTCCCTGTGCCCCAGGTGTGGGTTGGCACGGTGGGCACGGGCCCCAGCGGGCAGGAGCTCTGTGCCACCTTCCAGCACATTAAACCTGTCCCTGTGCCCCCAGGTGTGGGTTGGCACGGTGGGCACGGGCCCCAGCGGGCAGGAGCTCTGTGCCACCTTCCAGCACATTAACCTTGTTCCCTGTACCCCAGGTGTGGGTTGGCACGGTGGGCACAGGCCCCAGCGGGCAGGAGCTCTGTGCCACCTTCCAGCACATTCCTCTCTCACTTAGCAGGATCAATAATGAAATGTTGAGGTTTCTCCAGGCTGGTTTAGGATTAACCCTGTCCCTGTGCCCCCAGGTGTGGGTTGGCACAGTGGGCACAGGCCCCAGCGGGCGGGAGCTCTGTGCCACCTTCCAGCACACCGAGACCTTCGAGTTCCAGGACGAGGTGGGAGCCCTGCTGCTGTCGGTCTGTCAGACACTTGGCCAAGGAATTTTGTGCTTTTTGCCATCCTATAAGGTAGGGAAATGTGAATTGCTGTTCTTCCCCTCAAACCACACACACTTTGAAAACGCACTGGGTGATTTTCTGCACTGTGGTTTATACATCAATATACAGAAATATTTATCAAATAAATGTATTAACACGGGGGAATTGTATTGTTATTTCTTGGCATTCAGGTTTGTTTTCATGAGCAAACATATTTGGTTTTTCTCAACAGATGCACCTATTAACACAGACAATCATTTCAATTAGCATTACCATAAAACCAGCCAGATCCATAAATTTTCCTTTTGTTGTTTCCCTGAAGATTTAGAAATTGTTTATTAAGAAAAAAATTAAAAATCACATCATGAAATGATACTTTCTATATAAATCAGCAGCAGGAATGTCTTTGCATGTTCTTTCTGTGCTACCAGAATGCAGAATTCATCCAGGTAATTTCTCCTTCCCTTGTTTCTTGTTCCATTTCACTGCATTGGAGATTGGAGTGTATTTTTCTTTAGTCAGGGGAATTGCTCACTGACATTGGCTGAAAGGAATCAAATTTCTCCATTTCAAACTATGTAATATCTAATTTCACTGACAACAGTTATCTAATTATGGTTAATCTGGATCTCCCAGTAGTTCTGCTTTCTTCTCTATTTGTTGTTCCTGTTGTTTATGGTCAGGAACAGGAATATAAACTTGCAAGATAATTATGTAACTCATACTCATTTTTCCTGTACTGCTTGAAAGGGTGTAACTTTTTAATTTTTAAATGATTATTTATGATTTTAAAAAAATCATCTTAACAGACAAAACACAAAGACCTCTAAAAAAATCCTACCAAATGATTAAAAACCCCAACATGGTGGAAATAGATTTTCAGACATTTCTGCTCATCCCTAAGGTTCCTAAGCAGAGAATATTTTACAAAATTAAATAAAAGCTATTTATTCTTTTTTTACAATCCCTTCATCTTTTATCATTTAACTGGCAGGCTGCAGAGGGAGGGTTGTGTCTTGCCTGGATGTCTTTAAGTGCAATTCCTGCCAGTAACCATTAGGTGACCACATCAGACCAGGTAATGGAAGCCCCTGAAAAAAGCAGATTACTGACCATAAATTTATTTAACCTCACAAAACCCTGCACTTCCATGCAAAGGAAATGATCTTACAAGAAATCTCCAATTTATTTTGGAATTTAACTGGAGCATCTTTCAGTTTCCAGCATTGTCTTTCTAAGTGTGTCATGTTGGAGGGTTGATCTTCCATATCCAGACCTGACAAATATTTATGAAAGTTTTTATGAGAATAGTCATGTGAATTGCAAGTACACAGAGACTTTGTAATGACATTTAATAAAGGAGGAAAACAATTGCTGGCCAGCTCTGGAGCCTTCCCCCTCTGCCCTTCTGGCTCCCTGAAAGGTCACCCTGCACACACTGAGTGTTCTGTTCTTTGGAGCAACACTCCCTGAACCCAGCAAGGTATTGATAAATAGAAATTGCAGACAATTGAAGGATGATATTTTAAAATCACATTGCCAATATTTTTCTATGGATGCCCTTTTTCTTCCTACTGCTTTTATTTGGGATTGGGTTGCCTTTAAGGCTGAGATTAATATGTTGGAAATACAGAATAATGTAAGCACATTAATACAGGGAAAACAAAGTATTCTTTCTTTCATCATCATAAAGAATATTTGCATTTCAAAAGTGATTTTCACAGGAAATTGCTGCCTCTCTTTAGAAAGCTGCAGCCTTCAAAGGAATTTTTCAAGGCTGTCAAGATCTGATTAATCCACATGGCCATGCACCTCACTATTATGATTTAAGCAGATTTTTTGATGGGCTCAATCTGTTTTATGAATTGAAGCTTCAACTTTGGAATAAGTGACAAATAAAGGGTGTTTTTTTTTTTTTCTCCTGTCTGGAAGGCTGAGGACAATGCTTTGAATTTTAAGTACTTTCTATCCAGGTAATTTGATGGAGCTGGAATTTAGTTGGGTGTGTACATTGGATTTCAGTTTGGAATTACTACCTGCAATGTGAATGCAGAAAAAACCAATACTATAGAAATTTCCCTTTATCTTAATCAGGTATTTGAATAAATATATTTTTAATTGAAGAGTGGCTGTTTAAAATATATGTATAGCAAATACATGGAATTAATGCAGTGGAGGAAAATCTATGGATGGGCAAAGAGCCCATCAGCTGTTCATGCCCACATTTGATAGGTGTCTGCTATGAACAGCTGTGATGGTTCATGTGGGGAAATTCACAAACAGGGAAATTTTTAATGTCATTGTTGGACTTGTGGCACATTGACTTTTTAAAAAAATCAGCTTTATCTTAACATTCACTAAATTCCAAAGCTCCATCATTTTTAAGGCTCCTAAAACTGGTGATACTATGCAGCAAAAATGCATTTATGTGGAAATCAGTAGCAACTCCAGCAAAAAACCACTCTATAAAAGAGAATATCAGAAGGTGAAAAGATTGCCCAGAAATCTAAGATGCTTTTAAACAAGATTAAGATAAGGCCCATTAGGGCTCATGTTGCCAACCTGTCTGCATTAAGATATATCTTGCCTGGTGCCTGCATCTTGGATGATTCATTCAATATGTGTCATATCAGAGTCAGCCTTGCCAGCAAGGAGAAAAATGCTAATGCTTATAAATTTTAGTGCTAATCCATCATGATGAATTAACTGACCTTTCTTAGTGGGGTTTTTTTAAACAAAAGAAGCTTTGGATGATGATGTTAATGTTGCCCTGGTTTGTTGTGTTCTCTGAGGCACTGTTGGTTAATTTGGATCTGCTAATTGAGGAGGCATCACTTGGAAGCAGGATTTGTACAAATGGAGTTGGAAAGGGTTTGAATGAGTGTTTTCAACAGGAAAACTTAGGAACTGATAACAATTCTCTGCTTGAAAACCTGAGCTCCTTGCAGGGAGGTTGGACTGGATCCCAGTCAAAGGTTCCTTGCAACCCAAACTATGATCATGGAATAGTGGCACAATTAGCATAAATTAGCATATAAATGATTCATGCTGCACTGCACTGGCTGCTTACCTTGAGAATTTTGGGGTAAGGTTGTAGTGATGACACGCAGCAACTTTTGCCACTTGCAAAAATAAACGCTGCATTTCCCAGTTTATAAAATGTAAATAAAAATGCTCAGTTTTTATTTGTCTCATGACTTCAGGAGCTGCAGGTTGAGAGCTGAAGCTCTGTCAGTCTCACCCCATTTCCTGCTCTCTGGGAAGATGTTTTGTGATGTTTTCTGGAGGGGGAGCAGCAGGATTGGGTGACAGCAAATCCCTTTGGGCTGGAGCTCCTGTCCCTCTTGCTTGGCTCCTGTCCCTGTGTCAGGTGTCCTCCAAACCTGCCCAGCCCTCTCTGCAGGTGCTGTTTGCCCTTGTGCTGACAAAGCTTTCTTGGCACCCTCCCACAGCTCCAGACAGGCAGGAATTAACAATATTAATTAACTCTGAGCAGCGTGGGGCTGCTTTCATTTCAACAGGCTGAGAATGTTCAGGTTCAGGGCAAGGATTTGGAATCAGCTCAGTTTAACCTCTGGCTGTGTCCACGTGGATTTAACCTGGCCTGAGGTGAATGTGGCACCCTCAGGTAGGGCAGGCTGAGGGAGGGATTTCATTTCATGATTAATTCTCAATGTCTGGATCTTCTTCATTTCACACAGAGCCTTTTCTTATTGAGATACCTGAGATTGGTAGAAATTCTTGTTTCAGTAATGAATAGGACTCTGAACAGACAATATTTTCGTTTCTAAAACTTTCCTGAAACGTGGGTTTGTAAATAAATTATAAGAAACCCATTTTTCCTGCCATCAATAAAACAAAGCAATGCTGCTTTCAGACAACTTTTCCTTATTTAATAAATTACTTCAATAAATTTCCAAAGGATGGTAGTCTGTTTAGCCCAGCCTATTAAAAGCATTAAGATTTGAACACTGGCTGTTAAAATGAGTAAATGGCAATATCACAAAGTTAAACAAATGCCAAAAAACATTTTCCAGAGTACTGGGATTGTAACAATACCATTAATGAGGGAAAAGAGGTTTTAATGCAATTTGCACATTCTAAAGTTTCAAAAAGAGGTTTTGAGTTAGTGCATTATTAATGTTCTGAACATCTGGAACTATGTAAGAGCCACAGACATTGAGCAAGTGCAGGGTTTCCCCACTAGGTCTGATGCTGGCTGGTTTCCTCCCCAGCCAAAAGCTTGTTTTTAGAAGTTTGAGACAGTAAAATGACAATATCCAGATAAGAGAGAAACATTCCACAGCCTCTTTTTGCTTGTATTATATACAGAGGAATAATTGGAAACCATTAGGTTTGTGCAGTTAAAAGGTGAACTTGAAATTAAATAGGAAAATAGTTCTTTGCACCACAGATGGGGCTCTGAGGAATTATCTAAATTCCATAAAAATGCTGAACTTTTTCTGTTGGGTATTTCTGTTATATGCAGGGATAAATGCTTCATCAGGAGTAATAATCTCCTTGATGCTCCTGTTGACAGCTGTAGGAGGGCTTTGAAGAAGAGATTTACTCCTGTGTGTAAATATTTGCTGGGTGTAAGGATCTGTTTGTGTCATTTATGACAGAAATTTATTCTTTCAAGTTACATCAGCATTAACTTTCTGCATAATTTTAGGGTTAGAGAATGTAACTGGCACAGTTACAGCCTTAAAATGCTGCAGGAAACAAGAATGTTTCAAGGTGTCACCCAATTTTAGATGTTTCAGGTGTTGCCCAGCATCCCTGGCATGGAAGGAAGCTACCTGTGAACAGGTTTGGCATTTCAGGAGTGAGTTACAAAATAATTGTAAATTAATAATGATGCTCACTTTCTGGCCAGCATTTGCTTTCTGCTCCCAAGGGAGAGGTTCTCTCTGGCTCCAGGAGCCTCATTTGTGTGAGCCAGGGAGCTGTGACAGAGAGACCCCAAAGCTGGAGAGGCTTTAGGGACGGGCTCCTGGCACCCTCCTGCCTCAAAGCTGAGCCTAAAACAGAGCAGGGTGAGGGAGGAGTCACTGAACAACCCCTGGGGACACCTGGCTTTGTCCTGGCACTCTGGGCTGAGCAGGGCCCTGCAAATTCCAGAAGTTCTTTTGGGGCTCTGACACCACAGGGACCCTTTGGGCTTTCATTCCTCTTTAGAAGGAAAAACTCTTGCAGTGTCCTTTGTCCTTCCTGTGCTGGAAATCTCAGGGAAGTGATTTCTGTCTGTGGGCCATGGTTTGGGGAAAATGAGCTCTAAAAAAAGCTGAATTCTAATGGCTCCCAAATTATTCATTTCAACATTTGCACCTAATAAATGTAGATAGAATTTCATTTTACTTGTCCATATTATTTCTTCATTGCTTGTTTTTTACTCTTCCCCTGCAGTGGAAGTTTTCCTTTTGAACTTTATCTCAGCTTCTTTATGTTTTATGGGGGGTTTTGTTCCCATTAATCATATGCAGTATCTACTTTCAGTTTAATTCTCTATTTTCCATCATTTCAATATCAGTCATATAAACTGTCTGGGTATTGAGGCTCTCACAGTCATCCAGAAATACAATTATCTGAGAGCTCCAAGAGCTCTGTAAATCTCCATGTGATTCCTGAAGTCTACACTTTGCTTTTCCCATTGACTTGGGCATAGAAATGTCTGTAAAAATCCCTCTGTGAGGGGGAAGATTTTAACCATTCCCTCACAACTGCTCTGCTTTGGCCACTGGTGAGAAATTGCTTCAAATAGAGAAAAACAGGAGCAGAAGGAATGATAAACTCCATACAAAAATAATTGCAATGAGAGTTTTTGTCTAACAAGGTGTTAAATATTTATCTTTAGTGTCATCAGTTCAATCCAGCTGTGCCAAATGAAATTTGCAGCTGGAGCTGGCAGTTCCCACCCTGGCAGGATCATCTCTTGTGGAACTGCAGCAAACTCAGAGCCAGAATAATGCTGGGCTCTGCAGAGGAGTAACTGAGGTGTTGGCTCATTAAAGTTATCATTAATGATTTATTAGAAGGTTTTCATTTAGAATTTTTTGACCTTGAGTTGTCTGAGTTTTGTTATTTTTGTGGTTATTTTTTCCCCACTTGGTTACCAACAGCAGGCCAAGATAAAATTTTCTCTTTGGAGATGGTAACTGACAATCTGGATAATTGCAAAATGTTGTTTCCTTCTTAAATAGTGTGACAGGATCATGGATGTGCAGCCCAGTTATGGGGGGATTTCCAGGTTTCTGGGGAATTAGAGACAATCCAAATGTTTGAGATGCTTTGGGACCTGAGAGGAGCTGACCTGGGAGCCTCTGGGGGTTCTTCCCCCTTCCCTGGGACTGTTCCTGTGCTGCTCTGTGAGCTCCTGAGCAAAGGAAAATTTTTTATCCTTTTTATTCTTTTTTTCCTAGTTAGTTTCCAGGTGGCTTTGTGAACTGTGGTGTCTCCTCAGGAGGTCAGACAAGTGTCAGAGACAGCTCAAGGGAAGGGATGATGTTGCACATTCCAAGATTATCCCTTTTTATTTTCAGTCTCTGGGATGAAACATTTTCTTGTTTCTGGGTTTTTTTTAAAATATATTTTCCAGTGGTTGACTGTAATTGGAGAATCTCTAAAGATCCTCCTCTGGAAATCCTGATTTTTTTCACTGTGGCTGCTGTCCTGAAGCTGTGGTGTGAGTTTGCAGCATCCTTAGCTGGCTCTGTGTGTGTGAATTGACCAAGGAGCTGCAGAGGTGATATTCACTCAGGTGGATATTCTGGGTGACTGCCCCTGTGGGTGAGGTGACATGAAAGCAATGCCCTGTGGTGGCTCCTGGTGCTGTGCAGAGCCCCAGCAGCTGCACTGGGGCTGGAGCTCTGTGCTGTCCCTGCCCCGAGCCCTTTCCCTGTGTCCCTCGTTGTTCTGGAACCTTCTCTCAGCCCAGGGGAGATCCCCACCTGTGCCTTGGCTCTCTTTGAATTGCAGCTGCAGAAAATGCACAAACACCCTGCTCGTGGCTTCCTTTAGTCCTTGCCTTGCAGTGCTGACCAGCAAGGGCTGTGCAATAATTCAGGTGCCCTGTGGCATTTGCTTTTTACACAGAGCAGCTCCTCGTGCTGCTCGGCACATGAACCCAATCCGGAGCGACAGTCGTGGCAGATTATTGGGTATTGTGTCTAAAAAAATTATCTGCCATGCTGGCAGATGAGTGTTTGGCCTGTGAATTTCACACCCTGAGAGTTGGGCACTTTAATATTTTATTGCACTGTTAATTTAAATACCCTGAGCAGACAGCATCAGGAAAATAAACGAAAAATCTATTATTGTTTCTCACTTCTGAGTCTGACAAAGTGCTGCAAGCTGAATTGTTGTAGCTCGTTAACACGTGCTCCAATTTCCCTTGTAATTAACACTTGCTGCTTGCATATTTTCCCTCCTATTTATGTAGGAACTGCATTGAAAATGAGTTTTCACAGTCAGGAAGTTTGCACTCTGTGAATGATGGATTCCTAACAGTAAAAACAGAGTGAACATGTCCTTTTCCTCAGGAGGTTTTAATGAAAGGGAGGGAGAGCAGCTGTGAACAGGGAATAATATCCACAAACAACATCATTCTTGGGAAGGTGTGTCCTGCCCAGGTTATTCTGACATGAATGTTCTGAATCTTTGCAACCTGCAGAGTTCGTGGTCCCTTTGCCATGTCTGGGAAAGATTCAGTGCCTGGTGTGACTCCTTCATGTGTGAAAACCACCAGATATGAGAGGAAATAACTGGAGAGGATTTATTCAGGAGCATGTTCTGCATCAGCAGTGAAACAGCTCATACAAGAAGCTGAATATGAAATGTATTGAAAGGAGTTCTTGGGCTGTTTTAAATTGAGAGAAATTTGACCTCATTGGGAGGTCTGGGAGCCAACAACTCCTATCTTAGAAAAGAGAAAAATCATGCCTCAGTTTTACCTTCTGATAGGGCAGGCAAGCTCCTGTGTGAGAACATTTAATTAGTGAGTGATGAATTCCAAAGAGTATTCATTGCACTTTGACTCATTTTACAGCTCAGTAATGGACTAATTTTTAGCAAAAATATTTCCAAACAAATAACTTGCAATGTACTGCAGTAAAAACTTCAATTTCAGCTTTTACTTCCAATTTTGGATCATGAGGTGAGAAATTATTTTCCTAAGAATCAGAAAAGTCTGTTATTTCTTTCTTTGTATATTTTTTTTTAGGGGGATAGAAGGGAAGGAGGGAGAAGGGATCGAGATGGAAACCTGGAATAAATACTTAGGTTATTTATGTATTAATTGATTTATTTATTTAGAATTGTCTCATTAATGTGGTGGAGGACATGAAGTATTTCCTGTTGGGACACTGGGCTTGGGGAAGGGAGCAGAGGCAGCTCAGAGCTGGCACCCTGGGCAGGCTCCCAGTGAATGATAATCCCAGGGGCTGCCTTGGATTGGTTTTCCCCTTTATTCTGAAAAAACCAAGAGGTCAGAGATGACTGAGCTTGGCTTTTCTGGCTGGGGAAGAGCAGCAGTGGAGATTCTGACTTCATCCATGACCAGTTCATAATTTTGCTTTTTATTCCAGACCAGGATTTAAACCATTCCTTTTAAAAATATATTTTTTTCTCTTTGCATGAAGGGTTTTCCCTCCCTGGGATGGGAAGGTGTAATGATAGCCTAGGGTGGATGTACAAGCAGTTCCTGGAACACAGAACTCCTTGTCTTGGTTAATTTTAAAACCACAAAAGGAAGCCTGGTTTGAAGCAGGTTGTTCCTAACCAGCTGCCACAGAGCTCAAAGCCTGAACAAAAACTCTCCAGCTTCTTTGGGGGGCAATCATGTTGGGTTTTGGGGAGAAAATTTCTATAAAAAAGCTTCTTTAGCTGCAGAAGCAAGATATTAACAGTGTTTTTGTGAAGTCTTTGGCGTGCAAAACATTTCATTTTTCATTACTGTTGTCGCCGTTCACGTTTTCCATTATTTAAGGGGCTTATTGAAAAATTGATGGTATGTTGGGAGCAGAGAGACATCCTGTGGCTGCAGGGTTGATTTATGGCACATGGAACACACTTCAGTGCTCCAGGTTGCTGCTGCTGAGCACACTTTGTCATTGTCCCCACAGAGAAATCCTGGCAGTGCAGTCCCCGTGCTGCCCCCGAGCTGAGTGATGCACACTGTGCCTTGGAAAATGCTGATGAATTATTCACCTTTGATTGTGCTGGGGTGTGCACATGGTGATCAGAGCCTTGCTCGTAATACAGAGATTTTCACCCTGCTCAGGGTTTGGTTGAGATAAAGCTTTATCCCTTTAATTTTTCCTTTTTTAAATTTCCCCTGCAGTGTCTGTGTGGATGAGCACAGATTTTACCCCACATTTCCCACCATCTGTGGGGATCTCAACACCATTCTGGGTCCTAAATATTTGACTTTATTTAAAATTCTCCTGGAGAAAATAAGTGCAATTTTTATCAGTTTAGAAAGACACCATTTCCAGGGAAATTCTTGAAAATCCCACCTCCATGGTTTAAAGTTTTAACCTTCAAACTCATTTTCTGCTGTGAAGAAACAGAGAGATGAGGAGACAAATCTGAAATAGCTCAGTGCTGGAGAGTTCCAGTCCAGGGCAGCTTTTCCCAGCAGTGCTGAGGACTCCCTGAGCACCTGTTAGCACAACTCAGTCTCTGTGATCTTCCTTCAGAACTCTGGGAGAAATGGAAAATATCAGAATAAACGTCTGACATGGCTCCAGGCCCCTGCACAGCCCCTTGAATTAATAATTTAATTTTTTTAGTATTTTCTATTTTGCTCTTATGGAGCATTTCATTCCAGAGGCTCTGTGGCTCTTTGGGAAGGGAAACCAGGCAGGAATTCACCTGGAATCAGCACTGAGGGAACCAGGCAGGTTCAGAACCTTGCTGGTGATGCCCCTGGTGCAATAAATGGGAAATGAGCAGGAGAAAGCAGCTGGAGCCTCTCCTTGATAAGAATAACATCCTTGTCTGGCCTGTTTCCATTAAAATGCTGCATTAAATCAATTTATTTTTGGTTATTTTATTACCCTGTGCATGTGTATTCATATGGATGTTTAATATTTCTCTCCAGTTTCCTATTAACAGTGGGAATTTAAAGCTCTATTTTAAAATTAAATTTTATTTCAAAAATGAAATATTTTGGCACAGATATTTTCCCATCCTCTTGAAATTAAATCTGTTAGAATTAGAAGCTGAGAGAATGAAATTTGAAGTTTAAAATACCTTTTTTTTAGTGAAAAAAGTTTATATTTTGCATTGGCTCAGTCATTCAAATGACTTTTCCTGTGTTAAAACCCTCCCATAAACATGGGGAGGGGCTGTGAATCAGTTTCTTGCTTAACCTTTCATGAAAATCTAATTGAGTGCAAACAACTGCTTTAAATAATTCAATGGCCTCAGTTATTCTTGGCTGCTGGAGCCCCAGCCCAGAGCAGTGCAAATGTTTGGGTGTTAAGCAAAACTGAGGCTTTCCTCTTTTTTTTTGTGAAAAATATGATTAAAATGACCTTTGGAAAAGTGAGTGGGGTGATTAAGAAGAATAAAAGGTGAAATGTAAATTATTTCTGCCAGTTGTGTAAATGGCTTGTGGCCCAGAGATGAATGAATATTCTTCTAGTCCTTCCCAAAGTGTGGAATCATTTTGGTGATTTTGATAAATGTGGTTGGGTTTCTTTGCTTGCTTTTCATCCCTTTTGCTCTTGTGGAGGGACATTGTGCTTTCCATGGTGCTGTTTGGAATAGCACCCCAGAACTATTAAAAAGTGATTTCAGAGATTGGGATAATGGACATTAGGGTTTGTTGGATAGTCAGCCCAAATATTTTCCCTCTTATTTTTGGAAGGAAACTCAATTTTCCTTTCACACCAATCCTTCCAGGCAGTTTGTTCTTGTCCCTTCCATCTTTTGTTCCCATTTCATTCCTGTTTCCTTTCTGTTCACTTTTAACCTCCAGGGCCCTTTTTTTGTTGTTGTTGCTGTTGTTGGTTTTGTTTTGGGGTTGGTTTGTTTGTTTTTAACTAAAGGTGAAAATGGAATAAATTAGTGTTCCTGTGACCCCACATTGGTAAACTCTTTGTAAATCCTTCTTTTTTTCCCCAAAGTGAAGAGTTCCAGTATTCCTGGAGTTCAGTTGCCTGTAGGATTCTGGGTTATTGGTACCAAGTTTTGGCAACGTTTTTAGTTCAAGAACTCTCAAATAACTTCTGCTAGTTCTCTACTTTTCCAAACCATCTTAATCATTGAAGAAATTATTTAATAGGAACCTGTAATTCCAAACAAAGTGGGTGAAGCCTGGCCAGGTCCACTCCCCACTCTTTGAAATAACAGGAATTTAAGGCCACTTTGGTCAAGCAATGCCCTGATTTAATGTCTGAATATGTTTCAGGATTATCACTAATATAGGGACAGTTCCATCCTTCCATAATGGAAGCAGAACATTGATCCAGCTGATTCTCCTGGGATTGGAACTAAAACTTCCAGCTGGGGGCAAGCAGCTGGCTCAGCAGAGCTGCTCCTGGAAGGTTTGGAGGGAATTCAATTCCTCTGGAATCAGAGAAAGGTCTGGAAGGGAGTGCAGTGCCTCTGGAATCAGAGAAAGGTCTGGAAGGGAGTGCAGTGCCTCTGGAATCAGAGAAAGGTTTGAGAGGGAATTCAATGCCTCTGGAATCAGAGAAAGGTTTGAGAGGGAATTCAATGCCCCTGGAATCAGAGAAAGGTTTGAGAGGGAATTCAATGCCCCTGGAATCAGAAAAAGGTTTGAGAGGGAATTCAATGGCCCTGGAATCAGCCATGAGAAAAACCCCTGGGCCTGGGAGCAGCAGAGATTGCTCCAGTGGAAAATACAATGGGCCTCCTACAGAAGGACCTGTCAGAATGGATGGATTTTTAAAAAATTTTTATTTTCACTGAAAGGCAGAGAGGATGTAGCTGATGCAGGTGGAGGCTGAGTTGTTCCATGATACAAAACAACCTGTGCTTGGATTTTTTGCAGGCAGCCCAAATGGTGGGAAACATTTTGTAACAAAGCAAAGGGAGTGCATTTCTTCTTGACAATGTTTCTGAATTTAAGAGTTTTCAGAGTTAAAACAAACAAAAAAAAAATCCTCTTTGGTTGTGCTACCTGTTATTGTTTTGGCCAGATACAAACACTGCAGAGCAATGGTTGGAGCAGCACTGGGGCACTCTCCATGTTGGTGGGGGGTTGAGAGCCCTTTTCGGTGCCAGGGGCTCCCTTTGGGGTGCCAGGGGCTCCATCTCAGTGCCAGTCCCCCCCTTTGTGTCCCAGTCCCCCCTTTCATTCCCATCAGCCCAGAGCCCCCTTTTCTCCCAGAAGTTCTCTTGGTGCCCAGCCCCAAGTCAGCTCCTGGTGCCCAGCTCCTGTTGGCATCTCTGGAGTTTTGTGCTGCCTGCCTGCCTGTAGAACTTGTGTCTGACCCTTCAAACACATTTCCAGCCCACTGGAGACACGCTTGGATTTGAAGCAGTGCTTATTCACAGAGAAAACCCTGGGAGCAAGCACGGGGAAAAGGCTTTTAGATCAATGCTGCTCCCTCGGGGAGCTCAGACTTTTTGCACTGACACTGCTGCCAGTACTGGGATTTTTATTAACAAAAACCTCATGGCTCTTCCCTTTCCCCTCCAACTACCTGAATATCTGAATAACAATGAAAAGTGCAACTTTATATCATTACATAGAGCCAAGCTCAAAAAAAGCAAAGTTTGAAGGAGTGGGGTTATTTTGGGGTACAATGGCAGATTTTTGAAGGAGTGGGGTTATTTTAGGGTACCATGGCAGATTTTTGAAGGAGTGGGGTTATTTTAGGGTATAATGGAAGATTTTTAAGAAGGGTTACAAGATGTTTGTGTAAGTTCTGCTCACCTTGAAATAACTTTTCTCCAGTTATTGTATAAATGTGGGGAAATGAGCTTGTAGTTTTACAGGTGCACAAGGACACAATGCAATTGCAATGATAATTATTTTTAAATAGTTAGAGTTGTTAAACTACCCAGTAAAGCCAGAGCTGGTTTATTCTGCTGTCAGGTCCTTCTTAGGTCATTTTCCTTTTAGGCCTGCACTGCTCTGGAGCATCCTTGGATATTTTTGGGTGTTTTGTTGCACTTTTGATTATTTCTGTGATACCTTTTTTTCTCTGCTGACAAGGTGTGATCCATTCATGACATGAATCAATGCTAAAATATTTAAAGAATATTTTATGTAAAGAAAATAGCAAGAAAAGAGTTAAATAAGCCAGAATTTTTCTGTTAGACTCCTCTTTTCTCAGCTATTTTCTACTCCTGGTGATGGATCCTGCAGGAAAGCACAGCCCCAGCAACCTGGAGTTAACTCCAAGTTTGATGCAATGGTGGAAATTCCAACCCACTTGCCTTAGGGTGAAATCCATTAAACAAAGCTCTGGGTTTGCTTCATGACCTGGGAGCCTCCTAATGTGATTTTTGGCACTGTATAAAACAAAGCAGCAAATGGAAAAGGGCAAAGCTGCTCCTTTGTGGGCACACACGGGAGGGTTTGGCCTTGGAGGGAAGGAGAAACAGCTCCCCCCATCCCCAAACTTCCAGAACATTCCAGAAACTGCTCAGAAGGGAATGCTGGTGGGAGAGCTACACCCTGAGCCCCAGGTTTTTCTGGATCATAGCTGACAGGTGTCTCTAAATTGCAGACAGGAATAAAAGGGAAAAGCTCACCCAGTAAACGTCCCTCAGTGCATGGGGAGATGACAGATTCTTTCTAACAAGATTTTCTGCTCTCTTGGAGGAAGACCATTTGTTAATAAACCATTTGAGAATCCATTTTTAAGGGATTTAATAAAATATACCCAGGCTGCCTTCCAGTGCAGGAACTATTATTCCCCTGGGAGGGAGGAGTGACTGGCTGGGGGCATTAATGGTTCCTTCCTGTGATTCCTGGCATCAGAGCTTGCTCCCATTTGCACTTTTCCAACCCAAAGTGAAATAATTTTTTATGAGAAACCCGCACTTGGTTCCTGGCTCTTCTGAGGCATGTGTGTGTTCTATATTTTATTTATTTGTATTCAGTCAGCTCCATAATTCTTGTTGTTTTAGTGTGTGTCCAGGCCATGGGTCCTGTGTTTTTGTGGATACAAGGAAAGTTTCCATATCTAGCAAACTCCATTAATGGAAGAGGTAATAGCTGTTGTGTGAATTAAATGAATTGTTCCATTCTTGCCCAAGATTTCATAAATAATTCCCATCTTTCCATCAAAATCACAGATTTTTGTTGTGGTGGTGGAACAAGAAAGCTGAACCTTGGTCCAAGGGAGACTTGCCTGGAGGGACTGGGGAGCCCACAAAGAGAAAAGATATTTTCTTAAGATTTGGATAAAGGTTTTCTCCTGCCATCTTTACAGTTCTGAATATAAATTTTGCTCCCTTCATATGAGGGAAATGAAGTGGCATTGAGGGATTAAGGAATTTTTGTGAGGAAGAACCTTTCCTAGGGGTGTGTTGGGAGAAATCCCATGGAGAGGAGAAAATCAGGGGTGAGTGACCTTGGAAGTCAAAGGCTGGGTGGTTTCATGAGTGTAAAAGTGAAATTGAGCCCTGCCCAATTTCTCTCCCTGGGCTGCCCTTGGCATGGCTGGCAGTGCCAGGAGCCCAGCAGGGATTGCTGAGGGGGCCCAGCAGCAGGAGCAGCAGTGAAATCTGGAAGTTAATGGTGTTCCCCTCCCTGGCAGATCCCAGATGGGTGCACTGAGAGCTGTAATGTGTTTGATTCTCTGCTTTCCCAGAATTATCTCCGCAGCACATCCAAGAACTGAGGCTGGGCTGGCAAGATGGACACTCATTGCTCAGTCACAGGGTACAGCCTTTATAGAAAAAGAGATTACAGACAGGTCCTGCCAGGAAATGGCAGCTGGGAGGGAAGGGACAGACAGCAGGACAGACACATTTAGCAGAGATGATTTATTCTGCAGCTACAGCTGCTCAGCTGCTCCTACTACTCATCACTTACTCTCTCTGTGCTTGCTTGCTAATGGTGTCACATCAGTAGTAAAGCAAGAGTAATTCCCTGAGCAGAGGCTGGGACAAACCAAGGAAAATGTGAAATAACAGCATTTGTCCCCTCTTGTGAGGAACCCATTCAAATTCTTCATGCCAGAGAATGAGTTCTGGTCTTTAATGCTGAGGACATGAAAAATGCAAAGGGCCTTGTCACCAGTTTCCTATAAATTCTCCAATGTGACAACAATTAGTTGTCATTAGTTCTGCTTCACTGTAGCACTGAAACTGTGGATTTGGACAGGGGACAGATTATTTTTGTAATAATCACCCATTCAGGATCCTGGGATCCTGGCTGGGGTGCACTGGAGACAAGTGGGCTGCAGTGAGGGGATGGAGCAGGGCAAGTGCAGCTTCCAGAGGGAGCAGTTTGTGCAGCCTGGAGCAAAATGTGGAAAAGTCTTCAGGAGGGAAGTGCAGACACAGAGCACAGCCCTTCCTGCAGAACCTGAGAGTTTAAATCTCATCTGTGAACTGCACAGAGTCAGTAACACACTGAAAATACTGAGCAGCAGGAGGGTGGAATAAAGGATTGAGTTCTAACTAAAGGATTGCATTCTAACTAAAGGATTGCATTCTAACTAAAGGATTGCATTCTAACTAAAGGATTGCATTCTAACTAAAGGATTGCATTCTGCCCACTGACCCAGAGCTCCTTGGTGCACCCTGGGTGTGTTCCTTGCCTTGCCCCTCTCTCAAGGGCAGCTCTGTGCAGCTCAAGGAGGGACTTTTTGGCTCCCTGACTTGATAAAATTCAATGTAGAAGTTGATAAATTTGCTAAATCACCCCCACCCAACTGACTTCAGGTTCTGTGCTAATTTTAAACTCTGATTTCTGTAATGCAGCATTTTCAGAATTTGCATTAAAAGCAGGACAAGTTTATTTGAACATGTTCTGACTTGGAGTGAAATGTGCACAGTTCAGAGTTTGGGAGGTGTAGTAAAGCTGAGGGGCTGTCCAAGAACCTGAGGAGGCTGATAAATCCTACATCAATATTCTCCCCCCCAACTTCTCTATGTAAATTTTCAAATATTGAAAAGTTCTGGAAGTTTAAGATATAAAGGCTTGTTTCAAATTAATTTGAAATTTATTTCTAATCTTACTTAGTAATCGAAAAATCAGATAACTTCCATTTTTTTGGATGACATTATTTTGAGGAATAGCACAAAAAGCTCTTAAATGGCCACTCTCATAGATTTAGAGTTTTGCTTTGGCAACTCAAGAATCTGCATTATCTCTAATTAGCAAAATAAGTGCCCCTCCATTTCCCAACTGCTGCACAGCTGAGGTTCTGTGCATGGTAGGAAAACTTGCATTTACAAATACAAAACTGAATAATGAAACTTCACTGAAAGAAATGTCTTTGTGTGCTTTATTTGAGCAGTTCATGGATTTTTGTGTTGGTTTTCAGATGCTGGACAAGTTAAAGGACCGTTGGATGCACACAGGCTTGTGGAGGAACCTGGAGGATGTTAAAACTGTCATTGCAGAGCCCCAGGGAGGGGCCAAAAGTGACTTTGATGAGCTGCTGAAAATCTACTATGATGCAATCAAGTGTAAAGGAGAAAAAGGTACATTTTTCACCATTCAAAAGAGTTGGTGCAGACTCTTAAAGTAAAATTCAAGGTTTAACATTCAACATTCTGCTGTAGATACATAATTAATTACTCCTGTATTATATAGTGTAAAATATTTTGCTGTTTGATGGTCAAAATCAGAATGTTATTGATCAAAGTGGAGTTAATCTCATCCCTCTAACGAGTCCCTGTTTTTACAGCCACTCACCCTTTCCAGCCAGTATTATATTAAATTATATTATATTAACTTTAGTCCTTTAAAAGGTTTTGGTGCAAGTTTCTGTGATCCCAGCTGCTCCCTGGCGTGCTGAGTGTTGCTGTGCTCTTGCAGATGGGGCTCTGCTGATTGCTGTGTGCAGAGGGAAGGTCAGTGAGGGGCTGGATTTCTGTGATGAGAACGCCAGGGCCGTGGTGACCATCGGGATCCCCTTCCCAAACGTCAGGGACCTGCAGGTAGGACCAGCTTCAGGCCTGGCCTGGCTTTATGGCATCTTCCAAACACTGAACATGCACAACACAGACTTTTGTGTCATCTTCCAAACACTGAACATGCACAACACAGACTTTTGTGTCATCTTCCAAACACTAAACATGCACAAAACAGATTTTTGCGTCATCTTCCAAACGCTAAACATGCACAAAATAGATTTCTATGTCATCTTCCAAACACTAAACATGCACAAAATAGATTTCTATGTCATCTGCAAAACACTAAATATGCACAAAGCAGATTTTTGTGTCATCTTCCAAACACTAAACATGCACAAAATAGATTTCTATGTCATCTTCCAAACACTAAAAATGCACAAAATAGATTTCTATGTCATCTGCAAAACACTAAATATGCACAAAGCAGATTTTTGTGTCATCTTCCAAACACTAAACATGCACGAAATAGATTTCTGTCATGTTCAAAACACTAAATATGCACAAAATAGATTTTTGTCATCTTCAAAACACTAAATATTTAGTTTACTAAAATAAAAAACCCACTAGAATAGTTTTTTATGTCATGTTCAAAACACTAAATATGCACAAAAAATAGACTTTTATGTCATCTTCAAAACACTAAATAGGCACAAAATATCTTTTCTCTCTGTTTACCTTTGAACTTCTCTCCGTCCCATTTGACTTCTTTGAGTGACCTTGCACAGGTAAGAGGTGGAGCACTGCTTTAAATAATGCAGGTTATTGCAGAAAATAACAACTTTTAATACAAACTTTTTAATACTGCTTTAAATAAGGCAGGTTATTGCAGAAAACAGGTGGAAAGATAAGGATTGTTTAATTATGTTATTATTTTACAGTATAACTGTGTATGCCTCGCTGCTTGCACTGTCTCACCTTTCTCATCCCATTGCCTTCTTCAATGTAATTATTTCTCCCACTTCAGCACAGAGTGGAACTGGGAACTTTTTCCAAGCCTGTGCTACTTTATTAGCTTGCAGTTTTGAACATGAATTTATGACACAACATAAACTCTTCCTGGATACTGAGGACAGCACTATTTGGAATGTTCAAGCTTCATGTAACTTTAGGCAAAAACTTGTAAGCCCCTTGTAAAAATAGTATTTGGAAGTGGCTGCAGTTAAATAAATCTGAAAGTATTTGTGTTTTTCAGGAGGTGGTGAAAGCAGCATCCTGTTGCAGTGCTGTGTAATTGCCCACCTCAACACTTCCTTCCTTCTGACTTGTCTGACAGGGATGATGTTCCATTAGAGCAGGCACTGCAGAGCTGAAAGGAAAAGAAAGCCAATAAATATAGAAAAGTATTTTTCTAGGCTTTCTGCTTGCTGAAAAAAGATTTATTATTGGGTAACCCAATTCTTTCTGGGGGTCTGTGCCACTGAGTGCTGCCAGTCACTGTCACTGCCCTGTCCTGTGTGCTCCTCTTTGGGACTGCTCTGTGAGGCCAAGAAACAAAGTGATGGATCACAGAATAAATAAATACCAAGAGCAGCTGGATTCTGGTTCTCCCTAATGCCAAATCAAACAAGAAAATCATAGGTTTGCACTTGAAAGGCCAAACAGACTCAGCTTTGGTTTGAGAGATGTGTTCTGAGCTTAAGTGAACAAGCAAAGGCTTCTTTGTTGTCTGAGCATGTGCCTCATTCCAGCCTTGCTGGGAAAAACCACATCCTACAAGGGCCAGGGAGGCTGAGGGCAGCTCCTCCAGTGTGTGCAGAATTCCTTGGAGCTCTCACTCAGCCACAACATTCTTTGTCCTGCTGCAGTATAATGCACTCCACTGTAGTGTAAGAATTCCCATTAAACAGTGCTCAGTCTCTTTCTGCAGTTGGAAATTCTGGGTTTAGGGGCATGTGCTGACAAGGTATTTAGGAAATCCTTTGTTGTATGGCTGGAACTTTGTAATTAATGCCAAATGATTTCCTGAAAATCAATGGGTTTGGGTTCTAAATGATACAAAATTAGGTTGAATGAAATGTGTTATGGGTGAATTATCCACACAGTGGGTTATGGTTTGATTTTACCTTGAGGTCAACCAAAAATTTCAAATAACAGGATCACAGCACTGCAGCCTGTTTCTGATAACTATATTTTAAAAATCAGTGTTCTGTTGAACTATTTTTTAAAATTAGACTGAAGAAAACCTGTAAATTTTTCAGTAGGGCTGGAAACAGTGGCTGCCAAATTGCAACCAGCTCAAGGTCTGAGTGTTTAGAGATGGGAATGCCCAAAGCTCTGCAGTGATCAATTCTGGATGAGAGCAGGGCAGGCACCAGTCTCAGCATGAGATCTGCATGGCAGAGCTGCTTCAGGATGCTGGAAGAAATCGTTTTTATTTTAAATGGCTTCATATTGAACAAGGTTTGTTTTGCTGAAGGTTTAGGGTTATCAGATCCCCAGCAATTCTGGATTAATGCTCATTTTTTTATCAGCTGAACTGCAAGAAGGATAAAGTGAAGGAAGTCACTTTGAAGAGGTGGCTACTTATTAGTGTTTTTGTGAAATATAAAAGAAACTTGGAAGATTAAACATCTTTTTCAGCTCAGGAAAGGAGTTGGAATCCCCAAATGAAACACTTAAATTTAGAGAATAATTACACACATTTGGTTGGTGTTTCCTTGGATTTTGTGGGTGAAGCAGAAAACTGGGCAAAGCCTGGAACTTCTGGGGAGGACCTTGAGTTTCCAGCAGCCATAAAATTCAAACCAGAGTGGCACAGGCCAGGCTGGGTTGGACAGAAAATGGAGAATCTGTGGCTCTCCCACAGCAATGGGTGCCCAGCAGAGGTATCAGAGGAGGAAACTGATAAGATGATTGATAATGACATTCCTTTAAAAACAGGAAATGCAAGTGATTACCAATTCCCTTGGAACAGCCATGAATTCTATGCTCCTGGGATTGGTTTAAATCACTAAAAATTCTGGGCTTCTACATGAAAAAAGGCTTGAATGTCTGCATTTTGGGTTAATAAAAGTCCTCTTAAGCCTCAATTCCATAACCCCTTACTCCTTACAGAGCTTTTTCTTGGTGAGTGATCCCTTTAATGCTCCCAGCCCTGAGCACAGGCAGCAGGGTTTGTGGGACTGCACCCTTGGAGAGCAATAATTCATCTTGGCACTTTGATGTTGGCTCATCTCCACTAATATGACTTGTCTGTGATCAACCTGCTTTCTAAATATGTTTTATGATTTGTAACTTGATTGAGCTGTAATATTAAGGAACATAAATAATGTGACAGCAAGAGATGGATAATCCTACAGATGTGTTATCTGATGCTAACATACTGTTAATTAACTTCTCTTAGATATTTTGAAGTGTAGCATTTTGGGTCCAGACATCAATCTTGGGCAAGAGACTCATTGTCAAGTGTGATGAATAATATCCAATTTTAGTTTTTCCATATGTTTGTGCTGAGTATATACCACAAATCCTGGTATTAAATGGCAAACACTGGAATTCCCTAAGAAACTGTGTGCTTTTATAAGGTACAGTAATTTCTGTGGAGGCTTTAAAGATAATAATTTAGTTTCAATTCAACATTTTTAGGCATATTGTATCTTAGGTTCACTGCTTTTGACAAAGAGAAGAGTCTAAAACACTTTGTCAGGGTTAGGGAGAAAGAAATGATTCAGGCTCAGACCTGATTATAAACAAAACTGATTGAAGCAAGAGGCCAACCCCTAATTCTGTGTTATTGCAAAGGGTTTCATATTGCTGAAGAATCAGGTTGCTAAAACAAAATAATATAAAAGAAAATGTTCAAGGATTGCTCAAAGCTCTGGTGCTCTCAATGGTAGAGTTTGGCTCCAGTAAAGCAGGAAAATTTATTTCAGAGCCAAAAATGACTTCTTGGCTGTGACCAGGATTTCCTCTGCCTACCTCTGGGACCTGAAAGTAGAGGTAGGAAAATCTGATTTTGGAGCCAAGTGTGACTTGTTTAGTTCAAGTCATAATTTACTGTTCTTCCCTTGGGGAGCTGAAAAGAAAGAGAAATGTTGAGAATGGGCAGCTCTGAAGTGCAGAGTGCCCTGCCCAGGGAGCTTTGCTGCACTTCCACCTCTCCAGATGCTTTTGATCCTGCTGCAGGAGAGGGAATTCATCATGGAGCAGGCAGCAGAACTTGACCAAAACACAGCAGAAAATGCAGAAAATCAAATTCTTTCACTTCAGCAGAGGCCAATAAACTCACTGGGGCTGGGAGCTGGGAGCAGTGGCACTGCTGGAGTTTGGCTTTTATGGGAATTATTTCCCCTGGCTGCCATGGGGGGGATTTCTCCTTTATTCTTACACCAAGGAAATCATCACTTCAATTACAATTTTCTGGCCTTTATGTAACTTAATGATACAAACATTTTGCAGTTCTTTGGCTGAAGTTTCCACTTCTCCTGTCTCAAATTGAGGTATTTCTCAACAAATTGAGATATTTTTATCATTTCAGAATAATGATGTGTTTCAATATTGAATTTCTAGTTGTTGTAGCAGTTTTTAAGCCTGTATGTTTTGTGTCCCTTGAAAGGAGAAAGAATCTTGTGCTATGTAAGTGATTGCTGGAAAAATTAAATTCTTATTTACCGTATTCTAGGAAAAGCAAGATTTCTAAGAAAATTATTGTTATTTTAACATTTAATTTAAATTATTATTATGCTTAACCAGAGTTGGGAAGCATCCCTTGCACTGTATTATTGTGCCATTTTTCTATCTCTAGTTTTGATTATATCCCCATTCACACTGCACTGTTCAATCCCAATATGTTTCCATGTTCCCTGTGAGACAGAGCAAGTCTGGAATGATTCCTTTTTTATTCAGTGTTATCCAAGGAAGGCAGTTTTGGTAAGTGCACACAGAAATGTTCAGGCAGAACAGGTCACCTGAGCAATTTCTGTGTGGCAGCATCCTGATGATAATTGAGCAGTACAAATATTGATCGTGTCTCATTGGCAGTTTGGGGGCTTTTATGAGGAAATGCAGTATTTATATGTGAAAATAAAAGGGTTATATTCATGTCTAGTGACCTTATTTAGTTCAAAGAACTCGTTAGAATGACCTTAATAAATTATTGTAATAGGCAGGATCTAGTTTGGTAAAATTCAGCTAATAAAAATTTGCTTATTTAATATTATTTATATATTAACACTGCACTTGGAATGTTTGGAGCATTCAAAGATAAAATCCTGCCATAATATCTTTCTCCTGTGGGTTCAGAAATGGGAATTTTGTGTTTAGACATGGCTGGGAGGAGTGGGGAGTTTGAAGCTTGTTCTGTGACTCAGCCAGGCCTTTCCCTGTGCATTATTTGTGTTAAACCCCCAGCCCTCGTTGCTGCTGTTGAAGTGAGTGAAGTGCTGCCCTGTTCAGTGCTGCTTCTATTGAAGAATTTTCAGATGTAAAAGAAAAGAAATGGCTTTTCATGTTTTAACTTTCCTGCACTCACAAACTTTTATGGTTCCTTGGCATTGGTCAGGAGGAAAGTAGATGGCAAGTGTTCCTGCAAAATTCTAATTATTGCTGTTTCAGGTGAAAGAGAGACTCTCAGTGGACACAGGAGATTTTTAGGACGGGAGATTTGCTTAAAAAACATTTTTATGTCTTTTTTGGGATGGAAGCAGGGAGTGACCACCTGGTATTTTCTCTGCTTGTTTGTTTTTTAAGACGTGGGGAATTAGAGATGTTAAACATGAATGTAACTTGAAAAAGTTTTTTGGATGATGTGAGCAATGTCTTTGCTTTCATTACAATTTTTCCTCTCATAAAACCAGAGAAACAAGTTAGTGGAATGGCAGAAAATGTTTTTATCCATTTTCTGGTTTTTCTTTCCATGGAGGAGAGTGCTGGAGAGGGAAGGGCAGGAGCTGATCCAGGTGTGGCTGTGCCACCTCCACCTGCCCATGCAGGGACACAGCCCCAGCTCTGTTGGCCTTTTCCTGCTCTTTTCTCTTCCTTCACCCACCAGAGCAAGCACTTGGGGATGTTTGTGATGTCCTGTCAAAGAACAGGCCTGACTTGTTAAACAAAGCAAATAGTAAACTGTTACTTGTATTTGTTCTTAAAAAGCAAAGTTTGCATTTGGTTCAGTGAAGTAATGCATTAAAATAACCCTCAAAACTTTGCCAGGTGAAGTAAAACCAAGCACAGATCATGTTGCTGAGTTAAATTACACAAAATAAACAAATGGGCTTAGCCCATTCAGCCTTCATGTCGTGGTACTGGCACTGATAAATCAGTTTACAGTGTCCTGATTGATTTTTCTTTAGAAATAATTAGTCCATCATAGATTGGTATTTGTGCACCTGGCTTTAAGTACTGTTGTGTATTCTGAATAAACCTGGTTCAGCCTGCTGTGTTGCTCCAAGGCTGCAGGTTCTGTGTGAATTTGCAGATTATTTTGGGGGTCAAAACCAAGCTGTAGTTTTTGAGTTCTCAGCTTTGTGCTGTGAACTAACTCATATAATCCATGGTCACCACAGTATAAATCCATTTATATCCTGAATAAGTCTGAGTTTCTTCACATGAAGGAATATCACCACAGGTAACTTATTTTAACATCTAATGTAGCAAATGTCATTTAATGTTGTTGTAAATGGATAAATCATTTTACAGTATCCTGATTGATTTTTCTCTAGAAATAATTAGTCCATAATTAGTCCATCATAGATTGGTATTTGTATACCTTACTGTTAAATACTGTTTGTGTATTCTGAATAAACCTGGTTCAGCCTGGTGTGTTGCTCCAAGGCTGCAGGTTGTGTGTGGATTTTTGGGGTCAAAACCAAGCTGTAGTTTTGGGGGTCCAAGGTTATTTTGGGGGTCAAAACCAAGCTGTAGTTTTAGGGGTCCAAGGTTATTTTGGGATCAAAACCAAGCTGTAGTTTTGGGGGTCCAAGGTTATTTTGGGAGTCCAAAACGAGCTGTAGTTTTTGAGTTGCTCTTCTCAGCTTTGTGCTGTGAACTAACTCATATAATCCGTGGTCACCACAGTATAAATCCATTTATATCCTGAATAAGTCTGAGTTTCTTCACATGAAGGAATATCACCACAGGTAACTTATTTTAACATCTAATGTAGCAAATGTCATTTAATGTTGTTGTAAATGGATAAATCATTTTACAGTATCCTGATTGATTTTTCTCTAGAAATAATTAGTCCATAATTAGTCCATCATAGATTGGTATTTGTATACCTTACTGTTAAATACTGTTTGTGTATTCTGAATAAACCTGGTTCAGCCTGGTGTGTTGCTCCAAGGCTGCAGGTTGTGTGTGGATTTTTGGGGTCAAAACCAAGCTGTAGTTTTGGGGATCCAAGGTTATTTTGGGGGTCAAAACCAAGCTGTATTTTTGGGGGTCCAAGGTTATTTTGGGAGTCAAAACCAAGCTGTAGTTTTGGGGATCCAAGGTTATTTTGGGAGTCCAAAACGAGCTGTAGTTTTTGAGTTGCTCTTCTCGGCTTTGTGCTGTGAACTAACTCATATAATCCGTGGTCACCACAGTATAAATCCATTTATATCCTGAATAAGTCTGAATTTCTTCATGTGAAGGAATATCACCACAGGTAACTTAAAATCTAACGTATCAAATGTCATTTAATATTGTTGTCATTGGAGAAAAACCTCCATCGCTAATTCTGTTTGAAAAATCCACTTGAGCTGTAGCACAAACTGCCTCCGAGTATCTTTCCAATCCTTAAAAAAACCAGAATTGTTCATGGCATTTATCATTTTTCGCTGCTGTTTCCCAGCTGCCGTGGCAGAGTGAAGGATGTCAGGGTAATGAAGCCTTGGAGCAGGAGGGGTGTGCAGGTGGACGGGGAGCTGGCAGTGAGCGTGGCTGTGCCCGTGACCTCCCACACAGATCAAAGCTAATCTGGGTGACAGCTACAGCATGGCACAGCTTGCCAGGGGCCTTGTGCAGCTCTTTGTCTGCAAATCCTGCCCCAGAGCTGGGAGGATGTTTTTAAGGATGAACAGGTAAAAGTAAAAGGCTGTCTTTTGACATTTTAACTAATCCCTTCTAGCCTGTGCTTTCCTGCACGTTGTGCAGATTTGCTAGCAGGAGGCACTGCCTTTTTCACATATGTAACATGTCAGCTTGAATCTGGCCTGGAATTGATGGGGGGGAATGCAGCAGGTCCACAATGAAATAGATTCTGATTGCATGGAAATGACAGGCCCTGGCCTTTTACCTGCACAGCCTCCCCCTGATGGGGGGGTTCCCAGGGGTCTGAGGATGAGGGAAGAGATGAGGATCTGACTCCGTGTTTCAGAAGGCTGATTTGTTATTGCATGATATATATTACATTAAAACTATACTAAAAGAATAGAAGAAAGGATTTCATCAGAAGGCTGGTTAAGAATAGAAAAAGAAAGAATCATAACAAAAGCTTGTGTCCTGGACAGAGAGTCTGAGCCAGGTGACTGTGATTGGCCATTAATTAGAAACATCCACATGAGACCAATCACAGATGCACCTGTTGCATTCCACAGCAGCAGATAATCAATGTTTACATTTTGTTCCTGAGGCCTCTCAGCTTCTCAGGAGGAAAAATCCTAAGGGAAGAATTGTTCATAAAATGTGTCTGTGACATCCCCCTGCACACTGAGCTCCCATCTCTGCTGAGGCAGGAGCTCTGCAGGCACAAAACACAATGCTGCTTTTCTGGTAACTCTTTTAAAATTAATAGAAGGAAGTTTTGGAGATATGTTACACCATTAGAGCAAGGGATTGGGGTTAAACCCCCCCAAACTAATGGGGTTTTATATTAAAAATTGGGGTTTATATCATTTGAGCAATGAGATGTCTTTGGTGTGCATACTAGCAGTAAACTTGATAACACTGACACGTATTAGGAGAATGTGGAAATACTGTATTTAATTTAGATGATCTGACTGGTTTGCTTTTTTTGCTACTTCGGTGAATTTATGCAGGTATTTAAAAATAATGTCATTTTTCACATAAGACACAGGAGCAGTTATCACAACACTGCTTGCACAGGCTACTGGCAAAGTGAGGGGCTGGTAAACCTCCACTGGTTCCAAATGGCCAAAATCTTACTGGTAACACAGTTCTCCCAAAAAATAAATTGTTATAAAACTGACCAGGACTAGAAGGCAGATGCAAAACACACACAGGAGAATATTGTCAATGGTTATGTTTTAAAGGCTTCAGTGAACTTTTCCATCATCATTCCTCATTTCCAGAGGTGAGCAGTACCCTTTTCCTTCTCCAGCTAGTATTTCAGTTTGTAGAAATGCACAGATAAAGCCAAGTTCCTTTTTAAGGAATGGTTTAATGTTCATAGACCATTCAGAAGAAATCATCTTCTCTTTGGAAAATTAAAAAGGAAACCTCACATGCCAGTCAGTAAATTCTGAGTGACTGGAACAAATATTAAATCTGTGAAATCAAACTGAATTTACTTTCTGGCTGTAAAGATTGAATTTGTAAATTTGACAGGCAATTTAAAGGGCATAAGTACATAAAATAAAATTTCTTATCCAAATGCAACTTGAAAGTTACCTGTCAGAAGAGGTTAGAAGTCTGCTGGTTTCTCTCCTGAAGCGTGTCCTTTCACTTGTCAGTTCAGAAAGGTTAATACTGCACAAAAGAGCAGCAGAAAGACCCTTTTTGGGGTATTTTTATGCTTGTTTAAAAAAATAATAATTCATTTCCCCTGGCTGAATAATAATAATAAAACCTTTGATATAAATAATGTTCTAATGCAAATTGTTCCAGTTCACACCAGGCTTTGTGTGTGGTTATACTGATTGGGAAGGGATTTCTTGGGCAGTTCATTCCAGGTTCTGAAGCATCAGGGATGAGTTTTAAAAAGGGGAACATGTTTTTCCCTGCCTGATCTCCCATGCTCTGCAGTGAAACATTTCCAGACCTCAGGAGCTGATGCCAAACTGGAATTTTGCTTGGTGTCACTGAGTGCTGCTCCTTGGCAGAGCCCCTCTGTCCCCAGAGCTTTTTGCAGCTCTGTTGAGGAGGAAAAGTTGAATTTGCTGAACCCTCATGGGGAAAGCAGGGTCTGGTCCCAGCTGGGGATGAGGAGTGGCTTTGGTGACAAGGGAGAGCTCCAGTGGGGAATTCTTTGTGGAAGAGCCAATAAATCTGGGCTTTGGAGTCTGTACCTGTCCCTGGTTTGGGGTTTTTCACCTGTCTGAACAGTTTATCCTCCTCTCACTGGCTCAGGGCTTTGGATGAGTGTGTGGTGCTCATGTCAATACATTGAAATTATTGGAACAGATCACAGCTGAGGGCAATTTCAGAAGCCAGAATTGGTTAGTGTACAGAATTTAGAGTTGAAACACTGAAGCACAGTTTATATATTCTCTGATTTAATCACTGTTTGCTTGTTTTCCCCTTTTAGAATATCTCCTTTTCAACAGCATTAACAAACCAAATATTTTATGGTTTCCTCCTTAGGTTGAATTAAAGAGGAAGTACAATGACCAGCACAAAAGTACAAGAGGCCTTTTATCAGGGAGTCAGTGGTATGAAATCCAAGCTTACAGAGCTCTCAACCAAGCCCTGGGAAGGTGAGATAAACATAACTAAAACTATAGAAATTTGTAGAACTTTTTTTTTAGGGAGATCTTTAAGGATTTATTCCCCACTTTTAGCACAAAGGGGTAAGTAAGGCCAAAGCTCTCATATTGCAAATTTTGTCTCTTGAGCTGCTCTGTGCTGACAGTTCTCTGCTTTTCAGCCTGTTGTGCATTGTTATAATTCAGATTTTATTTTACATTCAGAACCCACTTCAATTTTGTTGACGTTTGATTGCTCATAGTCAAGATATACAGGAAAAAAAAAAAGCACAAGCAGAGACAAATATTTTCTGAGCTTTAAAGCAAATGAGGATCTGCAGGACTTTTCCAATGCACTAATTGTTCACACTCTCAGTGGGCTCAGGAAATTGTTTGATATTTTGCCTACAAGTATTTTTGAAAGGGAGAAATAGCAGTGGGGTTTTTCAGACCTTTGCAAAAGGTCAATTCAATTATTGTGCTCACTGATCTCCTCCCAGATTTAGAAGAAGTGGTACAGCTTCCATTTCCTAGATGGAAAAATTCCCCCAAATGTCATTAACAAGGTAGAATTAATTCATCCTCCTTCAACAAAATTTATCACATAAATAAAGATTAGAGCTGTCATCCATATCTGTTGTAGGTGCATCTGTCATGGCTACAGAGGCACAGAAACATCAGCTGGAAAACTCCTCTGATTTGAATTAGTCCTAATGCAAATGTGATGACATAAATGAAGGCTTAGAGAGAAAATTGAGAGAAATTGTAACATTAGGAAATCTCCTTGTGTATTCTTGTTGTTACAGGCCTGATTTCTTAAATTCCTCTTTGGAATCAAAGAGCATTAATTAAATAGGTAAAGAAAGCTCTCAGTTGTGGAATAAATCAGCTTGAACTTAAATCAAGTTTTAGTGACAGTTACTTATTGTTTAATTTATTATTTGGGTGGTCTAAAATGGAGAAAATAGGCTTCCATTCTGACATAAAGGTACAAATTCCTTATCAAACCATGAGCCAAAGCCCTTGCTAACCTGAGGTGTGGGGAAGGATTTTGATAAAACCAGAACATTCCGTACAGGAAGCTCTGTAATGTTTACACTGCCCAGTTGAGAGTGGAAAATAAATTATGTGGTTTGATTGGCTGTGGAATATTTCTGTGGTTTATTTTTAATTTAGCTGTTTCCATGTACATTCAGCAGCTGAAGGAATATGAAGCTTCCATGACATCCATAACAATTTTTGGTGCATCCACTAGCAGATCATTCCTGTATAACTTTGCATATTCCAGCTGACTCAGAGCAATTCCTTTTTCCCAATTCCCACAGATTTTTGCTGTGTGCTCTCTAATTACATAAATCCTCTTTTTCCCCCCTCACTTTTAGGTGTATAAGGCACAGGAATGACTGGGGGGCTCTTATTTTGGTTGACGACCGCTTCAGGAGGAACCCCAATAAATACATAACTGGTAAGAGGTAAAAATCTTCTGGGGAAACTCCTAATATAGAAAAATACTGAAAACTCTGAATTACAGAAATGTGGCTGTACAAATACAGGTGATAGGAAGGGTCAGAATGTGCCCCAGCCATGGAACAGACATTGAACTGCTGAATATTCATTATACAACAAGGGATTGCTGTTTGTAGTTTTATACTGGGTAGAAGTAAATGCAGGTGAAGTAAAACAGATGCTGCACGCAACCTTTAAAAAAATAAAAAGTAGAAAATAAAGTGCTTAGGAATGTGTTTTCAGCTTTGGTCCTGCCCTTTTTGCTGGGCAGAGCTGAGCTCAGCAGCCCATGCTGGGCTTAGTCAGCAGGTGGAGCTCAGCTGCTGCAGTTGAGTCCTGCTCCTTCTCGATGTACTAAAACTACATTGAAATTATTGAAGGAAGCACTAGAAATTCATGTAGGAGCACAAATAATCCAGATGCTCAACGCTTGGTAAGATTTCTTTCTCTAAAAAGTAAAACTTCACAAAAGAGTGAAATTCTCTCTTGTTGTGGGTTTGGGCTTTTTTGTTTTGTTTTGTTTTTTAATTGATACACAAAGAATATTTGAATGGGTTCAAAAACACTTTCTAAAATCGAGGCAGTCAGTTTTTACTGACTCCTGTGTGCTCCAATATAATCTAAAAAGCTGTTATGCTCAAGACATCTGATATTTAATATTTTGATTATTTTGATAGGAGCAGGTTATAATAAAACCTGTGGTTGTAGAACGGTTGTGATTCTTTGAGTTACTGTTACTTAATCTAGCACAAAGTTGTAAAAAGCTTGATTATATTCAAATTTTTATCAGACCCTGTTAATATGATAATAAATAGCTGCACTCTGTGTAAGCCACTTTTAAATAATTCATGGTAACAAGCAGAATGAACAGCCAGGCAAAAAAGAAAAATAAAGATGTTTGTGCAAGGCAGCAGTTTGAGCCTAAAAAGAAGACTAGTGAAGAAGGAATAGGCTTTTAATAGAAAAAGAAGGATATTTTTAGTTTGCTTATCAGAATACTGCCATTGAATAAATCAAATTCACAGCCCTGGAAAGGAGCAATTGTTGTAGCTTCATGAGCAAATTCTTGAAATCTCTGAGGCTCTACCTACACAAATACACTTGCACTCTTAGGGTATCATTGTAACAGGTCCCTGGCCAGGTAATAATTAGCAGAGACTCCATGTATTACAGAAGGTTGAGCAATAATTAGCATAGACTCTGTGTATGAAGGTTGATCAATAATTGGCATAGATTCCAATGAATTATGTGGTTTGATTGCCTGTTGAATATTAGTGTGCTTTATTTTATATATTACAGAAGGTTGATCAATAATTCTTTATTAAGAAACCCATTGTTTGTTTCTAGACTGTTAGATGCACATGGACCTCATTGGTCCTTTACTTCAAACACATCACCACTGGCTAATTAATGAAGCACCCTTTGATGAACACATCTCCACAGCACATGGCATATGTTCACAGCACCAGGTGTTAACAGCAGGTTCAGATAAGAATTGTTCCTCATCCTTTCCTGTGAGCCTCTCCCAGAAGCACTGTGAGAAACACTGCCTGGGAAATCGTGTTTGTGGCCAGAGAGCTGCTCCACTTTGGGGTGCTGTTTGGGGCTGGGAAATGCCTGGACAGGTGCTGATATTTTGGAGTAAGGAGTTGATATTTTGGGGTGCTGTTATTTTGGAGCAAGGTGCTGATAGTTTGGAGTAAGGCGCTGATATTTTGGATATGTCGTTATTTTGGAGTAAGGTGCTGATATTTATTTTGGAGAAGGTGCTGTTGTTGTGGAGTAAGGTGCTGTTATTTTGGATATATCGTTATTTTGGAGTAAGGTGCTGATATTTATTTTGGAGAAGGTGCTGTTATTGTGGAGTAAGGTGCTGTTATTTTGGAGTACGGTGCTGACATTTTGTAGTAAGGAGTTGATATTTGGGAGTCAGGTGCTGATAGTTTTGGTGTCAGGTGCTGATATTTTAGAATTGTTGATATTTTGGAGCAAGTTGTTGATATTGTGGAGTAAGGTGCTGATATTTTGGAATTGTTGATATTTTGGAATAAGGTGCTGATATTTGAAAGTTGATGATATTTTGGAGTAAGTTGTTGATATTGTGGAGTAAGTTGTTGATGTTTTGGAGTAAGGTGCTGATATTGTGGAGTAAGGTGCTGATATTTTGGATATGTTGTTATTTTGGCGTAAGGTGCTGTTATTTTGGAGCAAGGTGCTGTTATTTTTAAGTTTTTGATATTTTGGAGTAAGTTGTTGATATTTTGGAGCAAGATGCTGTTATTTTGGATATGTTGTTACTTTGGAGTGAGGCGTTGATGTTTTGAAGTTGTTGATATTTTGGGGAGTAACGAGTTGATATTTTGGTGTAAGGTGTTGATATTTTGGAGCAAGGTACTGTTATTTTGAAGTAAGGAGTTGATATTTTGGGGAGTAAGGAGTTGATATTTCGGTGTAGGGGGCTGTTATTTTGGTGTAAGATGCTGATACTTTGCACTGAGGTGTTTGTGCCCCCAGGGCTGTCCAAGTGGATCCGGCAGCAGGTGCAGCACCACGGCTCCTTCGGCAGCGCCCTGCGCTCCCTGCGCGCCTTCGCCCTCCGCAACCAGAGCCATGGGCAGCCCTGCTCAGAGCCCAGCTCTGAGCTCCCTGCACAGCCCTGCCACCTCTCCCAGGGCTCCCCACAGGAGAACAGCACTCCTCTGTCCCCTGATGTTCCTGCCACAAGTCAGGAGCAGAATTTGGACCCAGAAGTTCATTTTACTGCAACCGTCGGCTCAGTTCATCCCACAGCATGGGATCAGCCAAGTGACAGCATGGCAGCAGTCAAACAAAGTATGTTCATTTCTGCTGGCGGTTTCAAATGGGGACTTGAATCTTTTCTGGAGGAAACAAATGGTTTTTTAAAATTACAGAAGTGCTATAGTGGAAAATGATAATTATTCACAAATGTGGAGGAGCTGTGCTCAACAGACTGAAATTAATTCTTGTTCCATCTGGTTGTCTTAAAAGAGTAATCTTTGATAAGTTTATAGTACAATCAAAAATGGTTTCATTTTAATTTCTTTTTCCATTGAGCACTGTGAAGATAATTTAAAATATATTTGAAACACATCAAGATTGGCATTAGTGCAAGTTGAGCCCTCGTTCAAGCTACATCTGTTGTTTGGGCATTGCTGTGAGACACCTTGCATGTGATCTCCTCTGGTTCCAGCTCCACAAGTAAAATCCATCCCTAAATTTTAGGAAAGGTTCTGATTTCATTTCAATCAAGAACGAGCACAATAACAAAGATTACAAATTTCAATCCAGTCATACTCTACCTTTATGTGCCTGTTAATCTATTTATTTAATTAAGACAATTCATGGACAAGGATAGTTATAACATCTGGGCTTTTGTTTGTATTATTTTTTTTAATGAATGTTGTAAAATCACTGTAAACCTTCTGAAACAGTGGTAATTCTGATGTGCTAAACATGCTGTAAATCAGATGCAATTAATTTATGTTTTGTGATTTGTCACAGGTGAGCAGAAAGTTGATGTAGAGAGCCATTCCCACTACGTAAAACAGAGCAGGACACACATGGACTGCCCCCCCAAAATGGCAGCAATCCAAGCAGAGAGAGAAGAAATGAATGGTTGGAGCAGTGCTGATGGTGTGGAGGAGAAATGCTGCCCTGAGCCTCTGACTTCAACTCCTGCAGCCCAGAACTGCAGGGCCACAGGGAGCAGCAGCCAGCAGTGTGTGGACGGGCCCAGGGGCCTTATTGATCATCCCAATCCATGCCAATCAGCATTAATTGCAGAGCACAGACCCAGTGCAGCAGAATCATGTTTGGAAACAAGCCATGTTTCAGTTCAGAGTGCTCTGGCCCCAGGTGCTGAAGGCCATCCTGGAGCTGAGCCCTGCAGGGAGCTCCCTCCAGCAGCAGGGAGAGCTGAGCCTTCAGCATTAGACGGGGATGAGGATGAGGATGAGAGCATTTACTTCACCCCAGAACTGTATGATGATGCAGACCCAGAGGAGCAGAGAACTGAGCCCCCAGTGCCAGCCTGTCCCAGCACTGGGATTTGGGGGGAATGTGGGAACCCCACAGGCCCTGCTGGTCCTGTTTCCAGCAGCACCTCAAAAACACAGAACGGGGCTGGAACAGCTGGGGCTGGCAGGAGCCCCCATGGCAGCATGGAGGGTGTGAGGAGCAGGGACAGCACAGCTGGGGCTGCAGGAGCACAGCAGGGAGCAGCTCAGGACACGAACACCCCAAAAAGGAAAATCAGCCTCTCCAGATCCAGAAATAAAGGTGTGTCCTCCTCTCTGCTGGGCAGTGGTGGCGCCTGGTGACAGCTCCTGTGGGGATTGGGGTGAGCAGCCCTCAAAACACCACGGGGCAGCTGCACCTTCCTTGTCCTCATGGAACAGAAGCTTCCCTCAGGCTCCATTCCTCATTTTATCTTGGGGGTTTTCTCTGGGGGAGGTTTGCCATCTGCAGTTTTCTAGAGATAGGATGAAGTTTCCTCATCCTGACTTCATGGCTGGAGAACATCATGTCTGGAAATTCTGAATAGAAACCCAAGTAGGATCTGACCTGAAATTATTGATTTATCCATTACAGATTTAATTATTCCATCATTAAATACAGTCAAATAATTGGGGTTTTCTTCAGAAAGCCAAACACCCATGTAACCAAATTAGGTTTTCTGCATTTGTTAGATTGGGGTTTTTTAGTAAAACATGAAGAACAGCATCTTTGCAGATCAGGTCATAGACAGATTGAGCCTAAATACCAAAACAGGTTTATTTTCCAGTTCTTTGATTCCTTCCAATTTCTTTCATCAAAATGTCCAGCAGGAGCTGTGCACATTTTGATATTTGATGAAGATGAGAAGCTTCTTCAGAGAAAAATTTGAGATTTCTTTAAGTTTTCCTTTTGTGAGAGGATCTCATTTCTGTTGCTTGGATTCTGTGTTTATTCATGTCAAAACCTGTTCTAATTTGTATGTCCTACAAGCACTTTTTACATGTAACATATAAATTGTAAATTGTACACAAAGGTCTTGAATCTTGCCCACTCTATTTTTTATTTTTTTTTTTGTATTTTAATGTTTCTTTCATTTTCTGCAATGAAAAGAGCCAGGATTTTTCTGTAATAAAACATAATGACTTTTTAAGAAAATATTCTTCATTGCCATCCTACATTGATATGAAGATGCAGGATTTTTGCCATCTAAAGATTGGTTCATATGTGTTGATACTTTTTGTTTGAGAGTAGAAATGAAATTATTAACTGGTCCTTTTCCATAGAAATTCATCTAAATAACATTTTGAGTCCATCCCTACAGAGCTGCGAACATGCTCAGATCAACAGGATTTAAATTGTGTCTTTATAAAATAAATTCATCTTTATGAAATTGGACAGTTTGCAAGAATGGGAAGAACACTAGAATTTCTACAACTGGCAGTATTTGGCATAAGGCTTTTAGTTCAATTTTTGCAATATTGATGACCAAGTTTCCTTGAATTTCAGTCCTGGATTTCACTGACAGGTTTGGTTTAGTTAATAGGGCAGAAATTCCAGTATTGAAAACCTCTGACACATCTAAAGAGAAATATTCCTCATTTCTGTTGAAATAATGCTGAAGTTCCTGTTGGTATCAGTATTGGAAACCTCTGACACATCTACAGAGAAATATTCTTCATTTCTATTGAAATAATGCTGAAGTTCCTGTTGGTATCAGTATTGGAAACCTCTGACACATCTACAGAGAAATATTTTTCATTTCTGTTGAAATAATGCTGAAGTTCCTGTTGGTATCAGTATTGATTGGAAACCTCTGACACATCTACAGAGAAATATTCTTCATTTCTGTTGAAATAATGCTGAAGTTCCTGTTGGTTCCTGGTCTCTAGAGCTGTCCCTGGGTTTGATTCTCAGTTTTCCTAAAGCAAATCTTCTGCCCCAAACCCTTTGTGCATTTTGTGTGTCTGAACAGATAACAGAAATCACTTAAGCTTTGTGACTTGTCTGCTCATCCAGGGGCCCACAGCCTCTTATTTGTCTTTCAGGAGATTTGTCTGTCTTTAAATCCATAACATTCAAAAAAAAAAGAAGAAAATCCATCTCCTTTTCCTTGTCTGGAGCGGATTGTTCCTTTCTTGAGCTGTGGTGCCTCTTCCTTTGATCAGAAATCCTTTAAGGCAGGGCCTGCTCTGTGTCAAATCACACCCATTTCAACTTTATATCAAATTAACCATTAGTTCTCAAATATGTATTGAAACATCAGCACTTGTTACTGTGATTTCTGGAAAAAATTTATCCTCTAAAAGCTCAAATCAACAGGTGGATAAATCCCCTTTGTGTTTGGAAGGTAAGGGGTGGAGTGTTTCTTGTGGTGTAAATTCATCCTGAATTTGTCTTTCTGTTTAATAACTGTGCTATTTGATATGTTAGAGATAATATATTTATGGTAGTTCTCAGAATTAAATGCTGCCCAGCCTGCAGATAGAAGGGAAGTGAAATCAATATACTGAATTTCCTAGAATTATTTATTTGGATTTATCACATCTCTCAAGGCTAAAATATTGAAAATGCTTTTCCTACTTTGATATAACACCTCAGTATGATCTCTGTTGCCTAAAATACTAACAAAATGTTGAATTTATTGAAGGATTGAAAGTTCAGAGGAGATGCAGCAGAAGGAAAGCTGCCCTTAGGCAAAGTGGCTCCTCCAGAGAGAGAAAGGTACCATGGATGAAATTCCTGTGCTGAGGGGCTGCTGAGGGCCAGGGTGCAAGGAATGGAGAATAATTTATTATATCATTTTTCAAGTGAAATAACACAATGAAATTGTTTCTTCCTGATCTGCAGAGCTCTGGTTGACACACTTAACCTTTGTTTTTCATGGGAAACACAAAGGCACCAACCATGCCAGGCTCCTTTCAAAATTCCCAACAATTTGATAACCTGCAGTGTTATAGGCTGTAAAATCCCTCTTATTTTATATGACATTTTTCTATTTAAATAAGGTTAAACACTTTTAGCATGGTGTATATTGAATTATTAACCGATATAAATGATAAACTTTGAGTATTTCAAGTACTGTATTTCTCTGAAGCAGTTTGGATATATTGAATTTATTTATAATATGATTTATTTATATTTAAATGCTTCAATCTGCATAGTTACTGTATGCAAACCAGTATTCACACAAATTTGTGCCTTGCCTTGCTAGAAGGAAGCACACAAGCAGCCTTGCAGGAAAGGACTTCACTGTGTTGTGTGTGGAGCTGAAATCCTGCCCAAAGCTCAGGGTAAGATCAGTTATTTCATTGGGAAGGATGGGATTTCTCATCCACCCTTTGCTTTCCCAGTTTGGGGTGCTGGAGGGATATTTTAGAATAATTGGTTCATTTCTCCATCTGGATAAATGAGACCTGCAGAAAGCCTTGGAGGGCAGAGAAGGGAGTTGTGACAAGAACAATTATTTAAAATAAATCATTTTTTCTGGCAGTTTTCTTGATTCAGGTCCTGCCACACTGACCTGTGTTGAGCTTCAATCTGATATTAGAGAGTTAACTGAAGGCAGCTCCTGCTGCCATTGTGGGAGGCTGAAGGAATTATTTGGAGCATAGTGGCCCTTTCATTGGGTTGGTTCCTTCCCAGGATTAGGTGTTAATTTGCTCCCAGTTTATGTGAGAAGTTTGGTAATACCCTGGCACAGTAACTCAGTGAATCCAGTGCATGGAACTATCAAAAGTCTGCCTGAAATAATGGCACTGCTATTCTTCAGTGTGTGACCTACCTTAATTTGCTTTTATTCTGTTGTACGTAGTGGGGATGAGCTGCTTGTGGGAATTCTTTGTGTTTCTGTGAGGCACTTTAATTTGGGAATGTCTAAAGGCTGATAAAATAACAGCGATTCTATTTATTTAAAAATAAACTTCATCTTCAGGCCACCTGGCCATTGTGATAATGACCTAATTACAAGATATTCTCATCAGTTCCATGCAAATTAGAGATGCTTCATGCTTAAACAGTCTGGAGCTGATGAAACCAAGAAAGGACAAAAATCTCTTCAGCCAACCAAACCTGTGCCTGGGCGACAATGGGAGATTTTCCATTTTCTGCACCTATTCAACCCAGACCAGATAGGAAACTCCACAGTGGGCAGGTCCAGGTCACTCCTTGCCTCCCTGTTTTCATAAAGAACCTTTAAGATTTGGGTGATCTCATCAGGAACTTTCATTCCTTCCCTGAATTTATCAACATCATCAAATGTGTGCTGGAACCCCAGGGCTCAGGAGAAGCATTCTGGGCTGCAGAATGTCTGAATGTTAGGGTGGCTGTTGTCTGCAAGGAGTTTTATGTTGTTTAAACTGAATCTCAGATGCCAGTTGATTGAGGAAAGTTAAAAAATCTGAAAATTAAAAAATAAATGGCTTTATTCAAAGTGGATTCAAGCTCGCCGGTCGATTTGGGAGTAATAACAAGGGGAAAATTATCTGTTGAAAAGTAAATTTTGGACACATTAAAAAATTTAAAGAAGGCCTTCTTCCAAGGGCCATTTACAGCAATAGAAGTCTTTTCAGTGCCTGCAGTGGGTATTGGATCAGGGCCTAAATTCCCATCTTGTAAATGTGGAAAGTTTGCAGCATGGTTGAACAGTACTGTATTCAAAACCATGTGTGTATATAAGTCTTACACCCCACTTTTTAAATTATAGGAATTTTGAGAAAAGCTTGCTACAGTAATAGTGAGCTGCAAATAATCTGGAAACTCTTCAGAAATGCCAATATAAGAAGCAAAGAATCCATTAATAATTGTAAGTGTAAGCTAGAGGCCATTTCAGAAGATGATAATGTGATGTTGGTCATCTCAGATGCTGCAAGTCTTGGTCACCTTAAAGAGACTTTGAAGGTTTATCAGATGCCAGTGAAAGGTAAGTTCTCACTGATGAATTCCAGCTAACATTTCTCAAGCCCTTTTGCTTTAAATTCAATTAAATACCAACAATTTGCCACCCCTCCCTTGGAGCTTTTGGGTGAGATTTTCCCTCCTCAGAGCTCTGTGGGCTCTGCACATTTAACAAACACTGAAAGGAGCTCCAGTGTCCCCTGCACTCCCAGACTTGTTGGGTTCTTTCATAAATCCTGATGAAGAATGAAAGAAAAGGATAATGAGCACAGAATCCTTTCCATTTCTTCCCAGTTAAATCCAGGAATTGGCCACAATTCCCAGTTTAACCTTGGTTAAACAGAACTGCTGATTTGACAGGAAATCACTCCAGCTGTCAGCCCAGGCCTTGTGCAACCCTTTGCTTCTTCAGGTGACAGAGAGCAAAAATAAATTAATTTATTTCACATGTGGGCAATTCTGCTGCCCATCCAGGGTGTGAGGCTGGCACAGTCAATGAGAGGTGATTTTGCCACAAGGACTGAGCCTTCTTTACCAATCTTTCTGACACTTTGAAATGTGTGAAATGCAACTGATGAAATGACTTTTAAAAATCTCTCTTGATTCCTTTATAAACCACTTTTTCTTTCTTTTTGGAAGACCTGAATGGCAGTTTATCTTTAAATGCTCTTTGGAATGAGAAGGAATCTTCTCTGACAAGTTACTTGCAGTGCAGGAGCTGTGTCCTTCAGTCCATTTCTCCAAGCCCTTTGATAGGAGCTGAGGTTACTCATTTCAGTAATAAAGTGCAGTCATGGGTAAGTCAGATCACTTTATTTTGTATAATAAAATTAGAATGGAATGATTTGTACTGGAAATACTAAAATACTATTTTTGTAAAAGGTAGAATGAATATTTACTTAGATAAATCATATAAAATTATCTGATTTCTACCACAGAGATTTGAAATTATAGTTGTAACTGAGTTCAGGTCATTGAATATATTTGTCTGTGCCTAATTTGCTGCAATGTCTGTAGAATTACATCTGAAAAGGGATGGGAAAATAGCAGCCATCCATGTCTTTCATGAAAGGAAAACCAGAACAAAACATATTTACACAAGTGCTGTGGACTTGACTTCTCAGACATGTAATTTTATGTTAGTTTTGGCACTAAAAAAGAAGAAGTTAATCAGCCCCTGAAGGATGAACATGGACACGGTTTAATGGAGTCAACAGGAAGAAATTTATTCTAGGTATTGTATTTCACTGTGAGCAAACTGAATTCTCGATAGGACCCTTTGAAATTTAGATGAGAAAATTCTGGATTTTTCTCTTAAAAGTGGAGGGTGGGCTCCATCCTGAGGGGTCAGTGCAGGTAAGCCCAGGACACTTCTGCATTTTCCTTCATTTATTCCATGGACATAAAGACAGTTGAGCTTAATGAGAGATTTTTGAGCCTGAATCTTTGCCAAAAGCTGAATATGATCCTCATGTTTTGCCTGTGTGTGTCAGGATCAGCTGTCCAGGCTGTTTGAAATGCAGAGTATGGCAGTGTGGTGAGGGACAGGGATTGTGAAGCATTATTTGCCATGAATTTTGGGATTTCAAACAGCACCACAAAAATTTCATGGCATTTCCAACATTCATTTTGTATCAAACATAATGAAATGTTACACTGAGGGAACTGGTACTGGCAGAATATGAAAATAAAGGGATCCTCTGAGGTAGAATGAGTTGATTTTTTGTTTTAGCTTCTGAACTCTCCTTTTGTGGCTCTTCCATCAGGTGTAAACATGGGATCAGCTGGGTTTAACTTAAAAATGTAAAACAAACCAGTGTTTTCTTCTCAGCCCACCTGTAGATTGAACTTCTGGGTGTGTTTAGCTAAAAATACTCTGTTATAAATAATATATAATAATAATGTAAATACTCCAGCAGATTTTCTGAATGAGTCTCTTCCCTTCCCAGTCTTCTCTGTTATTTTTTCTGTATTCACTAAAAAGAAACCTCAGAACCTTGTGGGCCTGGAGGAGGCTGAACCCCCCCAGCTCTGGCACTGGGAGAGCTCATGGCTTTGGGAGAGACACATCTAATCTCTTAATGCATGGCTTTGTGTCAGGAAAAACATATCCCATCATCTTCCACATAAAACATATCCCATCATCTTCCACATAAAACATATCCCATCATCTTCCTCAGAGCTGGGGAACCATCTCTGCTTTGGGGCTGACCCTCCTTAGGGTAGATTCATGTGACCTGAAGGTGGGATTGGGGGGGGTGTGGGAAGGAAACCACTTTTATTTTATTTTATTTTATTTTATTTTATTTTATTTTATTTTATTTTATTTTATTTTATTTTATTTTATTTTATTTTATTTTATTTTATTTTATTTTATGTGTGCAAATAATGATATTTATTTACAAAGGTAGGATGGGCTGGGGATGAATGATGCTAGAGGTAAATACAGCTTTAATTTTATCACCTCCTATCTTTAAAACCACTGGCTGTTGTTCTTGTAATTGGGAATATATTGATGTGAATGAAGACACACAGAATGAGTGCAAGGAGCTGAAAATGATGATTTATGATGTGCTATCATTTACCAGAGCAGACACAAATGCATTCAAGTGAAGAAGCTGTGATTCAGTCAATCTCAGCTCCCAGTTCTCTACTCTTGAATCCAAGCTCCTGCTGGTGCTGAGCAATGTATTTGTGGAGATAAAATCAACATTTTAGTTCCTGCTGCTGCCCAGCCTGTGGTAAATCATGTTCATTGTCCTGAGGTATCGTGTGGCATCTTCAGTTGCTGCGTGTCATGGGCTGACTGTAAATCAACTACAGTTGGTTCTGCAAGGCAAGGAATTGTTCATTTAATAGAAATCACATTGCTCCAGCAAAGCAGGCTTAAAATAGAACCCCTGCATTTAAGAGCTGTTATTTACTCCTAGATTTGGTCACTCTTTAAAGAGGCAATGCTGTATTTTCATTACTTAAATTTAAGGTGGGATTAACAAATTGCGTATTTACATTTTTAAACCTCCTTTTTTATCAGTTATTTCTATTGAAAATTAAATTCTTAAAATTTACTGCTACATTTCTACAAATTCAATCACATCCTGTGTTCCCCACTGACCTAGAAACCTCCATTAACACCAAAACAGTGGCACATAAATTATTATTATTTTTTGTACTGCTTAAAACACCACAAGTAATTATATACACCCTTATTAATTGCATTTTCAGTCCCCTAAATAATTGTATATTCCTTTTTGAGAATAGAATTGTGTTGTGAAATGGAATAAAAGGCAGTGCTTTGGAATTAGAGAGAATATTTTGGTAGCACAAGCTTTAAGATGTGGCTTAGCTCATGTACTAAATCATCCTTCATTTGTTAAAAGGCGACCAAAACCCACAATTAAAATTTTAAACTTATTAAGGAGCAATTGTATTTTTCAGTCCCCTAAATAATTGTATATTCCTTTTTGCAAATAGAATTATATTGTAAAATGGAATAGAAGGCAGTTCTTTGGAATTAGACAGAATATTTTGGTAGCACAAGCTTTAAGATGTAGCTTAGCTAATGTACTAAATCATCCTTCATATGTTAAAAGGCGACTGAAACCCACAATTAAGGAGTAATTGTATTTTTTAGTCCCCTAAATAATTGTATATTCCTTTTTGGGAACAGAATTGTGTTGTGAAATGGAATAGAAGGCAGTACTTTGGAATTAGAATATTAGAATATAGAATTAGAATATTTGGTAGCACAGGCTTTAAGATGTAGCTTAGCTAATGTACTAAACCATCCTTCATATGTTAAAAGGCGACCGAAACCCACAATTAAAATTTTAAACTTATTAAGGAGTTGTTGCTATCACTGATTAGACAGTCAGCTGTTGAGACAGTAGCTTTTATATAACAGGATATTGTTTTGTTCAGCACGTTACCACATTTGGCAAACTTTTATCTTAATGCGCCTATGGGGAATTGCAGTGTGACCTCAATCTCAGTAAAGCCTCGGTAAAGAGGGGCTGGAGCAGAGCTGGCGGGAGGTGCCAGGGCCCTGGCCCAGACTGTATATTTGTTATCACATGTTAATCAGATTCATCATTCTGTTTAATAAAGATTTCAGCTGCCACGCGAATGCATAATCGGCTATGTCTGAGTGCCCGTCTTTTGTCTCGAGCAGATTGCTCCAACTGTATTAAGCATCATTAGACAAAAATGACGACCTTATTAATTTGTCCTTTCTGTGTTTTCCAGCAGATTGGGCCTCATTATTATGCAAACACAGTACACAGAGCGGCACCAGAAGTAGCTCATTAATGTTTCTTTCCCCTTAGTACGTAACAGATTATTATTGTGAAGTGTGCATGAAATAATTGCTAATTATGTGCCTTAAATTGTACAGTGATTGTCTGTCTCGGGGTTTTTCGCCAGGTTTAGAGCATTGGGGAAGGCCATCAGAAGCTACAGGTTAACAGTGCTGGAGCCACTAAAGGGGAAGGGAATCACAAAACATGCATTTTATCACACGTTTTCCTGCCTGGAAGGAGTAATTAGGACAGCTCTGGATTGCTTTGTAGTTACCTCTCACTCCTCTGCTTATTGTAAAAGAAATGACTCCCAGCTGGCAAATAATTTAATAGATCTGTCTGCCCGTGAATGGATGCAGGGGAGTTTGAACCGTGTGCTTTTGGTAAAAATCCAGTAGATTCTGCAGTGGTGCAGCTTGAGTTGGTGTGGATCCCTCATTTCCACACCACTAAAATCTGGATTTCCAAACCCTGCTCCTTCCACCATCCATTTTCCCAGACTCTCCATTCAGTGTAACTCTCCTTAAAATTTGTGAGCATTTCAGAAATGACATGTCAGGCTTTGGCATGGCTCTGCAGTTTGACAACTTTGTGCTAAGTGTGTAATTGGTTTAAGCTGGGAGTGCCTGCCCCTGATCCATGGCACAGCTCCTGTAATCTGCTGCCACCGGAGCTGATAAGACTTGGCCACAGCCAAAGTTTTTGCAGCGCTCGAAATAAAATCCTGATCCATTAAGGGTTTGCATGGATTTAGCTTTATAAGCTGGTTTAGAAATTGTGAGTGGTCAGATCTTGGATCCAGGCTTTGTTGTCGAAAAGATGCCACGAAGAGCATGACATCAGCTGGGGTTTTCCTAATATTGCTCTTGTTGACAATCTGAATTAAATGTGGCTATTTCACAGTGCTTTATTCTATATGAGCACTGAAACAGGTATCCTGGAGGGTTAGAAAAGAACCTTCATCTGACATTAATTCCATTAAATAATTGTAGTGGCTGACTGCATTTGTTGATGTTGCATAGTTGCTTATGCTGATACCACCAGTTAAATGTAGTGGTGGCTTCATACAATTTAAGTTAAAATAAATGGAGCATCTGAGCTGTAAATATTGTTTAAGCATTTCACAGAGATCATTACTGAATATTTCTGAAGCACAGACCTATATTACACTTCCAAAAAATCAAAATCAAATCGTTGTGTGGAAACCAAATTCTCTTTACTGCACTATTCATTGTTGGGCACATGGATATTGACTTCATAAATCACTTGACAGATAAAAATTGAAAATAGTTGCACAAATAAGTATTTACTTGCATTATTTGAAATTAATATATTGCTATTAATGTAGAGGTTCTACAACCATGATCATAATTTTCTTTCTGAATTTCCAGCGATGCTATTGCACACTGATGTTTGTCTGTAATGCAACCAATTGTCAAATCAGGCTGCACAGGACTCGTCCACATTTCCTTTGGACAATTTTCCTTTTCCTTCACAATTTATATTTTCCTGTTCTTTTTCTGCTCTGTGTTGTGTCTTTCCCTGCTACTTTGAGTTTAACTAATCTATTTAGTTACCAATTTTAATTAATTTAAATAGAATGCTTTTTTGTGTGTGTGTGTGTTGTATTTCACATGTGGGCCATGACCCTCACATCAACTCTTGAGCACTTGCTGTTGAGAATTTCCAAGAAATAATGTTCTGATGGCCAGGGAATATTGGAACTCACCTGACTTTGTGTCAATGGATTAAATATTTTCCATGAGTCTGGCTTTCCCCTTCTGGTGGTGTGCATCCAGAGATGACCTTGGAAAAGGTTTTTCATGTTGCTTCTTTCTGCTGGTGCCAGAATCATTTGTCTCCCAGGAATTATCTGTCTGAGTTGCTTTCCTTGAGCTTGACACTGAATATGTTTCTTTTCACTCAGCCAAGATGTGTTTGTTCCTCCTGTCTCAGTCAGTAGATCCTCCCTGGGATCAGTGCTGTTTTCAACTCTCTGGGAATATTGTTTGCTGAGGCTTTATTAAAGAAGAGAAAATGGATTTATAACTCTGGGAAGAAGCTGAAGAGTGTTTTAGTAGATGTCTCTGTGTGTGTTTGCAAAATCTGCCATGTATTTATCATCCCATCCCATGCTTGCACTGCTCACTGGGAAGGCTCAGAGCTCCAAGGTGTCAGGGACTGAATATTTTATTCTTTCATTCCTTGAGGGCTATATTTAAGTGAAATTAAATCCTATTGAGTGAGAAATAAATGTCAGCCTCTGAATCCTGTCCTGCAGTTATCAGTGCTCCTCCCTGCTCGTGCCTCCCAGAAAAATCCTGAAATCTAAATTAGCAGAATTATTTGAATTCCAATATATTGAAATTGCTTTAAAATATGTAATAATTTCTTTCAATATTCTTTAAGGAGAGAGAGATTTAAAAATACAGGGACAAACCTGGTATTGGGCTGGTGCAATGTGTATGAATAACAAAATCTGAGACACAGCAGTGAGATTTATTGTCTGCCTACTGCTGATAATCAAGTGATCTTTCATCAGGCAAGGCCAGTGCTCACTGAAGCTGTGAGTGGCAAAATGCAATCATTTTACTTGTGCAAAAAGAAAGTTTGGCTTAGATAAACTCAGGCACCTTTGCAGGTGGAGCTGGTTTGGAGGGAAGGTGAGCTGGGAGGGCTCTGCCCTTTCCCTCCTCCCTCACTCTGCTCCACCAGGGCAACTCCTGGAGGAACTGCCCTGCAAAATGCACCTCTGGCATGGTTTGGATTAAGAATATTGCCATTTCTGTGGGATTATTTTTATACTGGCTGATATCAGGCATCTGACTCATGGTACAATCCCACAAATGTTTTTTATCACTAAAATGAGATCTGGGCTGCGAAGACACAGCAAAGAGTGCACTGATAGCTGATGCTTCAAAGCTATGGAAAATGGCCAGTAGCAGCTGCTGAAATTCCTGCTTCAACATTCCAATTGTTTTGTATTCCAGTGAGCAGCCATTGTTGCAGGCCAGTATTTTATGGTGATTATGGCAGGCCCAGGGTGCAGCTGCCACTGACCCCTCCAGCGGCCGGAACAAAACCTCCCTTTGTTATCACTCTGGGAAATGTCTTGGCCATTGTGGGGCTGAATTCAAACCAGCATTGCAGTCATGCACAGGGAAATTAAAAGCTCCACAATTCACTGACAGGAGTCTAAATGTCTATATTAATGACTGTATTCAGGGCTTTTTTAAAATTGTACTTTGGGATCTTGTTACGTAATTAAAATCGAGGAGAAGTTAAAGTATCTAAACTCATCATAAATTTAATAGACTGAGCTCTCCCTTCCTATAAATTTCTGTGCTATTATAAAATGTAAATCTCCAATCAAGGTAAGACCACTGTAATTTAACTTTTAGTCTCAAAGTGAGTGTGCTTTCAAGTAGTTGGACAGCAGCTTTACTAAGTGATAGCCATTTTTCACACTTTGGGAGCCAAGTGGCTGTAGCAGAATAAAAGAATTAGATTTGTTGCAGATGTTTCCTAACTCTGATAGCTCTGGGTTCTGTGAGCCTTTCCTCTTTGCTAGGAAATTAGAATAAAATTGATTTATATAACGTGAATGTGGTATTCTAGATTTACATAATTAAACTCCACACAGCCTGTGGTATGCAGGGCTACTCCCTGTAGTAGTTCAGTCTGGCTTGCTCACTGTAGGAATTCTGCTTTGAGAGCTTTTCTACTTCTTAAATTGCAACCATACAGCAATAATATAAGGTGGGGGGGTGAAAAGACAATTACCACCATTCTTCCATATGTAATTTGTATATGGTATTGGTTATTTTTATTGTTGGAGTTCATAGTTTCTTCCTCTTGATGGAATACAAACATTTGGCCAAATTCTTTCCCAGAAGTAAGTGAAGCCAAACATAAATTTGGTTCTTTCTCCTCTCTGAATGACTTGAAATAATAATAATAAAAAAGAATTGGCCAAGATTTGAAATTTCCCTGGTGTTTATAGAGAGATGTGTGGCTGTACAAAGATTGAGCCTTGTCTTTCTTCAGGGGAGGAACAAAGCTATCAGATACAGCAATACCTCAGCACATTTGAATTCCCATAAATCCTACGTGACTCCAAGCAGATTGGAGCTCTCTGTCCTACAGTTTGGAGGTAAAAAAAACCTTCTCTGTAAGTTTAGCCTGTGCTCATTAGGTGCTCTGAAATGGTCAGGGTAAAGTTTAAATAATCTGCATTATTTCTGAACAGGGGACTGTGTCACTCTTCTGCCATCTTCGTGCTTCTGTGGGTTATTTTTAAAGCATAATAATTTTAAAAAATTGATGTTTTCCTTCTAATTGATCTAGAATCTTCCATGTATATGCAAGACCTCTCATATTTTTTCTTTGTTAACACAGTATAGAGAATGGTGGCTGTAGCTTAAGAGAAAAGTAAAGAACTGTTCTTGGGCAGTTTTGACATCAAACTTTTCTATTTTATAAACCTCAGCTGCAGTTCACACTTGTGGAAACTCTAAGTGTCCCTCTTATTTTTAACAGCAGCTCAGGGTATGGTTGAAAGAGGCATATTTCCATTTTGGCTTTTGTTTGAGCAGCTTCCAAAACATCATTCTATTTTTTTTTTTTATTTTAGAAAATTTGCCAAGTCTAGCTCAGATTAAGTTTCTCTGTTAGATTTGTTCTTTTAAGCATCTGGATCAGAAATCCTATCCCATACTCTGTAGTAATGAAACATTTGGAAATCATCTGAGAAATCTCAGTAAGCCACCATAGTCCTGTGCATTCTTTCTGAAGTAAGAAATATGTTTGCAGAGTAGTTTGGGGTGGGGTTTTTGGAGTCAATGTTATTTTGTTTGAACCACCCCACCAAGAGCTTACACCTCATTCCCCTGGGGCACAAGCAGGTGTTGTTATCTCTTAAATGATTGCCATCTCTTTTATCAGTGCACAACACTGAAATGCAGATAGATTGCATGCCAAATTTTAACATTCTCTGATATTTATGGGTGGGAAAATAAATAAATAAAGGTTGTTTTTATTGTAACTCATAAAGCCACAAGCTGGGGAATGATTTGGTTGGGGTTTTTCTGATGCATTGTGCTATTTATGCTTTTTAAAAGATGAATCCAGGGTGGAAGTTCATCAAGGCAGCTAAACCCCCTGTTTTACTGGTTCCAAATGAATCATTAGAGTTTATAGTAATAGAGAAAATTATTTTCTCATGTCATAAATGGCAGAGCCATTGTACAGAGTTGGTCTGCTCATGCTGTAGTGTGAGTATAAGTTTTATTGAAGAGCAGAGTTGGTTGAAGAGAAACAGATCTGGACTCCAGGGGTACAGAACTGGCACATCCTCTTCATTAGCCTCAGTCTGTCCATGGAATGGAGCCCTCAGAAAGGATGGGGAGAGGAAGATGAGGCACTTGGGGAATTTGGAAAGGAATATGTGTGTTTTGCATTACTTTTTAAGCAAATATATTTATTCACTGCAAAGAATTAGTGCTGTAGCCAAAACACTGCTTGCATTCCCCCACAGTCTGCTGTCCACATGATCCACTGGGATTAGGAGCCAGCCTTTGTTTTGGGTGGTTTGGGAAGTGCAGATGTCTGACTGCTAATGAGTAGTTCTTGAACTTTTTTTGAATTGATTTCCCAACTATTTTGTTGCTTTGAAAGTCATGCAAAGCCAGGAGAGAGCTGCCATGAATAGAAGCAGAATGTTGCTTTTCTCACAGGCAGATTTCAGCTCTCAGCTGATAAAACAGACCCCAAATATAAACCACTTGTTGCTTTGGGTTTTGTTATGAATGTCACCTTCAGGGAATGAGTCAGAGCCAATTTTCTCTTCAAGAGAGTGGAATTTTTACTCCTGTTGTCTTTTAAACTTGTGTTATCTAGTGCACTTTGTTCTGTGGTGTCTCTTGTAAAATATATTTCTTCCCTCACAGTTTGTATTGCAGCCATTATTTTGGAAATAGCCTGGCTGGAAAGACACTGGACAGTTATCAAAGAGGGCAAGTCAGAGACACTTACCAATAATCCAAATTTGTCCTTCACCTCCAGGTTTGTTCAGCTGCATTCAGGGAAATCACATTTGTTTGACATTGGCAGCCATAAAGCTTTAGCCCACTGCTGTGTGTGATAACCTTGCATTTATACAATATTTAATCTGGGTGTGTGTGAATAATCAGATTTCTCTGTGGGATGTGCCTCAGGCTCATGGATCCATCCCTTCCCCTGGCTCTGGGGCATTTTGTGCACCAAGGATTCCTTTCCCTGCCCTCCAAAGCTGGCCTGGCCTGGCCGGGCCTTGGCTTTAAGGGCTGATTCCTGGCACCTTTCTTTGTCACCCCACATCGTTCATTTTTCTTTTTTCCCCTACATTTTGGGCCTGTTTGCTCCAGTGTGGATGTGCTGGTATTGATGAAGGAGAAAGTAGCCAGGGTGGAGGTGCAGGACGTGGGGAGCAGGACAAGGCAGATGGCTGCTCTGCTAATGGGGCTTCTCCATTTGATCTCACAGGGAGAGGGACCTTTTCATTGTCACCATTGCTCAAAGCTCATTGATTTTTCATTCCAGCAGGATTTGTTTGCTTTTGAACCACTGCTGTGCTTTTATCATTAGATGCTGAACCTTTCACTGGGCTGCACATTTCACTAGTTTTTTGATACTTGCTCATTTAGGATTCCAGCACAGAACTTCTTCCTTCCCCCTTTGCATTGAGAACACTCCTTAGATTCTAAATAAACCAGGCCCAGTCATTCTTTTTTATTGTTTGAAATAATCTAAAAGCAATACGATCTATATTCCACTACAAAATATTTAAATAAAATTTTACCAGAACACTTTTGCTTTCTAATTCTATGTTTTATTATATACCAGGGTTTTTTCCCCTAAAAATTCATTTTAAAAAGCATTTTCCTAATTTAAACACAACAAAACCCACAAAAGATACTCTGGATGAAAGGTCAGCTGTGTTCTGCAGCATTATTCAAGGTCTTCATCCTCTTCTGAAGGAGACTGGGGTGAAATGCCTGGAGATCAAGGTTGCAAAGCTGCACAAAGTTTTCTGAAGCTGTGCTTAAGCAGGAACAGCTGCACTCTTGTATTGCCTCTTTTTTAATTAGTTGAAGCCACTTCCTCCACTCTTTACTTCCTTATGGGCTGGATCTGGAAAACATGAAGATAAGGATTAAATAGGGATCCATGTTTACTTACTTCAGCATTTGGTTTTATAGCCCAAAATAATGTAACTAATTTTTCTCTTCTCCTCTATTTATCATCTTATTAGTAATATTTTTAGAATAAGCTGAATCCTGATCCTTCAAAGCTTTGTTTTCTGCAGTTCCAGTTGTGCCAGCTGGCTCTGGGCATCAGCCAAGCTCTTCTTTAGAGCTCTTCCTCTACTTTCCAGCTGATATTTCACAGTGTTACCACAGCCCTGCTCCTCTCACAGAGCTTCCCAACCAGTTCTTTGCTTTGACTGCTCCTCATTAAGATGCTCTTGCTTTTCTTTTTGGCAGGAGCTGGGAATGTCAGCCTTTAGAGCCCATTTGTCATCACTGAACTGGAGGCTGACTCTCCCTTCATGACTCTGTGTTTCAGTGACACAAATCTCAGCTCTGCTGGGTTTAAATTGTCACAATTTAATCTGCAGCAGAGCCCTGGGAAGGTGCTTTGGAAAGGAGCTGAAGCAGGGATGTCCTGACTGCACAAGAACACAAATAGCAATTGTTGTGATGCTTCATGGCATGCTAAAGAAAAAACTTGCAAGGCAGCATTTAAAAGGCAATTTCTTCCTCTGTGCACTCCATATTAAACCATAAATACCATTCTAGACCTAAAATTCAAAACACAGCCTGAGTCTACCTCTGTTCTATGGCTTTTGGATCTACTCATGATTCCTTTAGAAATGATTTGGCATTCTTGGATAATTCTAAAAGCTTGTGGTGTTTGAGGTTTTTAAGATTCCCTCAAATCAGCCCTGAGGTGGATCAGTGTGTGCCCAAGGCCCTGATCACATCCCATGGAGGGACAAATTATTGAAATGCTCTTTAAGAGCTGCTTCCTGAACTCCAGCAGTGTGTGTTCATCAGGGAGAATCATGGTGAAAAGCCCATGGGGATGCCTGTGCAGGATTTTGGGCTTTTGGATAAAAAATTTCTAATTAGCAAAAGGTAACTGAGATAGAAAAGGGTTTGAATAAATAACAGGTTTGCAAACAAATGGAGAAGTTGCTGCTGATCTTGTCCCAAATCAGATTAAAAGGCCTCTTCTAGAACTGAGTGATAAGAATTTATGGGAATCTCTGGTTCCATACTAATATTTTTTAGGTATAAAAGAGGAAATATGCCTGATGATATTAATTTGCTGTTAACTAATATAGTACAACATCAGTAAGTGGCAGTTAATCTATCAAACTCATGCCATGACATCTTACTTGTTGTTTTAATATGCTTTAAGTATGAAATGTGTTTTTCAGGTATGTTTTACATTTGCACCAGGTAATGGAAAGTACAATATATTATGTGCTTGTGCCCCAGAGGAAACTTTTAAACAAAAATAATTGAATGCAATAAATCAGGCCCTGCTCTGCCCTCTGCTTTGCATCTCTGAGCCCACACTTGCAGGAGCCTTGTTGGGAGTGACAGGATAACAGAGCTGCTGCCCTGGGCCTGCAGATATTGGCTTTGTGTTCCAAGATTGAAGAATAAAAGGAGAGAGAAAATGAAACCATTTCTTCAATAAGTGACTTCTTTCTTTCCCAAGATTTAGGGTCTTACTACAGATTGCTATTACCATTGGTAGTAAGCCTATAGTTTCTCAAGTAATTAGGAACATCCACAAGCTAATAAATCTGCCCTGAAATTTTCATTTGCTTGTGGACATTGTATGAGTTTGTATTTAACTGTGTCTCTGCAAGGATGATTTATCAGGTGTTTATTCTCCAGAGGTTTCCTCTAGGCACTGCTGAGATGATTTGATGCACAGTAGGTTCCATACCTGAAATGCTGAGATTATTATTCCTGGTTGCTGTAGGGTTTATTTACTCCCTTATCAGACACTAATCTGAAAGATTTCCTTGTCTTGGGAATGTGCAACTTGGTTTAGTTGCTGCTTAGCAAGCAGGAAAATCTCCTAAGTCACCTCTCACAGCATCTGGTGCCGCACCCTGTAGTGAATAAAACTCAAATATAGGGAATATTGCCCTCTTTTTTTGTAAATTCAGTATCCCACTTGATCATTTCATGGCCATTTGGGCTGGGTTTCTCTAAAGGAGTTTTGATGCTTTAGAAGTGGAGATGTGAACACTTCCAAGGGTATCTCAATGGCAGAGTTTTAGAAAGGAGAAATGGTGTGGATTAGAAATAATCCAGCAAAAATAAATGTAGCCCAGGCTTGCAGCCCTGGCTGATCAGCTCTCTCCCCACCCAGGTGTTTGTTTAGCAGGAGGAGATGATGAGGGAGGAACTTCACCCCCAGCTGGTTGGACAAGCCCAGTGTGGTTCCAGTGCCAGAGCAGCCAGGCTTTGTTATCACTGGTGCCACACAGTTATTGATCTCAGCACAATAATGCTCTGCTGGGCTCTGTATAAACATTGAAAACACTCTCAGTGGGGCTGTCACCTCCCCTGTGCTTTTATCTTTAAGAACTGCAGCTCTAGAAATGAGCTATAAAAAAGCAGCTTTTATTCTGATAATAATATAGAATGAAAAATCAAATTATTTCTCAAAGTATCACTGTTGATTTAAACCTGGTTTGGAATCTTCTCCTTTGTAGAGATTTGTTAAAAAAAAAACAAAAACAAAAAACAAAAACAACTCAGCTTAAGACCTACTTAGCTTAGAATTCAAAATATTACCAGCAGACTAAGGCATGGTAGCTGAAACCAATTGCAAACAGATGGGATTTTCTTATTCTGATTGGCCATATGTTGCCAGAGGAAAAAAATGGAAAAATCCAGACAAAACATAACTCATCTAAAGGAAACGACCTTGATAACTCTTGACTACTCTATGGATTTTTTTTAGAGCTAACACATAGAATATTTCATATATTCTCTAAGGATGGCAGTGTTTGTAAAATAAGGGGTATGGTGCTTGGTGAGGTGGTTCAGAGGGAAAATACAGCAATGGGGGGAAAAAACCCACAAAATCCTGCCCAAAAGCTCTGCCACAGACACAGGTGTAAACACAGAGTACAGAACTGGTGCAAGTCTGAGATGAATCATTCCAAGCTGTTCTCCTGGGCATTCCTGCATGGAAATGAATAATAACTGCAAGTGTCTGAACAATGTAAATCACACTTGCACTTGGAAAACCTCTTAAAGTACAAATGTGCTCTATTTCTAATAGACTGGGAAGTTTATGGCTTTAAAATGTGCAGCTTTCTGTGTCTAACTTCAAGAGTAGTTCATACTCACTTTTTGGACCTTAAATTCCCATGTACACAGCAATTGTTTATAATTGTTAAAGAACTAAAAATTGCTGTGGCTATACAGAAATGTCCATTAAATGTCCATTGTAAAGGCACATGGATTTAAATTCTTGTATTATCTGTTGTATCTTTTATCTATAGGGTGTCTAAATCCATTAGGACTTGTCTGATTTGTCTGTATATAGGATTTTTACATATTTTATGATATATTTATAAATGTGTACAAATCACACAGGTGCCCAGCATTCCCATATTTCACATTCTGCATTATTTCTCTGTCATCTCTAGAGCTGCACCCACAGAATGTTTTTAATTGCATTACACATTTGAAACTTGCCATAGGACAAACTCCATACCTTGGCAAATCCATTTAGGCTGGAGTTGAAACTCCTTCCCCAGCCTGGAGAGCTGATTGCACCTTGGGGAGCACCTCAAGGGGCTTTGGGTGGATTAATAGCACAACATGCAAAGAAAATTGACAGTAAAACTTTCACTGGTGTTTGCCTGAGCTCATGTAAATATGATACTGATGAAGTGTGACCAAATCCCTGGTTAAAAACTTCAACTGCTTTCCTCTAGAAGTTGTGGATTATTATGGAGGGGTATTATGCATGCAGAAAGTAATTGAGTATTTCTCCCAGTGGAGGTTTATATGTGGTGTTCAGGGGGTTCTGCTTAGTTTAAATTCTATTAAAAATATGTTTAAATTACATTAAAAATAGGTTAGTTATAGTAACATTGAATGCATTGTTGAAAGTATCAATGAGCTTCATAGTTCAGTTCATCATTTTGTTCTTAACATGCCCAATTTTGCCCCCTTGATATAACTGGTAGTTGTCTAAAAATACCTCTAAAAATGTTCATTATGATTAAGACCATTTCAAGAAGGTTTCTTAAGCAGTTTCTACAGATGTAATTGGAATAATCTTCCCATTTTCCAAATCAAACCCTTCTGGGGCAAGCTTTGTAAATTTTATATTTTCATTGCTCTCTTAAAAAAGATAAAATAGGAAAAGTGACTCTCCCAAGTAATCTCACTTGAAAGTTTAATATATAGATAGAAAAAGTGTTTTAAAATGTAGAAGTTATAATAATTTAAAACCATCTTCAGCAGGTAGAATAAGGGAGCCCAAGAAAAGCCATTTTTTCCTGGAATTAGGTTTAAAAAGCTTATGTCTTTCTAGTGTGTATGGTCTCTACCTGAGTGGTAAATGTATGTATACTTTTAAAAGGAGAATAGGAGAAAATTCTAGTGTTATCTTTAAAAAGGAAAACCCTGTGATCTATTGGAGTTGCATGAAACTTTAGACATGTTTAGAATTTGTGGTGTGTACAGTGATGCATGAGCATGGAGTAGTTTGGAAGCAAAAATCAATTTGTTTGCAGAATGCACAGAAGCCAAAATTTGGAAAAGAATCCACCAAGCACAGAAATCACTGAAGGATGGGACCAGAGAGACATTCTGGTTTGGGGTGAGCTCAGATATAGCAAGACCATCTTTGTCAGGTGTTTGTCACCTTAAAAACCTTCCCTGGACGGGGTTCCAGGGGCTGCTGCTGGGGCTGGAAGGGTTTGAGGTGCAGCCCTGGAAGGTTTTATTTGCTCCCTGATCTCTGTGCAGGTTGAGCCCAGCTCTGGAAGGGTTTGATGTGCAGCCCTGGAAGGTTTTATTTGCTCCCTGATCTCTGTGCAGGTTGAGCCCAGCTCTCTCCTGGCCCAGAGCAGCTCTTGCTCAGGGAGGGAGCATCAAACACGTGTTGAAAGGTTTGGGAGGAGACAGCTCTGGTAACAATGCAGAGTTCAATTTAGTGCAAACCTTGAGAAGAGCAGAAACAGCTGCTGAAAGACAAGGGAGGGCAGCCCTTTGTTGTTGTTAACCTCTCTTCTCTGGAGCTGTCATAGTGAGAAATAATATATTCAAAATAAGAATTGCATAGGTATCAAATCCTGATCAGCCTGAGCTCCTGTGGCCAGACCCTGCCCTCCTGGAGGCACACAGCAATGAAATTATAAAATGATAAAATGCTAAAATGTCTCATCTGGCTGGAGGTGCCTTCTGGTTACAGGCAGACCTTGTGGAGGTGAAATACCTGAAAAAAACTGGCAAAGAAAATGTCCTAAAAATGACATTTTTATCACTGCTGCCTCAGTTCCAAAAGAATCATTGGAACCTTGATTACATTTGATTGCTTTGTTTGAAAATAATAATTTAAAAAAAGTTTTCTAATGACAAGAAAAAAAGAATGAGCTCAGCAGTGAATGAGAAGTGTTTGATGTACATGAAAGACTCTGGTACTTTTCCTGCATTGTTGAATTGAGTTGTGACTCCTTGCAGCAGGCCGGGACATGTGCCTTGTGCTAAATGGATTCCAAAAGCAATTAGAAATACTCATGGAAGAGAGCTCTGCAACAAGAATTGATTTCATTATTCCAAGAAATGAAAACAAGATATTAATAGAGAATAAACACCCCAGCAGCTCTGGAAATCCATAACTGGAATCTGGGATATGAGTCATTAGAATTGTCCTGAGTTTTTTCTCTTCCTGGTCACTTCTGGCCACTCTCTGAAGAATGGTCTTGTGGATTCAGGTGGATGTCAGGTCTGACCTGAACCAGCTTTATTCAGCTTGGTACAGACCTTGGGGGACCCACAGTCCAAGCAGGATTTACCTCAGAGCAGCTTGCTTGGGAATTTGTCCAATCCCCAACGCTTTGGAGGAAGGTGGAGATTTCCCTCCTCTCTGGGCTCTTGCACTGCTCAGTTGTTCCCTCAGAGAGAACTTTTTGTTTTGTTTCCTGCAGTGCAGTGCCAATTCCTCCTGCTGGAATCCTGAGCAGTCCTTGCTCAGGGGCCCTGGGGGTGCCAGGGTGCTGCTGTGCCCCCTTTGCCAGGCTCCCTCCCCGCTGCCCCTCCTGCTGCCCCTCTGCTGAACTGGCCCCAGTTTATCCAGTTTGGAACTGGGGGTCCAGGACTGGGCACCTCCATTTTGTCACCCCCGTCACCTCAGGTGTGACTCTGGCATGGGATTAAACTGCTGAATAACCTGATTTTCTGGATACATGAATCTTTAATTTTTTTCACCTTAAAGCACTGTCAGAGGCTGTCCAATGCTCATGCAGGCCTGCCCATGTTTTTAAATTATTATTATTAATATTCAGTTTAAAGGGTTTTCAGCATTTGGCCCCTTTCAATGAAAAATCTCCATCCACTTTCTAATCCAACTCAGAGGTAAAGGTTGTACATAGAGAAAAGAAAATAAACCCATCAGAGTTAGGCAGTAAGGAAATAAATATACTGTGGGCTGTAAAAGGGTGTTAGTATTCCAATGCAGCCTTTAATTTTTTTTCCTTTTACTCTACCAGTATTCCAATTAAATTAAGTACCTTTTATGTGTGGTATCAGCACAGAGTGGATATTAATTTGTCTCTTGAGTTTGAGTAAAGAATATAGTTAGTATATTAACTTTCTAGTAAGGTCTTGCTATAAAATATTTATCTCTGGAATGAATATGATTATTGTAGGGGCACGGTGCTTAGATGTTCATTGAAATGGAGCAAATATATATTTCAGTAATCCTGCAGTGGTTTGTTTAAATAAATTAAATCAATAGAGGTGGAGGTGGTAGCTTTGGTAAGGTCTGAGACTTTCTAGACATCAAATAACTGACACAAAAACAAAACTCTCTTTATAATGGAAAGGAATTTCTTATACTTTTTGCAGTGTCCAAAATTCAATGTAATTTTTATTATCCTGATCTTTTTCAAATTTCCATCAAACATTAAAAACATTTGACCTTTGAAGAGAGGGTTTTTCCCCAGCTTTGATTTTGATCACACTGTGCATTATAAAACACTCCTGTTATTTAATCTGTGTTTTGCTACAGAATTACCAAAAGAAAATTTTCTGGGTTATCAAAATTATGAAAGTGCCACTGGGTTACTTTAGTTTTAATAAAATTCCTTTCCTCCTTCTCCTTGCAGGTCTCCCCATGGTGGGGAAGGGGCTTTGCTTTTCCTTGCCAGGTATTTGTCTAAACAATGTGTGCAAATGTGGATTTCTGTGGGGATTCAAAACTTATCAATAACACAAATGGAGCTGGTGTGGGCTGGTAGCAAGGAAATATTCTTTTTTAGTGGCCAAAATGCTGTAGTGGGCTGGTAGCAAGGAAATATTCTTTTTTAGTGGCCAAAATGCTGTAGTGGGCTGGCAGCAAGGAAATATTCTTTTTTAAGTGGCAAAATGCTTTAGAAGCAGCCTTTGCAGGGCTGCAGAGCCCTCACATTTCTTGAGTCTTTTTTAAAAAATGGGCTTTTTGCTTTCTTTTGTCGTGTGGGTGGGAACATTCATGATGTAGCAGCACAATGAAAATAATGGTGTGGGGGCCAGCCCCAGTGTGTGTGTGTGTATTTCAAACACAATCATTAGCCATGTTTCATCAGCTCTGTTCCTTATTGTACTTAACCTGGGGTCACTGTAATATTTCTTAGTTTTAATGCTTCCAGATTTATGAAAGGGTTGCTGATAAATTCTTTTAATCCAATATGGCTTATTGATTCATGTATTTGAAAGATCTTTAATATCCTCTTTGTACCTTTGATTCCTTAAGTGTTGCAAAAAGGCAGAAATTGGTAATTGTTGATAACAAGATCTCTGGGCCTTAGAACTGTGTCTCATTCATTTAAAGAGGATTAGGGGAGGCAGGAGCTCACAGAGCAGGAGCCAGGACAGAACAAAACCACAAATAGAATTATGGAGAGAACACACAATAGGTGGTTTAAGCATGTCTGTTGGAACAACAGCACTTGGGCAATCACGTGTCCCACCCTGGGAGAGGGCAGCTCACTTGTAAAAGAACCCCTGGCTTCAAATGCAGTGATCAAACCCCTCCTGAATTACAGATGTTTACTTTCATCAGTTTATTTGATTAGGGGCACAATGGAAGGATGGCATGCTAGAGGGAAAAAGCATTTTGTGCAGGAAGGGGAAACTTGCTGCTACTGGAGAGCCTCTTAATTCCTGTCCAAACTAAAACTGCATCTCCCCTGCATCAACTGAGTCAGCACTGAATTGCATTAAAGCCACTAAAAGGATGAAGGAATTAGAAAAGTACAAAAGCAAAACTTGTCCAGGCACAGAGCATTTCAACTTAAAAATGATGAACCAATTAGTTCATGAAGTGACCATCCAGGCAGTGCCAGTGCCTGCTCCAAGCATGACAGAGCAGACACAGCTCAGCCTCTTTTTTCCTTGCTCTTTTCTTCTTTCTTTTCGATGTTTCCTAGAGTTCTAATTTTTTTTTTCCTGTTTTTCCATCAAAAAACCATTCAGCTTGGCAATGTTCTGCTGAATAATTCATTTTGATCCATCCCCAGGGAGGCCTGGGCAATCTGAGAGCTCTGCACCTCCTGATGAAGGGCCCAGGTAGTGCTGCCTGTGCTGTGAGTGTGCTCTGCACTCCTCAGCTGGGATTGGAGTCACACCAGGCATTCACCTGATCTGCAAATTCTGGCACTGGCAGCTCTTTGTGACCTGTTCTGCAGGTCACTCATGGGAGGAAATACAAAGAAATGATCAAGAGAAAGGAGGAGTTGCACACTCACTCTGCATTCCTGGGGTGGGTTTGTGTGTGTCAGGATGAGAACTCAGAGCTGCTCTGCCAGCCTGTGGGCACCACAGAACATGAAAGTCCTTCTGAGGGAAAATCCTCATTGCTCTTGCAGTGCTAAATTCCTCCTCAGCCATGGCTAAGGAGGGGCAGGACAGTTTTATCCTCTTTGGGTGCACAGGATTGCCTTACAGGATGGTATCATGCCCTGCTCTGATTGTTAGCAGACCTGTGCATTTTTTTGCTATCAAGAATTTGCAGTAAACCCAGCGTGAGTTCATGTGAGTTGCTGTGGCCTCCAGCCAGAGTGGTTTCCCAGGGAACACTGTGCCAGATATTGCAAGCAATGAGGATATCTGCCTGAGAAGTTATTTTTCTCTCTGGAATCTAAGGTTCAGATCCTCCTGTCAGCCTGCATGTTCTCCAATTGCATTCCAGATTTAGCTAATGATCTTGCAATGCTTCAGACAGAAAGTGGAAGTGAGCACATGAAGTGCCAAAAGAAACTCTGAAAGAAGTCTCCATGTAGCACAGCAGTAATTCATGGCTGATGACATTACCAGAAGTGATGAGTTTCACACACACACACATTGAGAGGAGATGCATTACTATGAAATGGAAAGCTGCAAAATCAATAGGAACAGTGCCAGCACCAGGCATGGCATCCTCCTGGAACTGAATGAGCAAATGCTGCCTGATGCTTTTGTTGTTAGAGCTTTGTGTTGTCAATCCCACACAGCTCCCCAGGATCCACTGGAATTCCTGCACTGGGGACAGAGAACAAGGATCTGGTTTGGCTGTGCCTGAGCTGGGTGGTGCTGACACCAGCTGGCTGTGGCCACTGTCAGTGCCAGGGTGCCAGGGCTTGGCATGAGTGCCATGGCAGTGACAGCAGGGACCCAGGAGGGAATGGCAGCAGAGATGTGGGATGGAATGACAGAAGAGATCCAGGATGGAGTGACAGCAGAGATCCAGGCCCTGGCAGTCCCTGCCAGCACAGCAGCCACCCTTCCCTGCTCTGAGGAAATGGAAATGGCACATTTTCTGGGCTCTTGCTACTGGGATAAAATATTTTTTTTCAAAAGATAATCCTTTATTTACATTTTCTTACCTACTCCTCTGATTTAATATTGATATCTGTTTATTTGATTCTAGCTCTTCTAGAAGCAATAAGTGATAAGTTATCAGGGTATGACCTGTTTAATATTTTGGCTGTTCATACCTTGGATCTGCTTTGCTTTAGGCAATACCTTTATATATTTTATTTTAAAAATAGATTAATATGTGTGCGCACAAACACAGATATACAGACAATCATTGCTTTAGGGAACATCTTTATATCCTATATACACATGGATATGTATATTTAAGTGATTTTCATTCTGTACCAATTCCATAAGAATTTAAGCCATTCAGAACTGATCATTTAAATCTGTTACAGAAAGTTTCTGGTTTAATCTCCAGCTTTAAGAGTCTTTCTTGGCAATGGCTTTGTTTATTTTTAAAATCACTGAGAAATTAGGAGTGTTTTACACAATGCTGAAAGATGAGTGGGAGGTTGTTCATTTCATTTCTGTGCCTGTGTGAAGTCCTGCTTGTCACTTCAGATCCAGGGCTGGGTGACTTCTGCATGTTAATAAATATTTAGAAATAACACACCCAGAGAGAGGGATCAGGATGTGGTTGGAGGCTGTAATAGATCTTTGCTGCTGCCTCATTCCTGGAGGAATGACCTGTAATCTCAGGAAACTATTTATACAGATTGTGGTGACAAGGAAAGCACCAGGAGCTGTGACAAGTGTGTTTGTGATGGCTCCAGAAGTATTTGGAGTGTTTTATTAATGACAGCTTAAACAGATCCAAAGCTTGTAGAAATTATAAGAATAACAAAGCAGTGAATACATTGATTTTTTAAACATTTACAGGTTTAAAACACAGCATGTTTACTTGGGCTTTACTTCTTTACCCTTTTTTTGTTAATGGCTTGCTCCGAAGAAACAGAATTTGATTTTTGTGTTGCCTTTTTGTCAGGCTCACAGAAGAGCAATACATTCTTATATTTTCTTTTATTTGGTCCTGGTTTCCATGTGGGAAGACCAAAAGGAAGCATTACAGCATGTGAAAATACTTTAAATATTAAGTAAAGACCAGTTTGAAATTCTTTCTGCAAGTATTGAATATTCCATTAATTGACATTTATTCATACTCCTCAATGCTTTAATGCATTTATTCTCCTCAATTGCTCCAGTGGGTGCATCAGCCTTTGGAATTTCTCACCAGTTTTCTCTTCACTCATGCAAGATAATAAATTTGCCAGATTTGGGGATAATACCTTGGGTATATAATATTAACTGTTGAAAATAATGGATAACTTCAGGCACACTTGGGTTGCTGCTGGAGAAATGAGGCCTCTTGGTTCAGCTGCAGGTGGCAGCACAACACTGGTGTTATTTCCACCCAGCCCAGGATCTAAATCAACTTTTAGCCAATTAATAACATGGAAGCTGATCATGCTGTTGAGGAAAAAAAAATTCTTTCCATTTGCAACCTGGAAATATATATTTTAAATTTTCTTTTTCAAATAGGACTGATTTTTCTCTTTGGTATTACAGAGCATTCTGCAGGTGGCAGCAGAACATTGGTGTTATTTCCATCCAGCCCAGGATCGAAATCAACTTTTTTCCAACTATTAACATAAAAGCTGATCATACTGTTGAAGAAAAAAAATTTAATATTTTTTTTCCATTTGCATCCTGGAAATATATTTTTTAAATTTTTTTTTTCAAATAGGACTGATTTTTCTCTTTGGTATTACAGAGCATTCTGGTCTGCCAGGGTTCTGAGATTTTCACTGCAGAAACACAATTATTTACTTAACTCTAAATCACTGATATTCTCTGCATAAAGCCAGAACAGGGAATATTAACCATTAATAAGATTTGCACTGCAGCTTTAAATATAAGCAGATGATTTATTTGCCAGATATGTTTGGACAGAATCCTGTACAGTTCTGCACAAAAGTCAAATATTTGTAGGTAGCACCATAATACAAAATATAAGCTGCTTGTAAGCGAACATTTTATATTGTTTGCCTTGCTCTCTCTGAAGTTTGTGGGAATAATTTGTATTATCAGAGATAGGAGATGAAAAAATGAGTTTCTGACAAACAGAGGCAGCTTCTGTATTTATTATTTGACAGCAGTTCTACCTTATTTTTCATTGGAGTTGTTGCTGAGAACAATAATGCTGTGTCTGCCTTTTATTAGAATTGGTTTCCCCCTAAAAATCTAAAATCTTACAGAAATAGTTATAAATAAATGCACATTACTTATTGATGTGGGCTGTGGGTAAGCTGACAATGCTGTGGTGAGATCAAACCATGGATGAAACCTTTTCATGGCACAAAGGAACTTCTCCTTAAATCTGGATTTCTTCCCAGTGCAGAGGTGGGGAAAGCCCCACTGGGGACAATGGAGCTGGGAGTCAGAAAATGGGATTTGTTTGCTCTCTCTCCCCTTTCTCACGTTCTTCCTGCTCACCATTCACAGCCAGGGCAGTTCAAAGCACATTTTGAATATATTCTGCAGAACAAATGAGCAATTCACAGCTTCCCTGGCAGTTTGAGGTGTTCCTTTTGCCCTGCCTGAGTCACACACCAGCCTGGCCTGGCACTGTCACAGCTGCATTCAGAGCCATCCAGCTTTTCTGTGCTGCTTTCCTGCAGTGCTGATCCCAAACATGCCCAGTGACCTGGGGCACACCCAGTGCCACAGGAGGTGCTTTCATTTCATCTTCAGTTAAATTCAGCCTCTCACAGCTCCTCTGAATAGCAGGTTACAAATAACTCCTTTGGATCAGCACAGCAGAACAGACAAAAACCCACAGCAGCCCCACAGCCAAATGGTGGTGATTGAAAAGAAGCTGCTGAAATAAAGAAATTTTCAAGTCACTTCTGCAGTGTTGGCACAGCAAGGAACTGCAACCCCAAAGTCATTGCCCAGGTAAACATGGACTGGAGAATGATGGTTCAGCAGGTGTGGTGGGCCTGCTGCTCCAGCAGAACCCACCCAGAACTGGAGAATAATGACCATGGACTGGAGAATGATGGTTCAGCAGGTGGGCTCCAGCAGAACCCACCCAGAACTGGAGAATAATGACCATGGACTGGAGAATGATGGTTCAGCAGGTGGGCTCCAGCAGAACCCACCCAGAATTGGAGAATAATGACCATGGACTGGAGAATGATGGTTCAGCAGGTGGGCTCCAGCAGAACCCACCCAGAATTGGAGAATAATGACCATGGACTGGAGAATGATGGTTCAGCAGGTGGGCTCCAGCAGAACCCACTCAGAACTGGAGAATAATGACCATGGACTGGAGAATGATGGTTCAGCAGGTGGGCTTCAGCAGAACCCACCCAGAATTGGAGAATAATGACCATTAACTAAAACCCACCCAGCACCAGAGAATAATGAACATGGACTGTGGATAATGGTTCAACAGATGTGCTGGCCCTGCTGCTCCAGCAGAACCCATGGATGAAATCTTTTCATGGCATACAGGAACTTCTCCTGGAGAATAATGAACATTAATTGAAACCCACCCAGCACTAGAGAATAATGACCATGAGCTGAAACCCACCCAGTGCTGCCCAAAGCTGGGCCTGTGAACAGCCCATTGAAACATCCCCTGTCCCACATTCCTGTTGGAATTTGTTCTGAGAGGAAGGCAAAGTGGGCACTGAAATTATATGCTTTTATTTTTCTTTAATTTCCATATGAGGAACTTGTATAGTTCCTCAATAGTTATACAAATAAATACATTGGATGTGCATTCACCTCCATTCTAAACCATTTTAAAGTTTCCTTTCTGAAAAGGAAAACTCTGAAAACTCTGCTTTTCTTTCCAGCCATTTCATTATTCTGGATGAGGAGGGGAGCAGAGGTTTAAATTCTGGGTAAGCCTGAGCTGAGTTCTCATACACTGAGGTGATTATTGTTGGGCCATCAAACTGGTAATAAAAGTCCTGCTCAGTGTACAGAACTTTAAGACAGAAGAATATTTTTGCAAGGAAATAGTCCTCTTTGACTCTAATTAGGAGTGGTTTTCAGGATCAACCCCAAATTTGCTTTCAGAGATGTCATTGGCATATTCCCCAGGCTGTTTTTCTTCAAAACCATTTCTTTACTTTGAAATCCATTTCTTTAAATACATATTTTGGTCAATATTTGCCTTGATATATTAAATCCAGCTCTTCAGTTCTTCTCCTTTAAGTTGGCTGCAGGTTCACTTTTGTCTTTTTTGCCCTGCACAGGGGTTAATTATGAAATGAAAATTTCAGTTTAACAAAACAGCTTCTAGTGGTTTATTGGAGGCTTGAGTTTTATTAATTTGGATCAGCTGGTGCTGTTTTAGCTGGGCAGAGCTGTATTGTAAATTCCAGCCTGGTTGGAAATGCTGAGTAGAGGCTGAGTTAAAAGGGGTTGGAGCTTGGAGTGGGTGTGAGATCAGGAGGGGCTCAGACAAGACAAACATCAACCTTCAAAATCTACAAATAAATTTCTATTTTTATAGAATTGCAGAGATCTCATTCTCCTTCTCACCTCCTGATTTGCTCATTATTATTAAATCTTAGCTTTAAATCCTAAACAAAATATAGTCTTGTCTATATAAATGTTTTATGGCTTCTCTAAGGTCAGTTCTGTCCTTTTGTTCTCCAGACCCTTTGGGTTCATTTCCCAAGAATGGGGATTTGGCTTCATCAAACAAGAACCACCCCACTTTCTCTTGGAATTTCTGTTCATGTTTGTCCTGATGTGTTGAGATGACTCTGTTTTTTCTCACAATAACGATTTCTGATTTATTTGATTTTATAACATTTTTGAAAGTGGGACAGAGAAACATTTTGCTTAGATCTGCAGCACAGAAGCTGTAAACTTCACCTCTCAGATCCGTGCTTTCAGTGCAAACCTGACTATTTTGTCCCTAATAGAAGCTCAGACAGGTCTATAAAGCTTTTACAAGTTAATGAATGTTTCACACCAGCTGCTGATTGCCTCAGTCAGGCAGTCTCCAGCCAGGGGGACTCAATCTCTCCTCGGGATTGAAGTTCCTGCAATCAGATTGAGACTTTCCAGACTTGAGAGTGCTCACATTTTTCATAGCTTAACTGTAAATCATCTTTCACTTAGAAGCTTTAGAGACAGACTGAGGAGCTAAATCTTGGAGTTTGCCTTCCTAACTAGTCCAAGGCATTAGATGAGCCTCATTATGGTGTTTCCTAAAGGATTAGAGAAAACTGTTTGGGAACCTTCAGAGCAGGACAAATACCATTACAGGTATAACAACTTTATCCTGCTGATGATTTAGGTGGAGAATTAGGTGTGAGCACAGGACTTGGAAATTGTGTGGAGTGACAGAGTGGGGAATCCAAACCTTTCAGCTAGGAAATGATTAGAAATAAGTGATACTGGAAATAATTCATTGGAAAATGTTGTGATTGGGAACTGAAATGTGTTTATTGTTGTATCAGTCAATGACCAAAAAGTGCAATTCTGAGTGTCAGCACTGGCCCTGGCACTGAGTGCTCCTGTCACTGAGCCTGCTCACATCCTTTATAGAAAGTACCCTTCACTTCAGAATTTAGGCTGCTTAAATATTTGCTCTATGAAGCATATTTATAATTATAGATATTTGCTGTATACAAGAGAAGACTTTGTATTACAATATAAAAATAAGAATTGAATTGCTGTTACATTGGGATGAAATTGAGAATAACATAAGTTGCCATCAGCTGCATGTAACAAGTACTTGGTAATTCTAAATGTGTAATTTTTCCAGGATTGAACCCAGTTCAAATGAGATTTTGATTCCTATAATTTTTTCAAGCATTAGTATTAAAGTTATGTTCCTTAGGCACCTTCATTGCTTCTTCAGTTTGGAAGTTTTGTTTTTGTCATTTAAATGGTGAAGTCCCCACTGAAAATGCTGTTTATTTGTGTGTAGTTTATTTGTGTGTAGTTTAATACCACATTTGTTTTTATAGTAGCACTTAACTAAATTTAATTTAGGCTTAATTTCTTTGTTAAAGTACTGTGAAGATGTTTTACCATACAGAAATTGGTGACAGAGCTGTGGATTTTGTATTAACCTTAAAGCAGAACCAGGAGTAATTTCTTTTTTCCTTTCTCAGATTTCCCCTTTTGAAAGTCAAAGACCTTCATGAAAATGAATTCTTCTTTTCTTTGTCATGTAAAACAAACTGAAAGGAAGGTGTAACAGGACACTGCTCACTGACCTGCTTTAAACATAATGCTGTGGAAATTAAATCCATAAGTGAGAAATGCACCATTCTGCCAGATTACACTAGAATTGCCTTATTATTTCTATTACTACTACTACTATTATTATTATTAATGTTTTTATTTTTATTTTTATTATTGCAGACCCAGAGCCAAAGCAATGCCCACATATCCCTGGTGTTATATCAGTACAGAAAAGTGTATTTTCCTGGAAAGAGAATTCTATTTCTATTTTTTTTAGATAGCAATTTAACCCTAAGGAGAGATCTTGTTACCTAACTGTCACTCTAGCTGGATATCTTCTTTAAAACAAAAAATCTGCTTTTTGTGTCCTGTATAGTGAGGTTTGGCTGCAGCCTCAGCAGTGTAAGGAAAAGTAAAGTCATATTCTCTGGGAATGTGATTTATTGTTCCAGTTCCAAGTTCTTCTGCTGGAAAACAGCAACTAAAGATAATTCTGCCATGCATGCTTATGGATCTCCCCTGTGTAAAATGGTGCTGTAATTTATTTGAAAGCTGCTTGTGTTTTATTTTTGCTAGTATAGAGAAGCTCTTAGCATTATGAGCTTTGTCTGATTAAGTGCACAAAATGACAAACAAGGTTGTCCTGTGCTCATCTTCTTCCTTCTTTAGGCAGATAATCACCTTTAGAGGGCTGGATCCTATTCAGCCACTCTGGCAGTCAGCAATACCCAGCCCTAAGCCGCATTTACCGACCTAAACCTTGATCTGCAGCAGCACATCAGCTGCTGCCCGCCCTAAGACACCCGAGGAAAGTTGCAATTAGGATTTAGGAGGACATTTTATTATCTGAGATTTGAAATAGGTTTTGTTAGTTAATCCAAACATCTTTCCAGATATGTTGACAGAGCCCTTCTGTACATGGACTTACTTCAGCTTAAGTGGGAAGTGCAGTGGATGTTGCCAAGATTTAATGCCTCCAAAAGGAGAAGACTTGTCAAGGGCAGGACGTGGAGGGAGGGACAGAGCAGTGCCTTGGGCAGCCTCCCCTCACGTGGCACTCAGGGTAGCAAAGCAGGGGAAGGCTGATGTGGGGACAGAAATTATGCATTTGACTTTATTGATATTAGAAGCTTAACTAATTACTTTGTTATACTATGTTATTTTATATTACATTACATTTAAACTGAATTTGTTAAGCACTCAACTCTGAATTTCGTGACGGTTTCAATACACACACATGGATTCAATTGGTTAGTGAATTAAAACACACTAAAATCCAATTACCAATTCTCTTCAGGTAAACAACCTTCTGCAAAGGATTTTACTTGTTACTTGGGGATTTGTGGATAACTTGTGAACAACACAGGAGCAGTAAATGAGAAAAGAATTGTTTTTTCTTTCTCTGAGGTTCAGAGAATGTGAATTTTAGAAATATTCTTGGGAAATTGTGCTTTGTTTTTTTCTGTGAGGAGAAATGCAGCTACAACTCAGCAGTGCTGGGGCAGCATTCTGCTGGCCAGCTTCTCCTGAAAAATAAAATCTATTCCTTAATAAAGGGAAATTAGTAGCTTAACCAAGATTAGACTATACCCCAGCTGCTTTTATAAGTCTGTTGATTGTGTATGAACTCTGCATGGCCAGGGCTCAGCACGGTACAGACAGGGGAATCTGTGCAAAGCTTAAAGAGCAGAATAAAATCCTCACCTTTCTCATGCTCCCTGAAATGCCTCATTGCTTTAATTGCAAGGCATTCTTTTTCTTACTGACGTTTGTAGCCATAACTTATATATATATATATATATATATATATAAAATAAGAGGGACTTGTGTGTGTGCCATTCCCTCAGTGGGGGATGGATCCCAGGGGTTTTGTGCCATTTCCCTGGGGCTCATCCCATTGTCTCCAGCTCCTGAGTATTTTGATTTATCCCAGAAGATGGAGGTGGTTCTGTGCAGAAGGAACCTGTGGAGGTTTTCTCTCCAGCTGGATTCACCAGGGTGCAGCTGCTGTGTCTGGTGGGACCACACTGGATCTGCTGCATCTTCAGAGCTTTGGTGTCCCCAGTGTCACCTGGAAATTTCAGTCTGTTTGAAATTGGGAAAGGAAAATATCCACAAGTCCCCAAGTTTCATCACCTTCACAAACTGAAGCAGGTAAATCAAAATATTCCTATGGAAATTCTCACAGTGTCACTAACTTTATAAATCATAGAGGGCTGAGCCACTCTTTTACAGAAGTCCTGAGTTTATTAAGCTAAATGAATTAATTTTGGCAGTTTCACAGTGATGGTACAGCCACAGGAATTGCTGTTCCCATGCTGCAGAGCAGGGCTGGGGCTGGGGCTGTGTGCCTGTACAGTCCCTGGACAGCAGAGGTCCTCCAGACCCAGCTGTTCATCCCCAAGTGGGAATTTTGCAGCAATTACCTTCGATTTGTCACTCTAGAAAATAATTTTGGTGAAGGATTTTGTCATGGAGACAAACAAACAGTCATCTTGTTTGCCTTGATTTTTAAAATTATTATTATTATTATTGTGGCATATTTGCTGTTGTTATTTCCTCTGCAGTGTTGCAGTAATATTTTAGAAAGACATTTGGAGGGCTTAAATCCTCTGTGGAGTGTTTTAAAGACATATCCAGCAGTATTTTAGCAAAGTATTTCTTGTGCCTCATCTGTGCCTCATTTAGCAGCACTGCTGCTGTCTGGAAACACAACTCTTGAATTGTTATCAGAAAGCACAAAAACCTCTGAAATGCCATGGTTAGAATGTAGCTGATAGCCAGAAATGAACAGGTCACTTTCCAGTAAGATTGTAACAAATTTTTACCTCAGCTTTGAGACACTAATTTGGATTATTTGAACGTGTACAGCACCAAAGAGTTGGCAAGGCCTCTTGAATTTATGGGCTTGGGCAAAACTTAAATATTTATGCAGTTATAGAGGTAAGTGTATTATCAGCCTCTCATTTGTAGATTTATAGAAATATTACCAAAGGATGGAAATTATAAATATTGAAAGTGGTTTTTCTCCTACACACTCTACTGGCTGAGCACCTTAACAAGCTCTGTCTGAAAACCATTCCAACTTTGTTGCTGGTAACTTCCCTGTAACCTGGGCAACTAAGCTTTGAGGAGAAAACAAGAATATAAGTAAAAGTAACTGCAGTTTATTTTAAAATATTTTCCATTATTAACACATTTTTAATAGCAGGAGACGCCCAGATTTTGGCTTCATTATTAAACATGCTGGGGAATGGGGTTTGTGCTGGAGCAGCTGCCAGCTTTGTGTCTCCACTCACAATTATTTCCAAATTGTTACCCTGCTACTGCTATTAACTGGGTTGGTCATTCACAGGTTTTTAGAAGTCAAAAAAAAGAAGAAAAAAGGTCATTTTAACATTTTACTTCAATTTGGTTCACTACTGTCTTTAACCTGTCGTGTTTTCTGGACAATCTCACCACGGTGCCTTTTTGTAAAAGCCCTCTGAATGATGGATTAAGATCTGTCTTGGATTTTACATGGATTAAGCTTTAAATTAACATAAAAGAATAACAATGTGAATCAATTTGATCAAAGAAAAAGTGTCACTAATTATTTAAACAGGACACTTAGTCCCCAGCTTTAAAGGCAAAGGAGCGGATTTCCCTTGCATGTGGATCGAATCAGAAGTATCCCATAATTGACTCTTTACAAGACCTTTCTGCAGAGTAATGGACTAGATATTAAAGCCTTAAGTATTTAAAGTGAGTTTCCTCCTTCTCTAAGTGGAGCTGCAGCTCTAAGAGCAATTTTACAAGTCTGACACATTAGTGCATCCCTGGGAAATCCTGGGCTCGGGGCTCGCGGCCCCTCCCGGTGTGAAACGGCCACTGCTGGACCTGTGAGGAGCATCCTGGCAATCAGTTCCAGATGGGAATGCCTCTTGGGAAGCAGCAGAGATAGTGCATGGGGCTGGACTTTATAAGCATCTAATTGGCTTTATCTTTGCCACCTATTTCTAATTTTGTTGGTGTCTCTTGGGAGGATTCATTCTCTGGTGACAAAGGCTCTCGTGGCCTCAGAGCTGTTCTCCCTTCTGGAGATGTCCTTCTGCATTTCTGGCTGCTTAAAGTGGGTGAGATAAATGCTGCTACAAATAGAACTCTAGTTTGTACCTGAAGGAATTCTCTATTTTCTCATATTTTGGAGGGGATGCAGTGAAGTCATTCCCAAAAAGGGCACTGCTCTGTCCTTGGCCAGTCCTTGTTTGCATGAGGGCTGTTGCAGAACTTATCCTTTCAAATATTCTTCCTAATGGAAGTAAAGGTAGTGCAATTCATCCAATCTTATAAAAACAATCATAAATAAGACAGGAAAACATGAAAATGTTGTAGGTGCTCCCATTCTTCCCCAATCCTTTTCTTCTTTTTTCTAATATAGATATCAATGTATATTCTAATAAATATATATATATTATATACATATATACAGACATACTATATATATACATGTATATGTATGCATCTATACTATGTATATATATATATATACACATATATATAAAAATAAATTCTAATATACATATAAAATGGCATGTGTTACATTAGGGAATATTTCTGTCAATATAAATTTTTATTTTTATTAATCCTTGTTTAAATTGTTGCTGTGCTTTGTTTTAGAGCCCATGAAATTCCTCCAGCTCTTTATTGTCAATTCATCCATGCTCCAAGTGGTTTTTCCCATCTTGTATCCCAGGTTTCCCTTTTTCAGACAGCCCCATGAATGTGGTATAATAATATTACCCTGATAGGAAAAATCAGTTCCTTTTTGTGTGGAAATAATTCATATATAAATATTCCTTTGCTATGTGGTTTATACTGTATAGACTTACAGGATAATGTTACTGAGAAAGCAAAATAATCCTTACTATGATACAGAATTTAGTTTTAGCCAATTTCTGTCTTTTACTGTCAGGTAGAAGCCAAATCATGCTGAAATCAACAGGAGATCAGTCAGGGAAGGAGCCCTGGGAAGGCAAAAATTCTGTCCCATATAGGCACAGTTTAAAATTCCAAAAGATGTGAAAAATCTGAATATCTGAACTTCAGTTTGTAACATCTGGGACTTCAAACCAGACATAAACAATATTGAATGAATTATATTTTTTCTCTTTCATCAAAATAACATTGTAAATACTTAAGCCACAAATTATACTTTAAAATGAGAGTGGACATTGACTATGATTCCCCTGAAAGTATTTCATACACAAAGATCAAAGAAATGCTGCCTAACTCTTGCCGAGGAGAAATAATTTATAAAAAGTTAGTCTGAAACTCAACTTATGGATTTAACTGCTCCTTTTTGTGGAGGTGAAGAAAGAGAGCCAAGTTTTGAATATTTATTTTCACAATTATTGCTGGGCTTGTCCTCTGCTCTGAGGAAAGGACCTCCCGTGCTCTGGGCTCACTGTGGCAGTGCTGGGGTTCCTTCCTCAGCTGGGACAGGGAATGGGGGCTCAGCAAAGCCTCATTTTCTGTCCCTGCCAGGGTGACCTGGGCTGGGCTTTGGGGCCAAGCCTGCTCCTGCAGGGCCACACCTGGCTCTGGGCAGGGCTGAGGGACACGTTCAGCTCTGTCCCAGGGGTTTTAGGGCTTCCCAGATCCCTCCAGACTTTGTGGGACACATTTCCAACCCTCCCCAGGTCTAGGCAGGGCTGAGGGACACGTTCAGTTCTGTCCCAGGGGTTTTAGGGCTTCCCAGATCCTTCCAGACTCTGTGGGACACAGTTCCAGGTGCTGGATCTGCTCCCTGTGCAATGCCCAGGTAAATGGGGTTTGCACAGTGCTGTGAGTGGGAAAAGAAGAGTTCCCAAATACCCAAACTCCCAAATCCCCCAACTCCCAAATGCCAAACTCCCAAACTCCCCAAATCCCCAAACTCCCAAATCCCCCAACTCCCAAAATCCAAAGTCCCAAATTCCCAAACTCCCCAACTTCCAAATTCCCAAATAACTCCCAAATTCCCAAACTCCCAAGCTCCCAAATCCTCAAACTCCCAAATTCCCGAACTCCTGAATTCCCAAAATCCCAAACTCCCCAACTCCCAAATTCTCAAACTGTGGCAGTGTTGGGGTTTCTTCCCTCAGCTGCAGACAGGGAATGACTGTCTCCAAATCCCCAAATAATTCCCAAATCCCCAAACTCCCAAGCTCCCAAATTCCCAAATTCTCCAATTCCCAAACTCCCACCACAGCCTCGGAGCTGCAGCAGCTCCCTGAGTGCTGCCCCCCTGCCCAGGGCTGTGTTTGTTGCTCGTGCCTTCCATCCCTTTATTTCCCCTGGTGATTTCACAAAGGAACAAAATGGAGTTCCTATGGCACAGAGGTTTTCCACTGACCTTCCAACTTTCCACATCCTGCTCCCATGGCATGGAGGGAACATTGGAGCTCTTCTGCTGCCTGGACTCGAGGGGTCTGAGTTGTTAAACCTTTTACAGCTCATGTTGTGTGTGTGTCTTGAAATCTCAATTACTGAAGTCTAATAATTAAAATTATTTATGAAAATCTCCTGATTTAAATCGTGCCAGAAAGTGATGCTGAGCCCCTCAAGGGTCCTGAGCATTGTTGTACTAAAAAAGAGTTTGTAGGATTCTGTTGCTTCCAAAGAAAGTAAACCCAAGAAAACCCACAACTTTTAACTTGGTCTTAAAATCTTACCAGTCTAATTTTTCAGTCATGAGATTTCTGCCTGAAGTACTTTTCTTGGGCTATCTTTGTTTTACACCAAAACAAATATTTGGAGAAATCCAGTTTCCATTGATTCTCTTCCCCAGAAAAGCAGCTAGGAGCTAATAAAAGGAGGGGAGCTGGTCCAAGGAAAGCACTGGGGCTGCTGGAGACCTGCAGAGCTGGGCTGGGAGCAACCAGAGCTGCTGTCAATCCCCTTCCTTTTCCTCCTCTGCAAGGCACAGCTGGGCTTGCACCCACGCTGGGGCTCCTTTCCAATGGCATCCAAACTAATATTAATTTATATTTAAAAATTAACCTAAGGAATCACCAAGAAATGTGTGAAACTAATCATAAAGCAAAGCCTGATCTCAGAAAAATCAAAGTGAACTCTCCAGCTCCTGTCCCAGATACATTGATGCTGTTCTCAGCTCACCAGAGCATCAGAGCTGATTTTGTTGATTAAAAATAAGAAGCTTTTAAAGCCTCTAATTGCCAAATTATTGAGGTGTCTTGTGGTATCTTTGTTAAGATTCCTTTGTGTGCTGCCTGTCCATCTCCATCCCATTCTTGCCATGTGTTCCTCAGTTTGTTTCAGTCCTGGGGTGGTGTTGTTGGTCCTGGACTGGTGGTTTTGGTCCTGGAGTGGTGTTTCAGTCCTGGGTTGGTGGTTTTGGTCCTGGAGTGGTGTTTCAGTCCTGGGTTGGTGGTTTTGGTCCTGAACTGGTGTTTCAGTCCTGGGTTGGTGTTTTTGGTCCTGGAGTGGTGTTTCAGTCCTGCCTTCCATCCCAGCAGTGTTTGGTTGCCCAGGAAGCTCCTTGGAGAACCACAAGAGAGAGTGTTTCCCATCCGAGCCCAGCAGGCTGCTGGTGATTTGACACACAACAAATGGCTTTTTTTAGATTTGATTTCATTTCTAAGCATGCTATAAATGCCCTTAGAATCTACCAAGCTAAGCCAGTGTACATTTGTGGGTAATATCCTCAAGATGCAAGTAAAAATTGCTGATTTTTTTAGCTCTTAGACTCCCCTAAAGACTGGAGGCAGTTGGCGAGCCCCAGGCTCTGCTTCCCTGGATCCAGCACACCCTCCAGAACATTAATTTAACTCTGTTAAATTTCCTAGAGGTGTTAATTGAAGATGCTGGAAATAAAGGTATGAATTCTGCTTCAGAGTCAAAAATGTTTTAATTCATCTCCAGACAGATTATTTTTAAGTAATGTGTGATTTGATTTTCATTTTCTCTTCATTTTATTTTAAAAGGCTTCTGCATTGTTCTTTGCTGCTGTAGTTAATCTGTGCATTAGGAGGGGCAGAAGTTAATTTATGGCATAGAAAGCATTCATGCTGCTTGGGGAGCTGAATCCATCACCCTGTGTTTATTTGTCAGCTGTTTAGGTTTCCTTCCCTTTGCCTCACAGTCCTTTCTCTGCCACTGCTGTGTGCAGTCTGAAATAAGTTCAAGCTGTGGATGGAAGTGTGTGTACACAGGTCTGTGCTTCCATTCTGGCAGCCAAACATTGACTCCTTCCTTTCTGGGGTTTCCTGAAGAATGTGACTGCAAATCAAAATGTTTGGGATGGCAAAAGCATCCAGAACCCCCTGAATTATATTTGGAAATCTCAGCTTTAATACATGGCAGGGAGCCAGACCAGATCAGAGCCAGCACACACCAGTGCATTGGATATTGCCAATTGAACAGATCCAATCCTCCCTCCTGCTCTCCCTTTATATATTTGTATGTTATAAATGATTTATTGATGGGAGACTGCTCATGTAGGTGACCACTTGTACCATTCCTGTGGGAATTAAACTGTCCCTTGTCTTTTCCCAAATTAAATTGCTTTAGGTGTAGTGCTCATTTGCTTATGGAATTCACTTTAGTCCCTTCTCATTGTTGCCAATATTTTCTATTATTACCACAGCCTATCAATGATCTTTCTGCCTGTATAAACTGATAAAATATCCTAAATGCTGCTCGAGGTTCCCCCTTTCTCCAGGACTGACCCATAGCTCAGGTGGGAAGTTTCCAGGGCTGATTTTGGGTTTCACTGGCAGCTCAGCCCCACAGGTGCTCCTGGCTGTGCCACTCAGAGGGAGCAATGGCACAGAACCCTCCCACCCTGCAGCTGCTGGGAGCTCCAGAGCTGCTTTCTCCCTATGATCAGCCAGAAAAGGCTTTGAGAGGCTGCAGGATGAGTGGCTGAGCAGGGCTGGAGCCATCAGCCCCCAGAGTGTGGCTGGAGCAGGAGGAGATGGGGAGGAATCCTCCCCTCAGTTCAGGCACAGCTGGCAGGTGAGCACTGCAGCTGTCAAATACTCACTTGCCACAAGCAGTACATTTCTGCTCTTAATATTAAAAGTGTGTCAGAATTTCCATTATAAACCACTTATTTTGTGGGTTTATAGCTTTGCCATAAAAATACACCTTGGGTTGAGCCCTGGCACGCAGCCATTTGGCTTCTTCTAACACAATATTAATTCAGAACATCCAGACAGTGTTTTTAAACATCAGTATCTGAGAAGTTGTTGCTTCTTTTTTCTCTCTTTTTTTTTTATTTTCCTGAAGTCCCTTGTTTTCTGCAGGACTCACTCAGAAATCAAAGGTGGCCAGATGTAATTGCAACAAGAATCTGCAGCATCTGGAGCTCTTTTTGGAAGGACTGAGACTTGTGATAAGAAAGAAAGTTCTGGGGACATTAGAGAATTCCAGGCCAGGTGGGAAGGCTGGATCCAGACCCCCAAGGCTGAGCTGACAAGGTCTGGCTGCCATCACCCACAGAACTTCCCAAAAAATGGCAGAAAGAAGGAAAGTCTGGGGCAGATGAAGATATAAGTTAAAATATTCATTTTGGAACCAAATCAAAGAATTTTAGGTCACATTTGAATCCAAAGTGCAACAAAATATTGTCAGCCAGTGATCTCTGTGAGATGAGAAATTAGGAGCAAAAACAAACTTGTAATTTGAAATTTAAGGATAATTCTGATGGGATATTTCAGATGAACTTCCAAGCTAACAAACCCTCTGCACCTGAGCTCTGGGCTGCAGGAGGAGCATGTCTGGTCCTTCCAAAGCCCAGCCCAGATGAATGGCTGGAAAGGTGGGCAGAAACTGCAGTTAAATTTAAACAAACCCTGTAACTACTTGGAAAATTAATGCTGAAAAGGGGCAATCCTAATCTGATCCCTGGCCTTGCTGTACAATTAGCAAAAGTGATAATCTTCATTTGTGAAACAAGGAAAATTGGCAGCTGGGAAAAAAAGAAAGGAAGTCATTCAGTTTAATATTAAACTTCTGAAAAAATTGGCCATAAAAGCAGTTCTGAGGCTGGCCAGGACAGAGGCTCAGAAATGTCTGGGGAATGTTCTTCAATCACTTCAGGGAATGTGAGGACATGAAGCTGAAAGTGCTGAGCTCCAGAGGAATGAGGATAAAGCTTCAAGCTTTTCTCTAGATTTGGTCAGTTTACTTTCTGAATGTATATTGGGGTCTGGGAAAGAAATGAAATAAATTTCCCTTCCTCAGGCTGCAGTTATTGGACAAGGTGGGCTGAAAAAGAATAAATTGGGCTCAAGCAGGGAGAGTGAGTGCTGGCAGACACAGGGCTTTCCAAAGGTGGGGAAATTGATTTAGAAAAGTCATCCTCTCTGAGCAAGAAATGGAGCTCAGATGATGGATAGGCTATGGAAGGATTTGGAGATCATTATGGCTGGTAATAGAGTAATACAAGCTGGAAGTATTGTCTTACCAATGAAATCCCTGGAAATTGGCTTTAATTATGTGGCTCAGATGAAGCAGAGAATTTGCAGATAACTGATTTGGAGTGAGGAGATTTCCCAGTGCTGCAGGCAGCCACTGCAGCAGCTGCTTGGGGCACTATCAAAGGAAAGGTTCAACTGGTGCAAATCATATTTTAAGGGCCAAGCATTTGCAGAGACTTTTGCTGATAGATTTGAGGGGTGATTTTTTCCTTGCACTAAACAATTTAAACTCTGAATTTCTTTAAATGCAGAGTGCAGCAAGATTTCAGGTGATCTCCCTGTGATGCTGTAGTGGGTGTACTTACTCTGGCTTTACTCCAGCTTTCACAACTAATTGAAACTGAAAATACAACAGCTTGGAGGTCAATACAAGTCCTAGAGATCCAGGAAATACCTGCAGGATCCACAGAGCCTCCAAGGCTCTGCTGAATTTCGAGGTGCCATCAGTGCTGGTACTTGTGTGAGCAGGGCTGAGGCCACCACAGCTGTGCCACAATCCCAGTTCCAGGGCACTGTTTGGATTCCCAGAAGTTTTTTCCAGTTAAAAATCAGTTTTCTGAATCCAATAAACACACAGGCTGCACACAGTGGTGTACCACAGACAGATTCTGAGGGAAACCAAGCCATTCCCAGCACCTCTCTGTCAGAACGTGCTACTGGGCAGCCAGGGAGTGACCTGGGATGGATAAATGAGCTTTCAACGAGTCCTGGACCTCACTCCCAGCTCTGATTGAAGTCAAATGGTGGCTGGAGTGGCTCCTGCAGAGCCAAGTTTCAGGAAAAGGGGAGGGAGCAGCTTCCAGAGCAGGACAGGGCCTGCTGCAGCTTTAAAAGATGAATTTTGGCCCAGCACCTGCTGCCTTTTGGGGATGGGAAGGAGCTGTGCCCAGCCTGCCTGGATCAGATTAGTTCTAGATGGTATCTGGGTACCAAGTACAACACTGAGGTGTGACCTGATGGATTTACAAATGGCTGGAACACCAAAAACAGCCTGACAGCAGCTCCAGAGGCAAGGGGGTGATTGGAAGTGAGGAGTTGTGAGTACACAGCCAGCCCAGGGATGGCTCCACAGACAGAAGGACAGAGGACAGGCAGCACCATCCTGGGCAGCTCAGGTGAAGGGGTTTTTTAAGGATTTTTTAAAGGATTACTGCTACTATTTCAGGCAGATTTTTTGTGGCTTTGTTAATATTGTAAAACCACTGTAGGAGTTTGGTGAGCAGGAAACAATTTCAGTGGCTGGCACAGTGTGATTTAATGTTTTCAAATTGTTTTTGAACAAAACCTCTTGTAACTGCTCCCATTTTCACCTCCCTGTGTTCCAAACACCTTCCAGGCTGGATGAGAACTTATCATAACAAAATGTTCTGTTCTGAGGAGAGGAATTCATCTTGTGCTCAAAGCACATCTGACAGTGCCTGAATCCAGAGAAGGTCCCACTGTGGTTCCTCTGGGGAGGGTTGGCCAAACCCTGGCAGGCTGCAGGGGCTGAAGGATGGGGAAGGCAGAATTGGGGTTCCATGGGGTGAGACAGGCTCAGCTTCATCCAGGGAGCAGCTCTGGAGCTTCACCCCAACATGGTCTCATCCAGAACATCAGGGAAGGGCACCTGGAAAGCCGGGTTTGATGTTGGATGTTTGATGTCCAAGTGGCTCTCCTGGAATTCTGTGTTCCCTTGGGACAGGGGAGAAGACATCAACTCCTGCTCTGGGATTCCTGCTCTGGAGTTTATTTGTTAAACAGCACAATTGTGTACAGGAAACACGTGCCTCTATCCTCCTCTCCTGACATAAATATACAGCAATTTTAAAAAATATATTATTTTTTGGTGTTCATGAAGATTATTCTGCTGTTAAATTCTCCTTCTCTACTGCTGGATGAAGCAAAGGAAATGTGTACCTTAGTGAAGGGCGTGACAATACCATGTGGCTGGAACATATGTGGTTTTATCCCTATTCTTTTATAAAATATCATTATAATTCCTTGAGTCAGTGCATGTGAACTCAGTAATGGACTGATAATTTTCTTGCTACATTAAACCAAGTGCTGTGAAAAATTTGAGGAGGTTTTGCTACAGCAGAGATTCAGCTTTTAATTTTTGTATCTAAGCCATGCTTTCCAAAATGTCTGATTTTGCTGTACCTAAACCACCCTGGAGAGGCCACGTTACATTTCAGGTGTGTCGCTGACAGCAGAGTTACACAACTGGAAATGGGTTTAAACATTTATGTTAAACATTTATGTTAAACATTTATTTCAAACACTGATAACTTCTGCACATCACTGGTTGCTGAGAACTGCAAGGACAAAAGCTTGGAAATGGGGAACTTATAAATAATCAGATTTTAACATCTTTGTTTCATTTCAAAGCTGTTGGAATGAGTCAGGAGTGAGCTGTGCCTGATGTTGGGGTCTCTGAATCACTGACCCCACATATATGTGTGTATATATATTTATTATGTATATTAATATATATAATCATATTGTAATTAATACAAATATAGAATTACATATAAATATGTTATATAGTATAATATATATTAACATATGTGTTATATCTAGTATAAATATATATATAAATATATTATCTATATAATTATATATAAAATACCATATTATATATTAATTATAAATTTTAATATATTTATAAATATGTTATATATTATATAAATTAATATGTCTGTTTTATAATCTATATTTAAAATTTGTACATTTTAATATATATAAAATGTATATTGTAAATATGTGTATATATAAATATATTAAATATATAATGTATATTTAAAATATTTTATATATAATATATATACATATATACATATACATATGCATATATATACATAGGTACGTATACATATATACATATATATACTTATTCATAAAATATATATGAAATATATATTCATTATATAAAATATATAATGTATATTTAAAATATTTTATATATAAAAGATATATACATATATATAAATATACACATGTATATATATACACATATGTACATATACATATATACATATATATACATATTCATAAATATATATGAAAGATATATTTTATATATAATACATTTTAATATTATATATATTTGATATGTTTTAATATATATGCATATACTTATGTATATTTTAAAGTATTTTTTAAATGTATATATGTATATGTATACAGATGTATATTTATATGTGCTTGAGAGGTGCTTGCACTCTGCAGTGACACAAGGTCTGAGCACCTACCCAGGATTCAGGCAGGTTTTGGTTTAAAGCTGGCCCTGCTGGGGCTGCCTGGCACGTTTGAGTTTGGCTGTCCCTGATTTGTAGGATTTGCTCTGTGTTGGGATTTCTCCAGGGAGCTCCCTGGGCCCGGCCCCGTGTCCAGCTCAGCCCCATCCCCCTGGATCTCCCCAGACCTGGGCCCTGCAGCCTCAGGGGCCGTTCCAGGAATGCTGAATCCTCAGTTCCTGCAGAATGAGGCCAAGGATCTGAGGTAGGAAGAGGTGTGAGGAGAGCTTTATTAGTATGGCACATATTTAACCCATAGGAAAACCCACAAATTTTACTCATTTTAAGTGTATTTCACACTTTTTGACTATTTGAAATAACCACATTTGTAAAAACTTCTTTTAATGAATAGAGCTCTTTATGTACAAAGGCAAACCCTCTTTTTTCCCCCTAAATCCAGTCCTTTTAAAATCCCATTTCTTTTGTAGGTCTGGCTGCTTCCCTCCTCTGTTCATTATTGCTTGCTGCTACAGAACCCTCCAGAACTGCAACCAGGACATTTCGATTCTGTTTTATCTTAGAAGAGTTTTGCTGATCAATGCCATGTATTCATCAGGACTAATTAGACAGATAAGTAAAGGATTTAGTTATTTATTGCCAACCCCAACCAAGCTGGTGATCAGCACAATATTTGTGTGTGAGGGATGGGAAGGAGCTGCCTGGGTACAAATTCTGGCCCCACTGAACTCTACCATGTTACTGCACAAAGGCTTCTCCACATGTTTAAAATAAATATTTCCCTGGGGTTTTCTGAATGCTGGTAAATGTGGTTTTATCTTCCTTTTCATTTTTGAATGTTTGTTTACCTTACATACCCCTCAAAGTAATTTAACATAAAAAACTTCTCATCAATTCCATTTTATTCCAAGTTTGAATTGTCTCATTTTTTAATTTCTTGTGCATTTAGAGACCCCACATGGCAATGTCTGGGCTGAAAACATGGTAGGGGAACATTGGCATATTTTGTCTTGCTGTGATTTCAAGTGAATTAAAGAAACCTAGAAATGAAAACATTTCCATTTGTTTATATAACTAAAAAAAACCATAAAACTGAGCAAGAATATCCTTTAATGAACACAAACCCTTTTTGCAAGCAGCCACAACCAGAGGGACACACACACCCCCAGCTCCTATCTCCCCTATCAACAGCAAATTAGAGCAGGTAAAAAACCTCCCTCTATTTGTCTTAGGAAATATCCAGCACTTTTACAGGGAATTTGGAAAATATTTCAGTGGAGGTGAAATGCTGCACACAAAGCACAGCCACGGGCTGCTGTAAAACTGCCCTGGAACAAGGCATTAAAATGCCATCGACCTGCACACATAAAAACAACAAAAAAGCTATGAAAACAAATGCCTTGCAAATAATTAGGATCTTATGGCAGGGAGCAGTGCTGATCTCCATGCAGAGATTTTCTGTGCAATCAGAGCAGGTTCAGGCTGATGGGCTGAGGGGGGAATTAGCAGAGCATAAATGGGCTGTGCTGCTCCTGCCTGCACAGCCAGGCCCCAAAGCATCCTCCAGCCCTTCCAGCTCCTCCTGTCTGCCCCTAAAATCCCCTTTCTGTCCTCTAAATTCTCCTTTCTGTCCCCTAAAGTCTCTTTTCTGTCCTATAAAGTCTCCTTTCTGTCCTCTAGTCTCGCTTCTGTCCCATAAAGTCTTTGTCCTCTAAAATCTCATTTCTGTCCCCTAAATTCCCCTTTCTTCCCCTAAATTTCCTTTCTATCCCTAAAGTCTCCTTTCTGTCCTGAAGTCTCTTTTCTGTCCTATAAAGTCTGCTTTGTCCTCTAAAAATCTCATTTCTGCCCCCTAAATTCCCCTTTCTGTCCCCTAAAGTCCTTTTCTGTTCCCTAAATTCTCCCTTCTGTCCCCTAAAGTCTCCTTTCCATCCCTAAAATCTTCTTTCTGTCCCCTAAATTCTCCTTTCTATCCCTAAAGTATCTTGAAATACCCTTGGTTTGTAATACCAGAATATTTTTTTAATTGAATCTCAGGTTTTTATCATGAAAGGTTGAATTTGCTGATTTTCAGGGTGAGCCTGACTGGCTGATCCAGCCAGAAATAGCTGCAAACCCCATTTCTGGTCCTGAAAATCTGCTGTGGGTTTGTTCTCACTGCTGGTCATGTGCTTGCATTTATTAAAGGTTTAGCAATGGTTTGTAGAGGTTGCTGGTGTGTAAAATGCATCAAACTGTTGTATAAATGTATCCTTTAATGCAATAAAATAATTCTTCAAGAGCAATTCTATCAGCTGCAATGTATGGAAATACAAAAAGAATTATAATAACTGATAATTCATGTCTGTGTGTTTGTCACAAATGTTGGGGTTGTTGTTAGCACAGCTCAGGAAAGCTACACCATTAAAATGTATTTGGAAGGATGTGCATCTGTGATTACATAATTAACATGGTAAAATAAATTAATGAGGCTGCTGCCTAAGAGTTGGGCATTTCATTCTCAGCTTTAAGTTGGATTTTAATACTTTTTTTTAACTAAAATGCCTTAAATTAATATTGCTTTTCTTACATAATAAAATTACTGTTTTGATCTCCATTTTACAGACCCCAAACATCAATAATTCAAGGAATTAATGTCTGTCCCCTCTGTATTTCATCTTGTTTCCTGTTTTGTCATTAGGTAACAGTTCCCCCTAAGGCACTTGGTTTTAAACTTCCAATCCAGCTTGTGCCTTTCTTCCAGACACTTTCCAAGTTTGTGTTTCCACACCCAGAGCTGTGCCCATGATAAGAGCCCTGTGTGTAAATTCCCAACCACCAGAACAGATCTTGGCACTGGGATTTCACCCATTCATCAATTTTATCTGACTTTCTGCTGGCCTGGCTTTTCAAAGTGTGAAAATCTGTGCTGCAGAGGAATTTTATGAATTGCAACCTTAATTTTTGGAGTAAAATTCTACAGAACTGCTCTGCTTAGAAAGCTTTGGGCAGAATTGTGAGGTTGTTGTGAATTGCTGTTAAGCCTGTGGTGCCTTTTGGCTGGAAGTCCATCCCAATTAGTGACCCTTGCATGGAGCAGTAGCACTGAGAAGGATTTGGTTGGTTTTTTTCAAGGCAGTTGTAAATGATTAGTCCAAAGGAGCAGCATAAAACTGAGAGTCCCCTGCAGGAGTGGGCTGGAGGAAATTAAAGGATCAACAACAGAAGGGAAGCACTGAGCCAGGATTGTTCCAGGCTGCAGCCACAGGCTCTCACATGCACTCAGGAAATTGGCTCCATCAAAAGCTGAGGATGCAGGAGTGAGGATGAGGAGGATCATGCAGGTGATGGTTCTAAATCATGGCCTGAGATCCCAGGGCTTTCCAAGGCAGAGCTTTCCTCCCCTCCTCACAAAAAGCAGCAGTTTCCAGGTAAAAATGGAATCTTCTCTTTATGAACCAATAAAAGTCCAGCAGAAATGTGAGCTGTAAATCTGATATAACTCAATAAATAACAAAGATTCAGTCTCCCCACATTAATATCAGTTGGATGGGGATTTTTACTGTGCTGTGCCCTGTGTTTGTGTGTGAGAGCTGTGAAAGCAATGGCTGGGGAGTGCTTGGCAGCCAGGTAAAGCTTTTCCTTTAAAGTCTAAAGTCAATTCATTCTGCAGAAATTTGCATCTTCTGGGCCTGGGATGGAGCTGAAACCTTTGCTGGAGGAGCAGGAAAGGATCACAGGAGGGGAAATGCATAAATCTCCATCTGGAGCCAGGGAGGAGAGGGGGGAGCAGCAGTGCCAGAGCAAAACTCCAAGGGAAAAGTGGAAGAAAGGAAGAGGATTGTCCCAGGAATTCAGCTCTTCTAATGCTCAATTCTTTCATCAGCAGCAAACCACTGGAAAGCTGTAACCCAAACAAGGAAATTAGAGCAAAAATTAACAATATTCAACTATTCAGATGTCAAAAGAAGCAGAGGAGTTATTGGTGTGAGAGGTTATGGCCAGAGGGGAGAGCTCAGCATGCCCTGGGTAATTAGGGCTCACTGGGAGCACGGATCCCTTCTCCAGGTAAGCAAGGCTTTTACAGCATGGCATCTTTGCTATTGTAATTAAACACCATGGCCTACTCTGCATATGAACTCTTAAACACTTCAGGCCTTTATCAGGGGATTTTACTGGCCAGGCATGTGTGTTCAGATGGCAAAAAAAACCCAGCTGCTATAAAAAAAGAAACCCAAACATTTCTTTTTATGACTCGACTTGCTGTATTTTTATATATATAGAGCCAAATTCATCCCTTGTGGAGCTCAGTTGAAGCCAATAAGGGCAGATTTGGCCCATGTCTATATGAGAAAGGTGGTGACAATTAAAATATATTGTTTAATAATGAGAGCTATGGTAGTGAAGTGTCTTTGTGTCTATGAAATTATACACCACGACACCCAGACTAGCAAAACACATTCAGGCTGCTTTCTGATGGAAAGGCAAAAGCACTCTGACTTTTATGATTATGATTAAATATCACAAAGGCATTTGAAGGAGGCTAATTTAGGTAACATCTCCAGAAGTCTCGTTTATAGTGCAGTATTTTACCATTTGAAAATATTTCTTGACTGTTTTTATATGTGGCTCTCAAGGACAGCATGACTGGCTGTTATTAGCAGTAAGTAAAAGAACAGTTTTTATTTCACTTATATTTGAGGGACTTTCAGCAATATTACAAAAAGGAATGTACCCTATTAAAGAGAGGTGAGGACAGCCTTTACTATCACTTTACACTGGCAATTCCCACTTGTTCCCTGCTCAGGGCATGGCACCAGCACATGAAAGGCACTGTTGGAGAGCTGGAGATGTTTCCAGGTTAGCAACAAACACCCAAAGCAGAGGAGTGTGCAGAGGAGCTGTGGTTACCTGGATCCTACTCAGCAACTCCTCTGTGTATCCCTGTTGTAAGCCTGGGTGCATTTCCAAGCTGGAGCTGCTGCGCTCTCTGTGCCCTGCGTGCTCCTGCTGCACTTTGGGCAGATCCAAATCCCCCCTCCAGGCTCCATCCCTGCCTCAGCTGAGCTCTGCCTTGCAAATGTCCCAAATTCTGGCCCCAACATTTTCCTGCTGGCTCCTGACCTTGCCAGGAGGGGAGGTGGAGGCTGAGAGCATCAGCAGAGATTTCCCTTGGGGAAAAGGTTTTTCCTCTGGGGGTTCCCTGTCCTGGGCCCTGGCAGCTGCCTCTGGCTCTGGCTCTACAACTGGGGTGAGAGGTCACAGGAATCAGAAATATTTTGTTGAACCAAGAGTGTGAGGAAGGTGGAAACACCTCAATGCCTGGACCAGCAGAAAAGGCAGCTCTTAAACAAAACTGGAGATATAAAATATCAGTTCTAATGCCACTGGTCATCTAAGGAGTCTCTGACCCCAAAAAATGAGAGTGGGGAAGGAAAAACAGAAGAATAAAAATCCTTTTTGTTGTACTTATTACTCATTCTGAGTCTCTCTTATGGAAATCTGGCCTTTGGCATCAGAATCAAATAATATTTTATGAGAAGAAAGCATGATTCATTGGAATGGTGCAGTATCTGTGCAAAGGAAAACTGGGAAGGACACAGGAGAAACTCAGCTGTGGAAAACCAATCCAAGGAGCCCCTGCCCCACACAGGATCCCAACCCACAGCAGGAAACAGCAAAAAGGAACAAAGTAATTCCAAGCAAACCCTTGAATGTGGTGCTGCAGCCAAGGAAGGAATTGTGGCCATATCAGATTGTCAGCAAAGGTCACACAGTGCCTGTGGCAGGAGAATATCCTGTCCTTTGGAAATTAATAGGATTTTTAATGTAAATAGTATTATATTTATATTTATATTTATATTTATATTTATATTTATATTTATAATGTTTGACTATCAAATATTATATTTTTAAATACAATCATTTAAAAATTCTTTATATTTATATTTATTAATTATATTTATTATATTAAATGCTATATATTAAATACTGAATTATTAATTTAAGAATTTAAATATCAGATTCAGACTTCTGTTATTCTCTCAGTGGCTGTTTAGGTACCCTGGGCAGGAGTAAATGCAGTTTTCAGCGTGGCTGTGTCATCCCTCACACTCAAACCCTCCGTGGGCAATTCCTGAGCCAGGGCTGCAGGCTGGGCTTGCTGAGGGGACATTAAAGGGCTGGTCCTGCTGCACTGAAGTCTATAAAAGTTTTCCTATTGACTTCAACAGAAATAGGGCTGAGCCTTGGGATTTTGGCATGAAAACACAAAACTGGGGCTTTGCATGTGTGAGCTGAGCAGGCAGTGCCTGACGTCAGGAATTGTTCTCTGGACAATTTGTTCTGGAATGTTCGGGGATTCCTCCCTGCTGCAGGCTGAGCATGAGCACACAGACCTGGCCCAGGCTGTTATCAGTGCAACCTCCCAGCTAGGAGATAAATTTGTCAAATTTTGTGGTTCAGGACTGTTAAATCCTTGCTGCCCGAGCAGACAGTGCTGACATTCCACCTCATTTTTCTTATTAAAAAGTCAAATTTCCACCAGTTTGTAAATTCAGCCCCACTGGAAATGTTCCTCAAAAGTGCAGCAATGTATGGTTCAAAGCCAAATGTTTGTGTTTGCTGAGAGCTAAGGAGAATGACAACAGTTACAAAAAAAAACCCAGATGAAAAATATTGACATCTGCCAAATAATCCTTCAAATCCTTCCCCATCAGTATTTTTCAGTGGAACAAGAGCCTTGTGACCTGTTGTGGCTATTCCTCCTCTTTTCATTCCAGTGGGGTTTCCTTTTATTTTATTAAATGAGTTTCTAATTAACAAAACCTGCAATTATCCTGATTTTAATTGAATTGGTGTTATTAGCTCTTTGCACTAATTAATCTCCTTTTTATTTCCTTCTCTCAGGACCTGGTTCCAAAGGTGGGCTGAGGCTCAGGAGGGCAATTTTCCATCCTTGCTGCTGTAAAACTCTGGGACAGCTGAGCTGGCATTCCCAGAGAGCTCAGACAGGAGCCAGGGAGAGGAGCTGGGGCTTGGGGGCCACAAACACCCAGCAAGGGGACAAAAACCCAGCAAGGTGACACAAAAACCCAGCAAGGTGACACAAAAACCCAGCAAGGTGACACAAAAACCCAGCAAGGGGACAAAAACCCAGAAAAGTGACACAAAAACCCAGCAAGGTGACACAAAAACCCAGCAAGGGGACACAAAAACCCAGCAAGGGGACAAAAACCCAGCAAGGTGACAAAAACCCAGCAAGGTGACACAAACACCCAGCAAGGGGACACAAAAACCCAGCAAGGGGACACAAAAACCCAGCAAGGTGACACAAACCCAGCAAGGGGACAAAAACCCAGAAAAGTGACACAAAAACCCAGCAAGGGGACACAAAAACCCAGCAAGGGGACACAAAAACCCAGCAAGGTGACACAAACCCAGCAAGGGGACAAAAACCCAGAAAAGTGACACAAAAACCCAGCAAGGGGACACAAAAACCCAGCAAGGGGACACAAAAACCCAGCAAGGTGACACAAACACCCAGCAAGGGGACACAAAAACCCAGCAAGGGGCCACAAAAACCCAGCAAGGGGACAAAAACCCAGAAAAGTGACACAAAAACCCAGCAAGGGGACACAAAAACCCAGCAAGGGGCCACAAAAACCCAGCAAGGGGCCACAAACACCCAGCAAGGGGACAAAAACCCAGAAAAGTGACACAAACACCCAGCAAGGTGACACAAAAACCCAGGAAGGGGACACAAAAACCCAGCAAGGGGACACAAACACCCAGCAAGGGGACAAAAACCCAGAAAAGTGACACAAACACCCAGCAAGGGGACACAAAAACCCAGCAAGGGGACACAAACACCCACCAGGGTGGCACAAACGCCCAGCAAGGTGGCACAAATACCCAGGAAAGTGACACAAACACCCACCAGGGTGACACAAACCTTCCCTGGCATTTCCCAGTGAGGCTGAGCAGCCCATGCCAGATTTTAATTTAATTCTGGTTTAAGCTGGTGCTGGTGTTGGGAACCCTGTGATGGAACCACCCCCAGTGTTTTCCAGGCATTTCTCTCAAGGCAGGGTTTGCACATTGAATAAAATTCATGTTGGACAAGGCTTTGTGCTTTGCTTGTACCACTCCCAAGATTTCCTTTTCTTTAATTTTTAATCTTGATCCTGTTCTTTGCAGAGAGCAAACCAGTTCAAAATGTGATGTTTTCTACCAGCAAGTCACAGGCTCATGGTTTCTCTTCCAGCTATCACAGGAATAAAACCCCTCCAGTCCCACTGAATTTGGGCTGCCTCTTGTCACAGTCAAGTGCTTGGCACCTCCTTGGAGCAGGTCCTTAAATTAAAATATTGTAGATTTTTTTGCTGTTTAAGCACTACTGCAGAAACATGAGTGGCCAAGGAGAGAGGAGTTGGGTTTTTTTTAGTTCCCTCTGGCTGGAATTTTTCACTATAACCATCCTCAGGGGAGTTCTCATCTTCAAAAGAAACATTCTTTCTATACAAGCTGCAAAAAGAATTATTTAATGACATCATAAATTAATACAGAGAGGCACAAATTTTCCAAAATGTAGAGAGAGAGAAAAATAAATTCATGTTTGCCAAAAACACCCCAGCTCTTCCAGACTTAGGCCCCTCTTGAGCCTGTGAGCTGCCAGTGATGCCAAATTGAATGGTGGGGCTTTTGGCAGGACTGAAGTTGAGCTTGTTGAAATTCTGGCAAATATTCCCATTACTCACATTCTCAGCAAGCTGATACAAATATTTGTTCTATTTCGAGGGAAGTCCAAGCTCAGTCTGGCACCAAGTGCTGCTGGGCTCAGTGCAACTCAGCCTGCCTGGGCCAAGATGAAATTTGGACATCTACCTTCAAGAAAAACAGAATTTAAAAATTCCCTGGGCCTTTTAGCACAGATTAGAGCACATCAATGGAAAACGGTCCTCGTGTGTATTCAGGTTTTTCTCACTTGCTAATTTTTGCTTTAATCTGATTTGAAATGGGCCTGGTTTCCCTGAGCTTGGGCTGCCATTCCTGACTGCAGCTCTGGGGCTGGAAAAGCCTCCACACACATGAACCTCCACATTCTTGAGAATTAAAAGCTGTTTAAAGTGCAGTAAATCAAACTGGGACACGGTAAGCACAGTTGATCTCTTTTAAAGCTGTGCAGGTTGTTGGGATTTTTTGTTAGTGATGTGCCCAGTTTAGTGTTTCTGATTTGAAAAACAAACAGAGCAAATCCTCCAGGACACTCAGGGTTGCTGTGCTCTCTTCATCCCCAGGAAGGATCCTGCCCAGCCAGGATCTCCATCAGGACCAGCACCTGCCAAGCCTCTCCAGCTGGGAAAGGCAGGAGAAATCCAATGGAAAAATGGAACCTGGGTGCCTCACCTGGACACACAGCCAGGTTAGAAATCTTGTAATGAAAACATAAAGTGAATTTAAAAAGAAAAACGTGTTTCCATTCCATAAATTAATATCACCAGCTTATTTTTCTTTTTTCTTTTTTTTTGGTGCTCATCTTGAGTGGGATTTGTGACATAAATAATTCAGTGATGTCCCCGTGTTTTTGTCAAAGTCACACAGGAGGGGGATCCCACTAATGTCACTTTTTTAGCCATTTGGAAATGGGAAATCAGCTCTAAGTGGATTCCTCTGAGTGGAAAAAGATTGTCACTGGAGAATGATTCATCCCATTTAATCTCAATGTCTGATCTCTCTCCAGTGACTATAAAAGGAACCCAGATGACCAGATTAGCATATATCCAAATTTTGCACATTTTTCTGCTAACTCAGCCTTTCCCAATCAGGTCCTGTACTCATAAATGCCCTGTGCTATTTTTACAAGGAAAAGCTCATTATTTGGCACAGGGATCCCCAGGGCACTCCTCAGCTCCAGTGGGACAGAGCCTGGGCCCTGCCCTTTGCAAAGGCTGCCAGGTAAAACTTGCAGCAATTCCATGGTTTCTCCACACTCCCTGCATTGACTGAGAGGTTCTGGGCTGGTTCTTGCAGGAATTACTTTTTAAATTGCCTTAAATCAATAAATACTGCATGGATGAGCAGAAGGTACATGAGAAATGGTTAAAATAGCAGCAGTGATTATTCATTAAAATGACATTGTTATTGTGTTGCTCACCTTTGTAAAACAGGCAGAAGATCCAGGCAGGTTTTCCTGTGCAGCCTGGGCTGCTGCCCCCTCTCATTTCTGGGTTCATTTGTCAGCTCAGTGTTGATGCAGGGTCACAGTGAGAGATGAACTGAGCGCTGCAGGCTCTGGGCAGGGACACCCCCAGACCTCTCCCTCCTCCTCCTCCTCCTCCCTCCTTTCATTCTTCAGCCCTGTCCCTGGCACTGCAGCTCTGGGCACCAGAGGCTGCTTTAACTCAGGGCTCAGATCAACTCAGGTGTGCCCTAAACAAAGAAACACCTGAAAAATCCCAAATAAACCCATGGGCACCTAAAACCCCATGGTGGAGCTTTGGGATGGTGAAAAAGGGCCAAGTGTGCACCTTGGGAAGGGGGAGGGTGGTGTAGTCAGAAGACAGAAGAGAGACAAGACATCTTAATTCACCATGGAACATTTTTATACTAATTATTGAAATGCACCCAGAGACAGCTTGTAGTAGTAAAATGACTTTATGTTCTGATATGTAAAATAAAATGTCCATGCTATGTAACAAACATTTAAAAATTCCATACCACCTGTATCTAATGTGGTTTCTAATAAAGATTTATCTGTAGTATATATGGTTTTTTTGTCTAACCAATTCTTAGTTTTTACATCAAAGGTGTGTAATAAAAAAAATTTAAATAGATGTCTTTCCAAAAAAAAAAAACCTTTGCAACATTCATTTTTATTAGGTATTTCATTCATTAAAAGCAAAGCTGAATTGGACACGTGGCCTGCATTTGTGATATATATAATTTTATATATATATATATATATAAAATATATATGTATATAAATAGCTATTCAGCATGCAAAAATTGTAGTGATTTCCAAAATCTGGTTACAAAATCCCCACCAGCCACAGAGGAATTCTGCTGAGTGGCTGCAGGGGACTGTCCTGGTTGAAATGTGACCTCGGGGCTGTCACAGCCCCCATCCATGGGGCTCCTCTTGGCATGGATTCACCACAGCACAGAAGCACCTCCCCACTTCCAAACCTGCGTTTCAGCTTTCTGCCCTTGCCCATTTGGGAAGCAATGAAATAAATCCCCACTGTGCAATGACTACAGGTGGAACATTGAGCTGTTCAGTGTCACCTCAGTGTCACCCATGGCACAGCCCGGGGCTCAGCAGGAGGGACACTGCCTGCGACAGGAGCTTTGTGGGGGAATTCTGTCCCAAAGGATTCCTCTGCTGCCCCAGCAGTGTCAGCCTCCTTGCCAGGGCCACCGAGGCTGGAAGGGCCTCTGAGATGATCAAACCCAGCCTGTGATGGAACCACAGGGACACAGAGGGCACAGCCAGGAGCGACCCTGGGCCTTCCATGAATGCACTGCTCACAGATTTTACCTGCTCTACAAATATCTGTACACTGTAAAGCCCGACAGGGCATGGGAGCTCTTCCCTCCTCACCCCATCACTAGGAAAATATTCCTCTAGGCCTCCTTCAGGCTGAAGACAATTCTGAGTTAGCTGCAAAAGAAAAGAACATAGCACAAAAGGCACGTTTCAGCTGAATATGAAAGAAATCAAGGACCAGCAAATACAGAAATTGGTTCTGGAAAGTATTAGCGACTTTTAAGCTTAAACTTCATAAATATATTGCAATAAGCAAATGTGATTCAATCAAGGGATGAGAGTCTGAAGACACTGGGTCTGTTCCTAACGCTGCAATTAATTAATTAATTTGCTGTTTGGCCTCGGACTTAACTCTTCACTTCTTCGCTTTCCCCAGCCACGCCCGATGTCGCTGTGGGGCAAAGGAGACATTTGTGCATCGGTGCCTGCTCGGGCCCGGCCCCGCCGCTCCCGCACTGCCAGGGAACAAATCCCTTGGGAATTTGGATTCCTTTGGAATCTCCAGGGACCCAAAGGGCTAAAGAGGCGCTGCCGCGGCAGTCCTTGAGCTACGCCACCGATCGAGCGGGGTTTTCCTCGGAGCTTTGGGAGCTGCGGCTTCGTGAGCCAAGGACCGTAAAAGTGAAGCTCGTATTTTTCCCAAATAGCCGAAATTTGCTCACGGATGTTTGACATTACAAGCAAAAGAACATGACTAGCTACGTCACTCGTTAATCATGAGGATGGTTTCTACTGCATGAAGACACGAGAATGAATTTATTTGGGAGTCAATGAGAGCCTGATGAATCCAGCCCACTGAGACAGGAGATGGAACTCTGTGTGTGCCTGAAGATACGAGCTCTTCACGCACACAAATCCCTCTGGAAATGCACATGTGTCTCAGCGAAGTGCAAGTTACCCACAGGTATCGACGCTGCCTGCACTGTCCCGGAGCAAAAGGGCGGCCGCGGCCTCGGGGGTCACCCGTCGGTCCAGTTCTCCACAGCGCCCATCCCTGAATGGTACTGCAGCGACGACTCCCGGGACAGCGAGAAGCCCTGCGAGTACAGGAACTCGTTGGCCGCGTTCAGGTGCGGGGACGGCGCTTTCCGCTCGCACACGGCCGGGTGTCCCCGCTCCCTGGGGAAGGCGGCGGCGGGGCCGCGCTCCCGGCCCGGGGCGGGCCCCAGCTGGTTGTAGACGCTGAAGGGGCCGTTGCCCGGCGGCTGCGAGGCCTGGCCCGCCATGGCCGGCGGCAGCCGCGGCATCATGGGCGCGGCGGGGAAGTGCGGCGGGAAGGGCTGGTAGGGCACGGTGTCCATGGTCTGCACGCTGTAGCCGCTGTAAGGTGCGACTGAAGTCCACATGTTGCAGCTCAGCGGCGGCGGAGGCGGCGGTAAATCGTCGACGGCCGAGACGGCGGCGATGTCGGCGCCGGAGCCAGAGTACATGCAGGCCTCCCTGGGGGCCACCTCGCCGCAGTAGGACGGGCTCAGCATCTGCTGCTCGTAGGGCGGCGGCGAGCGGAAATAGTGATCGTCCCCCACCGAGGACGAGGCGTCCAGGTAGGAGCGTTTGCAGGGCAGGTCCAGGTGCCGAGCGCTTTCTGCAAGAGAAATTCACACTGAGACACTCACACCGAGACACTCACACTGAGGCTTTCACACTGAGACACTCACACTGAGACACTCACACTGAGACACTCACACCGAGACACTCACACTGAGACACTCACACTGAGACATTCTCACTGAGACATTCACACCGAGGAGCGGCTCTGCCGGCCGGGGAGTGCCCTCGGAGGCCGCGGTTATTGAACTAAAGCGGTGCCCTCTCTCAGCTTAATCCAGTTAAACCATCTTACTTTGGAAAAACAATGTACAACATCAAAACGACATTGTGCTGCAAATGTCAGGCTAATCCTCCCCGGCCTCAAAGCGCTGCGGTGACATTTGTCAGCTTAAGTGAGGGACTCTTCTCACATCAGCGATTACTCCACGTTCATCCAGATAAGGAGGCCCCGACACTCCTGCACGGCTCCTCCTGACAAACTCAAGAAGTCTCTTAAAGGGTCTTATCACAGCCGGCCTTCCTGTCACTGCAGAAATGACTCTACATTGCCCAGATATTCACGTCAAAAGCTGCAGAAATATTTCCAGATAAAGGAGCCCTTTCCCAGTGAGCAGCCCTTGCTCAGCTCTGCACAGCCCCTCTCCTCCTGTGAGGACCACGGCCCTGGTCCCCAGCAGCTTTCTGTTATTTATTAGAAATATTCTCTGGATGAATTAGTGAATTCATCTGCGCATTAAACATCTGCTAAAATTACACATTTGCCTTGCAGCCCTCATTACTGGTGCTGTTAGATTCTTCATTTAGCCATGATCAGAGGATTCTCCCAGCTTAAATAAATTAGCAAGCAGTGAGACATGCAAATAGAAGGATTTTTTTCTTCTGTGCAAAATTTTTCCATTTAACTTAAAACATGCCATGATCTCATCTGATGCTGGACTAAAAGGAAGAGAATGCAGTCACAGCTCAGTTAAATTTGAGAATTAGTGAATGAGACGAAAGGGCTGCTCATACCAAGCTCCCACAGTCCCACTGCTCTGCAGACACTGAGGGGATTGCTCATGGCTTTGCCTTGTAAAGTGTAGAATTTTGGTAATGCTAATGGCCTCCTGCAAACAATTCTGCATTCAGCTGATCCTAACAATGAATAATTTTCCACTGAAGCTCTGTGCCATTTGAATTACACATTCTAATTAATTGTTTCAGCTCTGTCTCAGAGTCTGAATTTACCTTCTATGGGACAAACCCACTAAAAATTGCTCCAAACAGCAGCTCTTGCCCCCTGACCTCCAAAACACTCTAATCACAGCAGTATTGTTGAAGATCAAGGCCCAAGAGACCAATCCAAACCAAACTCACAGTCTCAGGTTTATTTTCTGTGATATTTTTTAGCTGTGAACTTGAGTTACCTCTTCTTTTTAGACAATGGTAGAAGAGCCCTGAATCTCTCTGTGCTGTGAAGGTGTTGAGTGGCAGATCTTGAGTATCTGAAGCTGCAAACTGCATGTGAGCACCATTCTCATACTGATAATGCTGCAGGCTCTGGTGATTGCCATGGAGTGGGTTCACATCTGGCTTTGCTGACAGCTGGCCATGGCTGGACACCAACCTCTGCCTCATGATGCTTTTGGAAATTACTGGATATTCTTTGCTGGAAGAGGTGAGAAAAATGAAGGCTGGTTAGGCAGTGATCAGCATCATCAGAATTTCATCAGCAGAGTGAGGAAATCTTGGTTTGGCTCCCCCAGAGCATCTCCAGGCAGTGACTTCACCCCCTTTGCTTCAGACGATGAACTCATCGCACGCGCTGGGTGTGGGCAGGGCTGACAGCACAGAGTGGTCAGGAGGGGCTTCTGAGGGATATCAGTGCCACTCAGGCACCAGCACACACTCTGGCACGGTCTGCTGCTCCCCAAGAGCTGCAGGTGTGAGGAGGAAGAGGAGGGAGAGGAGGAAGGAGGGAGGGAGGGAGGGAGGGAGGGAGGTACCTCTGGAGCCGAGCCACGCGCAGGTCGCTGTCGTCGCTGCCCCGGAAGCCCTTGGCAAAGGGGTTGTTCTCAATTTTCAGCTGGGTTATCTTGGAAGGAACAAAACCAAGAATGAAGTGTTTGAAAGCAAATCAGAGCAAAAGTGCAGCAGCAGCAGGGCTGAGCTGGTGGGTCTGGGTCTTATTCTAGGCCCTGTGTTCTTCTTCTGGACTCCTGATAGGGAGAATTTATTTGTCTGGTTTAAAAGATTTCTGTGTTTCCATGTTGGAGAGCCCTGCTTGTAATGGTGTGGCTCTCCCTAATTCCCATAACAATTTTACACACCATTTAGGTACATACTTTCCACCATTCAGCCATTTGAACTCTGTGAAAATCACAACTCAAACACTGCTTTGTCCCTCTCCCTTCTCTGCATCCCATTTGAGTGCTGAGGAGAGCAGCCAGCTCTGCTTTGGGATGGTTTTGCAGAGTGTTGCTGTTATTACAAATGCACTTTTAGCAATGTTGAAAAATATCCCTTACCAAAAAACTCCTGAGAGCACAGCTGGCCGCTATCAGTGCTGGAGGGGAAGGTGGTGACATGTGAATTTAAGCAGCCTCCAGGGCTCAAACCCTTCCAGGGAAGCTCAAGCAGCTGATGAACCACAAGAAGAGTAAGGACCCTTCCAAAGCCACAGCCTGACAGCAGGTGTGTACATCTTAATTTCATTTTGTTATTTAGTGATTGTGGTTTTCCTCTGATGTGAGCAGGATCAGGGCTTCAGTCTCTCCTCGTCACCTTCCCCTGGCCTCATCCAGCCCAGGAGGGGAATTGGGTGAGCGCACACCTTCCTCACTGACCTGTGCCCAGGGGTAACCTCTATCCTCAACTTCCTCATCTTTTTCTTTAGGGATACAATTATTTACAGCCACACTTCTTGATAGCAGGAGATTTCTGAGCTAAACATAGCTCAGCAGTTTGTTTCTTCTAAAAGAAACCCAGACCAGGTTTTTAATTGTTGATGCTTAAGAGCATAAATAAAACCATTCAGGTATTGCTCTGAGGCTGAGATTTTCTGCAGACCACACTGAGGTCCTGGGTGCTGTCACCTTCTGCAGGTCCCTGTGTCCCTGCTCAGGGCAGTGTCCATCCCCCCAGCCTGCAGACCCCTGAGGATCCTCAAGGATCTTCACTAAGGAATTTGGGCTCATCTGGGACATTTTCCCTAAATCTGGGGCTGCCCCCCAGCAGAGCTGGACAGCAGTGACCGTGCAAGTGTGGAGTTTATGGAGCACTCTGGGAGCTCTAGGGATGAAAGGCACCATTGACAGCAGACATTTTAATTATGTATTAAATATAAGCTCTTTTGAGTCTTTTTGGTTAACCATGTTTGGGCAATTGGTCATTTTACATCAACAGCTACAACTTCTCTGCCTTCAGTGTCCTAATGGGCACTTCCCCCAGCCTGCCTGACCATACCACATCCATGCTGCTGCTCTCTTTACTGCCTCACTAATTGCAGCATTTCTGCAAGGACTCTGTGCTTGCAGCATCAAAGGGCACACAGGCATCCTGCTTGGGAGGAAAAGCTCTGGTCAGGTTATTGGGGAGGAAGAATTTCACACTTGTTCCTGTTCCTGCAGCATTTTCCTATGAATGTGTAGGAAAGGAGCTGGTGCAGTTACACATGGCAGATTTCACACTCAGGGTGACAGGAGGGCTCTGGCAGTGCTGCCTCACTCTGCACCTTTAGTTATGAATCTTGCTGCCCTTTAAAAATTCCAATTAAATTATTAATTATTCCTCATACAGCAGCTGGACTTTACCATTAGGAAAATGCCCTGGAGCAGGAGCTTGTGCAGTGGCAGAGCAGTAGCAGGGTAGAATCTGAAGCCTTTCCATGCCCTGCTGAGGTGACACAGGGAGGTGACAATTTACTGTCCCACTGCTGTCAGTCCTGCTGGGATCCGGCCCTCTGCACAGGTAACACCACCCTCACAACACACAGGTGCCCCTGACACCCACCAGAGCACAGAACTGCCCCTTTGTACCCCCAAATTCCCCCTCCCCAACCCCCACGTGCAAACCACAGAGGCAGCTCCGAGTTCCATTTTTATGGTTACATTCCTCATCTGTCTCACTAAACACACATTCTGTAATTACTGCTCACTGCAGATTTATGGGCAAGCTTTGCTGGTCATTATTCCATGTGCTTTGCTGTTTGAGTGACATCTCAGCTCTGGGAGCACAGCGAGTCAGGGGAGCCAAAATATTGTAACCAGCAAAATATTGTAACCAGCAAAAATATTGTAACCAGCAAAAATATTGTAACCAGCAAAAATATTGTAACCAGCATCATCCCTGCTCCTTCAGAGCTGCTCCCTGGCTCATCCCCCCTGCTTAAAGCCAGCATGGAAACTTGTCTTTTAAACCAGAACAGGAAGATCCTCTCACAAAGTTCCTGAAATAAAGCATTGTAGCCCCAAAAGCTGCAAGCCTACCTTGTGGTTCTGGTAGGAGGTGACAGAGATGAAGGAGGTCTCGGGGAAGACGTGGGTGCAGAACGCCGTGTTCTTGGAGCCAAAGGCGTTGTTCTCATCTGCCTTCACAATGTGCAGCCGGGGCTGGTATTTGTGCATTGAATTGAGGATGATCTGCAAAACAATTGATGCCCAAGTGAGGAATCCATTCAAAAAAGAAGAGTCGAGCCGTGGCTGTTGGACGCTTTGCGGCAGAGCTCAGCTTTAGCTTCGCTTGCGAGTTAGGAAGGAAAATTTACATTCTAGAAATGCACATGGACCAAGGCACAAAAGGTATCTGCAGCTCTGGCAAGCAGAGCTGAACTTAAAGCTTTCCTGGTAAACCCTCATTTTCCATTGCTATTGGATAGAATCAGTCTGGGTGGAAAAAATGTCAGAAGTTTTTTTTCCCCCAGCTCACGCCGAAGCTGTACAATATATAATTCACCAGCAGCCCTGCCTGTAAAGATTCCTAATAAATGCTTTACTGAGCTGAAAAACACACAGTTTAGCAGAGGAAAAAAAAACAACACAGAAACCACAGGGGGAAAAAAAGCTAGAAAGCTATTTTTCTTTTATCTGATGGAAGGAAAAAAAAAAAAAAAAAAACCAAACAAACCCCAAAAAACTACAAAGCAGCAGATTGGTTTTTCCTGCTGTTTGTGGGTGGCTGGTCCAGGCACCTCTCCCCTCCTCGAGTCTTGGCAGGACCAGCACCAGCCAAGGGAATTTGTGGAGGATGCCAGGGGGGCTGGGGAAGGGCTGAGGTCCAGCAGGGATCACAGCCTGGCTCCACTAAAGGGGTTTTTTGGTGGAGCTTTTTGGGCTGAGAGAGGCTGTCCAGGCTCATCCCATTGCAGCACCGAGATTCCACAAAGCAGGGATGTGCCCAGACACTGCAGAAGAAAATGGCTTCAAGAAATGGAATTTCTTTTAAGAAGTGGGATGGTTTTAAGAAATGCCTCTATTCCTTTTACTGGGCAGAGAAGAAATACTGCTGCCTTGTTTTCTCAGCACAATCCATTCCAATCTCCCCCTTCTGCTCCCAAATGGGCTCATTGAGCCTGGCTGCTCCTGGGGGACAGGGACTCGAGGCTGGCTGTCACCCCTGGGGTGCCCAAAGCCTGGGACAGGGCCAGGGCCAAGGAGGGGACACTGGGATGGGTGGGGTGGTGGATGGATGGATGGATGGATGGATGGATGGATGGATGGATGGAGGGATGGATGGATGGATGGATGGATGGATGGATGGATGGATGGATGGATGGATGGATGGATGGATGGATGATGGATGGATGATGGATGAGGGATGGATGGATGATGGATGGATGGATGGATGGATGGATGGATGGATGGATGGATGGATGGATGGATGATGGATGAGGGATGGATGGATGATGGATGGATGGATGGATGGATGGATGGATGATGGATGGATGGTGGATGGATGGATGGATGGATGGATGGATGGATGATGGATGGATGGATGGATGGATGGATGGATGGATGGATGGGGGATGGATGGATGGATGGATGGATGGATGGATGGATGGATGATGGATGATGGATGAGGGATGGATGGATGGATGGATGATGGATGGATGGATGGATGGATGGATGGATGGATGGATGGATGATGGATGGATGGTGGATGGATGGATGGATGGATGGATGGATGGATGGATGGATGGATGATGGATGGATGGATGGATGATGGATGGATGGTGGATGGATGGATGGATGGATGGATGGATGGATGGATGATGGATGGATGGATGGATGGATGGGGGATGGATGGATGGATGGATGGATGGATGGATGGATGGATGGATGATGGATGATGGATGAGGGATGGATGGATGGATGGATGGATGGATGGATGGATGGATGGATGATGGATGGATGGTGGATGGATGGATGGATGGATGGATGGATGATGGATGGATGGATGGATGGATGGATGATGGATGGATGGATGGATGGATGATGGATGAGGGATGGATGGATGATGGATGGATGGATGGATGGATGGATGGATGGATGGATGGTGGATGGATGGATGGATGATGGATGGATGGATGGATGGATGGATGGATGGATGGATGGATGGATGGGGGATGGATGGATGGATGGATGGATGGATGGATGGATGGATGATGGATGATGGATGAGGGATGGATGGATGATGGATGGATGGATGGATGGATGGATGATGGATGGATGGTGGATGGATGGATGGATGGATGGATGGATGGATGGATGGATGGGGGATGGATGGATGGATGGATGGATGGATGGATGGATGGATGGATGGAGGGATGGAGGGATGGATGGATGGATGGATGGATGGATGGATGGATGGATGGATGTGCACACAGCAGCATCAGCAGCATTATCTCACACTGATTATGGTTTTGGCCAGTTTTAAATGAGAATTACCAAGAAGCAGAAGGGTTTTGCCCTGTGATTGCTCTGTGTGTTCAGAAACCCTTTCTCTCTCCATGGCCAGGAGAGCCCAGAGCAGCAGCCCCAGGTGCTCCAGGCAGGATGGGAGGCAGTGCATGCAGCTTGTGCTCTCCAAACCCCTCATCTGCTGCAGGTCCCCTGCCCACAGTAGCTGCTGCATTATGCACCACTTAAATGCAATTTTTACTGTTGATGTTTTCCAGACAACCCTCCCTGCTACCCAAGAGACAGAATGAGGAATTTTTGGCATTTTATCAGCTTTCATCAAGCCTCTGAAGCACTTTGTGGCTGTTGATGTGCAGGGTAGAGATCTGAGAGGGTCGGCTCAGGTTTTGGGCTGGAGCCTTTTCTCTGCTTTCATGTATCAGCCACTCATAAAACAAAGTAACACCCAAGGGACAGGACTTTCATTAAAAAGAGACATTTCAATTTTCAGTAATTAAGAGCTGAGGCATGCTGATAAATAATGGCTGTGTGGAGCAAAAGCTGGGGATTGCTGAGCTCTCTCGGTGTCTGTCCCACACTGCCCAGCACGGGTGGCTTCTCCCAGAGCCAGAGGAACTCAGCTTCAGGATGGAGAAAACAACTTTAAACTGAGATTTCCAAAGGAAAAATTAGGAGCCCAAGTTTTGATACACCCCGCATGAATAGCCTGTGTTCCCCCTCCAAAGGATCCACTGGGCTACAATGACCCCTTTAAAAAGACAAATGCATTTTTAATAACACTTCAAAGTCAAGGAGCTCAAACAATTTCCAAAATGAACAAATTAAGTTCTTGGAGCCTGACAGAAGAACTCAGGAAAGGATTTCTGACAGATGCTCAATGCTTCAGTTGTGGCTGCAGATTTGCCTGGAGTTTCATCATGAAAAAACCCTAAATGGCCAAATTTTGCCCACTGCATTTACAAGTTTGGGCATTTCAGTCCCTTGCACAAAAAATGAATACTTGCTCACCTGTCTCAATGCAATTCCTGTTGGAATTTGAGTGTGTGGCTCCCCCCCCCCCAGCTGCAGAGGGGATTTCACATCTTTTTGGGGTCAGCAATCACTCTCTGCATAAAACCAGCATTTTTCTTAAAAACTCCTGCACAGAGGCTGTGTCTGCACACAAATCCTCCTCACCTGTGCTTGCTGTCATCCCTGTGCATTCAAAATCCTCATAAACCACCCCAAAACCAACCTTTAGCCACAAAACACGGAGCCTATGCAAAGTGAAATGCCAACAATTCAGGCTAAATAGTTTTCAAGGCTGCTTTGGAAAGCTAAAAATACACAAAACAAATGTAAATTCCACTCCAGTGACGAGCATCAGTGGAAAGATTGTCTTCAAGAATTGTGTGAAAAATGAGAAGTATTTTAAATGATGGGACAGAGCACTGAGCAGTGATGTAGGAGCCCTTGGCCTCAGAGGTGATGCTAAAACAGTACCTTTGTATTTTCCTGCACTTCCCTTGTTCCTGGGGAGATGAATTCAGTGTCAGACACTGTCACACATATTTTTAAATTGGTTTTGTACAAAAAGTAGGTACTTTGGCAGGGACCCAGTGGTGGGGACCCTCCTGGGCTGCACCAGGTGAGACCCAAAGAGCTCCTGGATATTTTGGGAATGTTTTGCCCCTCTTGGCTGCTCCCCCTGCCCCTGGAACTGCAGAGGAGCCAGAGCATCCCCAGGGTGGTGTCACTGCCACCCCTCATGTCACACGTGCTGAGCAGACTGTGACACAGCCCAACCCCAAAGTCCAGTGTGAGCTTACAAAAACATCCTCCTAATTTTTATTTTTACCCCTCTGTCTCCCTCCTTTGTGCTGCTCACAACTTGCAGCTGGAACTTCAGCTGTTACAGAACTCAACTTCTTCATTTTTTTGGCATTCCCCAGTCAGCAAGAAATGTTAAAAGAAATGGTGTCATTTGCTCCTTTCATTTAATTTAACTTAGGAAAACAAACTCCTCTAACTTCTAATCTCTCATGCTGCTGAGTAATGTCAGCTCCAGGGCCTGAATTTGCAGGATGGGACCCAAAGGCCACGAGCTGAGCTGGGGAAATGGTGCCACATTCCTTGTCACAAGCTAACTCGCCTTGCAATCACCAGTAAAATGTATTTACTTTCATATGAAATTTGGGGAGTTGATTTAAGAGCTCCCTGTTTCACCAAGGTATCAGATGTCAGATGATGCAGGGGTTGCTATGGCAACTCCCCTTTTTATATTGAATAGTAAATGGCCACGAAAAAGCCACATAATTTTATGGTTGCTCCCGGGGGATCACATAACTAATATAAAATCTTGCATTTTAATATATTTTCTGCTTCTTTCTTCCTTCCCTCTATTCTTTCAAAGTGAAAAAGCCTTTGAGTGAGGCTGGCCCTGGTCCCACATTGGGACTCTGAGCTGGAGTGTGACAGCCCAGCACAAAAACCTGACAATCCAGTTTTCTGCGTGGAAAAAATGGTGTTTTAATCAAGGGGGCTCTGCAGAATCATCTCAATTAATATTTAGAGCATTAGGTGCTACAAACCATCCCAGACTGAAGGGGTTTTTAGGAATGAATGGGTTGGAGATGCTCCATCAGCTCTGGAGCTGACCCAGCTGTGCTGCCAGGATGTGCCCAGGGCATTTGGGATCACAGATCCCTCTTCTCCCTGCACCCAGCCTGGGACACCTCACCCTAAAGGCAGCATGAAAATCACACCAACATTTACAGTGGGAAAGACCCCTGACATCACCCAGTTCAAGCAAATAAAACACTCTGTGCCCACAGGCTCTCCAGCAGCTCAAACAGGAGCTGTGATATTCCCTGAATCCCATCCTGCAGATTTTCCCTTCCAGGGCAGGATTCCCCCTCTGCCCAAGGCAGGCACAGCCCAGCCCCAGCCCAGCCCAGGCTGCTCCTGCAGGGCTGCAGGGGAGCCTCCCAAAGCCACACTGCCCTGGCAATCTGCACAGAGGGAATCAAAGCAGGGCTGGAAAATCCTGGGAAAAGGTTCAACATGAGCTCAGACAAAAGTTCCTGAGGAGATGGCCAAAGCTGGGCTTTCTGGGTTTGTTCTCCCTCGGTTCCTTTTCATCTCCCATCAGCTGGAATCCATCAGGACACAGCTTTGGGGTGATCCCAGCTCCACTGTGGGTTTGGGCAGAGCCCAGGTGTGGCACCCTGGGACACCCCAGGTGTGACCCCCACTGTCACCTCCCGCCCTGCCTTCCCCAGGCTGCCTCCCACTCCAAACCTGACCATTTCTGGGTCTGATTCCCGTCCAACTTCACCAAAATCTGCTGCATTGGACTCACACAAACCAGCAATGTAGCAACAAAAAGATTTAACAGACAGAAGTAAATCTTCTTTTCAACCACCAAGCCCACTGGCCACTTCTTCCCCAGGACTGAAATGGAAACCCTGGATCCATCCCTCCCTGTGGAACACACACCATCCCGGGGGACATAGCTCTGCTCCTTTCTTTTCCCCAGCAAACAATGTAAAACCTCACTTTGTAATTTATTTGGGCACCACTATTGCTCTGATTTCCTAAAATGAATGGGTACCAAAAATAAAAGGAAAAAAAAGAAAAAAAGGAAAGGAATTAATTTTTTTCTTGGATATTCTTTCAGCAGAAGGCTTAGTGATGCTCTGAAAAAATTGCCTGCAAATTTAGGGGTGGACAAAAGGGGTTTTCCAAGGTTTAAATGGACTGGGAAAAAAGGTGGTTTGGTATTGGGGAAGATTACATATATATATATATATATATATATATATATTCTTAAAAATATAAATATTCTTAAAAATATAAATAAAATAGAAATATAAATATATTCTTTATATCTAAGAAAAATATAGATTATTTATACATATAAATGTATATACACACACATATATATAAAAATAATATACAATATATAAATGATTTTTTAAAAAAATATATATAAACCCCCAAAATGTTATACCTAAAAATACAGGAAATTTTTAGCTGAAAATTGCTCTGAGCAGGACAAGAGGGGTGAGGCTGTGTCCTTTTCCCCAGGCAGGATCTCCCCCATCCCTCCCTCCCTCCCTCTGGTGCTCCCAGTGCCCCGGGTGGGGAAGCTGCTTCCAAGGCAGCACAGAAACCTCCCACCAGCACCCGAGAGGAAACTGCTTGGCCACAAGTCATAAAACAAACAAATAAAAAAAAATTATGAATCAAAATTAGGGTTTTGCAAGATTAGTAGGACGTGGAGCTAATTAAAAGTGCCTGAGAGCGTCTGACGGGCACAGGCAGAAAAAGGCTGATTTAATTAACAGAAAAATGAAAAGGAAACCCCAGGACTAGGGGAAAAATTAAGGCTTTCAGTGATAATCAAATAAAACCAAGTGTGCAAATATTAAATCTGAAGAGAAATAACAAACTCATCAGCATTAATGAGTGAAGCCAGTAAACAGCAGATTTTGGTCAAGAAAAACAGGAATATCACTTCAAATGCTGTTATGAGTGACAGGCCATCTATAATATCCTGTAGCTTTAAACATCACTTGGTTACATCTCAGAAACTAAAATAAAAGCTTTATTTTAAAAGCAGATAAAGTAATTATGGCAATTAAAAGGCAGCACCAGTGATGGAGCCATTCCCATTTTTCACCTGGAGAACACTGCCAGGTATTTCCCAGGCAGCAGACACTGGGAATGGGGGAGGGATGTGCCACCCTTGCTGGCACTTCCAAGATTATTCTCACCTCTGCAAATGCCCTGTTACTCCCATGGCATCAGAGAGCAAAGCACCAGCCCTGCCAGAATCCCTCGTGCCCAGGATCACTCACCAGCCCCACATAAATCAGAGGCTCGATCAGGCTGATTATCTCTGCATGTAATGCTTTGAAAATACATAAATTCAGATTTCACTCTAAGCATAGGTGGCTTACAGTGCTTTCTTTGGGATCAGATATACCTCACTGTAGCTAAACATTACAGTGGCTGCTGATTTCTTAATCCATTTCCAACATGAAGGTTCCTCAGTTGTTAAGCCTGGCGTGAAAGAAGCCTTTCATGGATGAAAAACCTCCCGGAGCAGAATATACAGCCCATGTTCTCAGGCTGTGCTGTGTGAGCTGGGCACAGCCTTACCTGCCACAAAAGCTGCTCAGCCACAGGGGTTTGAGGCAGATTACAGAGCTCTGAGTTTGTTCTGATATAAAACCTGCTCAGTTTTAGGTGCCTGCATTGACAAATGCCTCCCATGCCTCTGAGTGTAATAATTGACCACAACAGATAACGGGCCAGGCAAGCAGGAGTGGGGATTGTGAAGCTGCAGGAAAGGGCTGGTGGCAGGGAGTGAGGCTTTCCCACACCCCCAGCATGGCAAATAATCTCCAGCCTAATTCCATGGATTGCAGCAAAAGCTTCAGCTCCATAGTTCATTAATTAAGATGTTTATCTTATTTACTTTAAGCCTCAGATGTGCCTCCAGTTATAATCTCCAGGGGCTGCTCATCCCTGATATTGAGCAGCTATTTCAGTGCACAGTCAGGGCATGGATGGATAAATGGGTTCATTTATTGATAAATCATGTGAAATCTCTGCTGCCTGTCTTTCAGGTGAGATCCCTGGCTCAGAGGAGCTGCACCCCATGCAGGGATGGGGACACTGCCGTGGCCCAGGGTGCCAGGGGGGGTGACCCAGCCCAGCTCTGCCTGGGCAGTTGCCCACACACCCAAAAATGCCCCAGCCAAGGCTGCAGAAATCCTCACTCCACGTGGTTTTGAGGTTTGGAGGAAATCAAAGACAAAAGGAAAGGCAGGCAGGCTGTGCTGGCGCACGGGAAGGCAAACAAACCCTGTGGCTTTTCTGACTTGTTTTTTTAGGGAGCTTTAAGAAAGTGTTTGCAGTCACTGGGAACAAATTCCTAGAAATGAGAAGCTGTTATTATTCCTAACGTAATGCCTTTGTGGGACAGGCCCTGCAGAGCAGAACTGCTCTCAGCCTGAGCTGGTGGAGCCTTGCCCCTCTCCTGCTGCAGAGCCCAGCGCTCCTCCATGGGCACCACAAAAAGGGAAGCACCACATCTCCAAAGCAGAGGATTAATTAATAAGCCTAATGAGGGGCTGGCTGAGGAGGGGTTCAGTCCCATTTAGCCAGGCAGGCTGTCAGTGCCTGAACAGAGCAGCAAACACTTTAAAATACATTATTTCAGGCATTTTCCCATTAATGTGAGAGGGAAGGTGCTGGGCTGTGGTTCATGGCCCAAGGCACTGAGCAGGGCTCATCTGGAGCCACAGCATGGTGGATATCACCCCAAAACCCAAACCACTGTCTCACTAGGGAAAAGACAAGCAGGCTGTTCATTGGAAAGGAGGAGGGGGTTAAAACCTTGCCTGTTAAAATGCAGCGCTAAAATCTCAGTTAAAAAATGACAAAGTCGGGAAAAGCAAACGTTTAAAGTTGCAAAACCAACACGGCACATCCTGTTTGTTTTACAGCCACATGGCACATCCTGCATGTTTTATGGTTTACATTTTACAGCATAAACAGTCATATATTAAGCTGCAGAGTTAACCAAGAGGAAAACACTGAGTGAAAAAGTGCCACGTGCAAAGCCAGCACCTCGGGATGGCTGTGGCAGCCAAACGGTGGCAGGGGTGGCTCTGTGGCACTGTCACTGAGAGCCCTGACACAGGGGTGGCTCTGTGGCACTGTCATGAGAGAGCCCTGACACAGGGGTGGCTCTGTGGCACTGTCATGAGAGAGCCCTGACACAGGGGTGGCTCTGTGGCACTGTCACTGAGAGCCCTGACACAGGGGTGGCTCTGTGGCACTGTCACTGAGAGCCCTGACACAGGGGTGGCTCTGTGGCACTGTCACTGGCAGAACCCTGACACAGGGGTGGCTCTGTGGCACTGTCACTGGCAGAACCCTGCCACAGTTGTTTCATTTCATTTCCGTGGTGCTTCCCCCCTTGAGGGGAGCAGGGATGGGCTGTGATTAATGACAGCAGCATTAAAGGTGCCGGGGAGCCTTTGAAGCTCACACATGTCTCATGGGGTCAGTAGGGTGGGGAGGGGGTCAGGGCCCAGCACGGGGCTGGGTTATCACCGAGTCCCTGCCAGGGCCCAGCTTTTGGAGGCTCAAAATCCACAAAAAATCACAAACACTGGCAAAAATTCTGGATTTTAGCAGTGTTTTAAGCTGGTGGGGTCGTCCTGCCTCTGGAGTCAGGAGCTGCAGCTGATTTAGCCATAATCACACTTTCTGGACAGCTTTGGGAGGCATTGGGACACTGACTCCAAATAAAAAGCTGCTCTTTAGAGGCTCAATGCACAATCATTTTAAGCAAGACAGATACATCCCTTCCCACTCTGCACCCTTCTCACAGCCTCCCTTGCCCTCCAAACTGCTGCTGCTTAAAACACCATCAGGTTAAAACCCACATGTGATGACACAAATTAGATTCTCTTACCTTTGGTACAAGGAGGAGCTGATGGCACTAAACCTAAAAGGATTTTAAACTCTCTCTTCCCTTCGTCTCACCAAGGATGGTTTATTTTTACATGACTTCCAGCTCAAATTGTGCAAACCAGACAGGTCTGAGTTTTTATATGCAGTATCTGAGCACTCACTCTCCTGACAGGCTGCCAGGGCCCTTGCTCTGAGTTATTAAATGCAGTGGGGCAGATAACTGTGTGCTCCCCACCTCTCCCCAATACACATGAATCAAGATTTTCCAAATAAAATACTTGATCTTTTTTAGGGCTGCCAAAGCCAGTTGGAAAATCAGGAGTTTATGCAACAGCTTCTGTGAGCTGCATGTACCACGTGCCAGGCTGAAAATCCCACAGCACTGCCTGGAAAGATCCTGGGCAGAAAAGAAAACCTCAGTGGGATCCAGCAGGACACAACTGAGCCAGTCATGGCTGCATTTCCAAGAGCAGGGGAAGCACACAGACCCTCTCCCTTTGCTTTAAACACTCCCCCAAAGCACAAAATAATGTTATTCCTTATTATTAAATTAATGATTATCAAATTAATGATTATTGTTGTATTCCACCCGGCATCCCAGACACAAACCCAGCATTTTGAGCCCACCTCCACCCGGAGCCCTTGCAGAATGTCTCTCTTACGTGTCCAAAGGGATCCAGGTGGTTGTTGGTGAGTTTGAGCTTCTGGAAGGACACCAGCTGCCTCATCCAGTGGGCTCCCGTGGCCGGGGAGTCGGGGTGCACGTACAGCCTGCCCGGCATGGCCGGCTCGGCCTTCCCAGCCACCATCCTGGCAACAGAGGGGACACATGGCATCACCCTGGCACCTGGAACTGCTTTTGGTCCTTGGGCTCATCCCAGCAACCCTCCTGCCCGCCCTGGGGGGATGCACTGGGACAGGGGGACGCAGGGAGGCTCCTGCTTTGGGATCCCTGTTTCAGCATCACAGGCTGGCAGCGACGCCATCCCTGCTCCCATGTGGGATTTCCTTGGGGCAGTGTCCTCACGTGGGCATTGTGGAGACTCTTTTGAGGAGGAAAACTTTTCTGGGTTTTTGGAAATCTTCAAAGAGCCTTCTGCAAAGGGAGATGGCAGAAAGTACCTGTGGGCAGGAGTGGAACTGGTGTGGCTGCACCTTCACAGCTCCCACAGCCTGTCCCAGTGGGAAGGGGCTGCTCCCCACTCTGGCCCAGCTCCCCCTGCCCCACAGCACCACCAACCCTCATGGACACAAGGCCCAGCCATGAGACATCATTCAATGGCAACGCCCTTGGTACTCCACATTGTTCTCCTCTTATAAAACCCCAATAAAAGCAATATTACCAAAAACAACAGAAACTTTCCAGCAGCAATAAAAGGAAAAGGGGAAACAGCTCTAGGGCTGGCAAAAACTAAATTAAACAGACTTAAGGACTATCCATCATCTCGTGTTTAATGTCTGAAACACACAAAGTGGCCACCGTGGTGCAGAGACCCTCAGTCCACTCCTCTTACCCAGCGGCATTCCGGGACAAAAGCTCACGGAAAAGGGATTTTTTTTTTTAACTGGAGCAGCCCTAATGGGCAAGTAAATAATTTCTGCTTTCTGGGATGTCACTGGGCTCGTTCCCTGTGAAATTTTCCATTGCTTTTCAGCAGGCAGCAGCCAGGGGAAGGGTTTGGGGAAACCACAGCGAATAGTGGCAGTGAGGGAGGCTGCCGGGCATTTTGTGGGGGGAAATCAAAAGAGAAAACAACACGTTTCCTTTGTCAGAGAGTAAAAATCCCAGCTGCCTCTCGGGTAAGTAACTCTGCTGGGAAAGGCACAGGGAAAGGAAGAATAACAGAAGAGAATCAGGGCTCTGAGTGAACCACCCCATATTTTGCTTTATAGCTGCTCTCCTAAAAGCAAAATATTACTATAGAAGAAAGGAATTTAAAACTTTTCTCGAGTCACACAAAGACCTAATTTTGAGGGCCAAAATGGACCATTAGGTCATCCTGTCCAGCCTCTGGTACAAGGCAGGCTGTGGCTTTACCCTCCTACAACTGCACACAGCCAGATAACCCGTGCTTGGCCTAAAGCATCTTCTCCAGGAAAACTCCCCAGCCTAGAACACTTTGGGATGGACAAGTCACCACCCCAGCAGCACTTTTTTTCCAGCAGTTAACCACCCAGCCTATTAACAATATTTCATTTTATATTTGTCTGGTTTAAACTTCCAGCCCTGGCTCTTGTGTCCATCACTGCTCCACCAAAGAGAGCTCTGGGATGTTGGCAGCCCTCCTGTGGGAAGGTGTTTCTGTTGGTTTCTAAGTTTGCACAACAAATGGTTGATCCAATTGCAAATTTCTTATGGAAAAGCAGGCAAACAGAAGTGTTGTCTTACCATTTGTTGTCACAGAATTTGTAGCGGTGGTCGTCGGCCGGGACGATGTCGATCAACAAAATGTATTTGGTCTTGGGGTTCATTCCAGTCACTTTGACCTTGTAACTGGGGAACATCCTCCTTAGGGAAAGCAGAGGGTCACCACGTTAGTGAGGGGTGCAAGCACTGGAACTGATGGAAACTTGGAGCAGCAGCCCAAAAAGCAGATCCACCATCAGAGGGATTCATGCAAGGACATTGTTGGTTCTTGTTCATACCTGAATTAAACTCTCTCTTTCCAGAGCGTGTGCCAGTGCAGAAGTGGGCACAAATTTTGATAAGGGTTTAGGGAAGGGGGCTGTGGGCCAGTGCCAGGAAAAGGAGGGTGCAGAGAGAGATACAGGGGGGTCAACACATCCCTGTTTGTGGGAGGCCTGGACAAGGAGCCCTCATTTCTACAGGAGGCTCTGCCTGGCTTATGGCAGCACCAAAATTGCAGATTTCTTGCTGCTGTGGAAGTGTTTGAAAAGTCTGGAGACATGACTGCCTTTCAGAGGAAACAGAGCACAGGCTTTGTCATCCAAATGATCCCAATATCCACCAGGTCCCACCACTCCTCCTGTGTTCCCTCCAACAAATAGAACTGAGGATCTGCAAAGCCTGGGGGAAACAAAGGGTTAAACCCTGAGGTGGTGCAGACAGGCTCCTCTGGCATTCCCAGATTTCCCAGATTCACAGCACACCCCTTAAACCTTGCTGGAGCCTGGCAGAGCTTCCCAGCAAAATGTGCCTGTCCCACTGGCTCCAGCAGCCAACACCAAACTAGAGCATCCCATAAACCAGTGCATCACAGAGAACATCGACATGCCTTACAGTTCTAAAGACTCTTTGTGATATTAAATGATACTTTTTTATAAAGCTATTGCTGTGAAAACAGCCGATTCCATCCCAGTCCAGCCCTGCAATCCAAAGGAGAGGGCCCTAATGGATACTGACACTGCCATGGGCTTCCCAATCCCCTGAGGCCGCATCAGCAGCCAGGATTTGCAGGATTAGGCACTTCACATCCTCAGAATAACTGTTTTCTTGGCTCCATCTTCCCCACCTCCTCCTCATCCAGTAAAAACACCCGAGTCAATAGAGCAAACTGGCTCACCACAGCCCTCCAGCCAGGACACAAAGTTCTCCTTCCACAGGGGATGGAGGATGAGAATTGCCACATCCTGGCCTCGTTCGAATTGCGTGAATTAAGATGGGCCCAAATCCTGATGTCATTTCTCCATCAGACATCAAGGCCACTCTGTCCCCCACTTTTATCCCTCTTTTCCTGAGCTGGTCCAAGTCTGCAGCACCATTTTGTCGCTACTTGGGGAGAAGGCAACAAAATGGGCCCTGTTCAAAATCCTTTCAATTGACTCTTTTAACCGCCCTGCATAAATTCCAGATGTTTACCATGTAATTAGCCTGGACTAAAAAGGGGTGGTTTAGCAATGTCCCTCTTTGATTTTCATTCATAAACTCTGCACTCCTCTTAACCTTGTCCTCCTACAGGTAAGCACCTGGGTAAATACAGTAGGACATTTCAATTTGTGAATACACAGCCCAATTCACACATCGAAAAAAATTGTATAAGGAATCCAATCTGAATGCCAAGATTTTTTTTTATTAGGCCTTAAAATGGCATTTTAAAATGAAACAAAAAAGAAAAAAAAAAGAAAATTACAAAAAGAGGATAAAAATATTTAAAAACATAAATGAAATGAACACAATTTGACAGTATCATACCTGCACTGGGAATTTTTATAACATTGAGCTTCTGAATTTCTTTTTCCCTCAATCATTTCATTTACTGTAGAACATCCAAGCTGCTAAAGTAGCTGAACTGATATATTGTAAATGTTAAGTGCTTTTTTAATGGCATTTAAAATTAAGCTTCAGCATATGGAGTTCATATAGCATGGACATGCCTGAGTTTATAATGTTCTTTAGTATAGCCCTCTAAAATAAATACAAAGAGCCAAAGTACTACTATAATATATACAGCTGAAATTCTTTAAGGATAACAAATGGGGACTCACATCTGATTGAAGGTGTTGCTTAACTTGCAAACCACTCACTATCTCGCAGTGGTAGCATTGTGCTCAGCAGTCCACAGACACAGCTACAACCAAGTTTGCCAACTCTCCACATTCTTTTCCAGGAAAACATGGGTAGATTTTAGTAATTTGGCTGTGCATGGACATTTCATCATTATTATTAGCTGCTGCATTTTGGCCTTAAAGAAAAAATATGCGACTAATGTGCTGTCCAGGGACTTGTCAGTTTAATTTTCTTAATGAAAACATATTTCTCAACCCCTTGGCAGAGGCTCGTTTAGTAAATATCTCTGCAATATGATACAAACATGGGTTGTGCATCTCTGATGGGAAGGCATGACAAACCCGAGAGCTGGGGCCAAGGAAATGCAGTCATAGAGATTGAATTAAAATGAAAAAAAGAAAGCAAGAGACAGCACCTAACATCATGTCCTGGCCCTTATTAAAAGTCCCATTTTTAAGAAGGGAGCTGAACCCCCCGGTGGAGCTGCACCAGCCCTGCTACAGTGGCTCTATAGAGCTCCCTGGCAGGCCTGGGAAGGGGCCAGAAACCTGCCTGCTTCCCCAGATTTACTACAGGTCAGTGGAGCTCCTCAGAGGCACGAGGAGCTGCAGCTCGGCAGCAGCTTTGCCCACGCAGCCCCTCCGGCAGGCCGGGGCAGGCAGAGCCCGGCGGATGGGCGGCTCCCGGGGATGCTCCGCTCGCCCAGCTCCCGCACAATGGGCTGTTTCATCATCCCTTGCTCGGGGACCGGCGGAGGCACAAGAAGCACCCAGTGCTGCAATAAAACTTGCCAAAGCCTTGCCAAGCTCTGGGAAAGCTCAGCCTGGTTTTGGTGGGAGGTCTGAAGCAAGAGCCGGGCAGATCTCTGTTTTATCCACCCTCCTTCCCACACGGCTCCAAACCGGGCCAGAGCATTGCTGTGCAGAAACTGGGGACAAAAACTGGGAATTTGGGGCTTCTGGTGAGTGTGTGCAAGCAGGTGACACCTGATGCTCAGGGCACCCCCTGTGCCAAGGGCAGCTGCAGCCCTGCCTGGGCAAACAGGACTCAGTGAGGTTCAGTGATGGGCACGAGTGCAGCACAGCAACACTCAAGTCTCCGGTGAAGTTTGAGCCACCAGCACTCAGGAGATTCATTGCAGCAATTCCTGGCCCCATCACCTTTTGCTCAGACCCAAAACCTGTTTGGACACAGTACCCACGGGCTGCAGCAAATGCCCTCGATGTGCCAATGACAACACCATCCCTGGAGTGGGGATGTCCAGCACTGGACCAATTTCCTTCCAATTTACACTCTTTTTTTTGAAATCCACACCGGGTGTGTGTCCAGCCCAGCACACGCCTCAGGTGGAGGCAGCAGGGCCACTCAGGGAGCAGGGCCCAGCAGCAGCCCCACAGCTGCCCTGCCCACCCAGGGACCAGCCACGAGCCCTGGAGCACCCAGGGATGCACAAGGGACTCAGCACGAGCAGCCAAGCACCAGCCCCAACAGCCTCCTCTGCAAAACACCAAAATTGACAGGACTCCAGTTTTAGGCACATTCAAACCCATTTCTCCCTCCCTCCAGCTCCAGCCAGAGCAGAAGGGACCATCCAGGCTCCTCAGCCCTATCCTGAGGGTCTCCTGCTGGGTTTAGTGGCTCTGTCAGGCACATTGCTGTCCCACCCCTGCACTGGGACAAAGGGACAAAGTGCTGCTGTGCCATGGCAGCAGCTCTCATTGCCCTTCACAAGGCAACACTTAAATCAGATTTTATGTTCACAAAAGAAAGGCACCCTCAAAGAAAGCAATCATGGGGGAAAGGCTGTGGTGCCTCCTGCGTGAGCAGGACACCCCCTGTGGCATTAAAACCCCACAGTCACTGAGTGATGCCCAGGGGAGGGCAGAGGGGCTGAGCCTGGCACTGGGACCGTGGGCAGTGGGAGCAGGGCTGGCACCACCAGAGCTTGGCACCACACTGCCACAGCCTCAGCTAAACCCTTCCCTGCAGATGAAATGTAGCAAAAACAGTAAAAGCCAGGAAAATAAACAAGCAGCACAATTCCACAGGCCTCCCAAGCTTCAAAGATGATGTGCTAGTGAATTATTTGTTCTGATAATGAAGCAGTCACTGCTTAGCTAAGTTTATGCTAGGCACATTTTATCTCTACATGATATTCACAAATTGTTTTAAAATGAACTGTTAGAATAAGCATCTCTTGTTTATTTATTTATACTATTACTATCCAATCCCCTTAACTGTGGAGCAGTTGCTGACATGGAGCCAAAGCTTCTATTATTGTTCAAACAAAGTTTAATTGATGTGTAATTGGCTGGTTGGGTTGGAAGTGAGAGATAAGAGAAAAGCTTTGCTTTTCTTTGGGGCAGCAGTTCCCAGCCTCTCAGGCTCTCCAGCCTTGGCCTCTCTGTGGGCATCTCACGTGTGTTTCAATGCCCAGATGAGCAGGTCTGGTTGATCCTGGAGGGATGGGTGGCTGAAAGTCTCCCATGTCCAGCAAAATCTTATTTTTTGGGCTGGGGATGGCAAACCAGAAAAGTGGAATCAGAGCTGAGTGAAGAGCTCAGACACTCACCTGAACAATGACTGTGCTGTGCCACAGTGCACATCAGCAACAAACCCTCACTGCCCTCCTGCTCACCAGGATGGAATCTGACCTTCACTTAGATGCCAACACCATTCCTGATGTCCCTGTGGGTGCATTGGCTGGGAGGGGATGTCTCTGACCAGCACAGGGCAAGCAGGGAATTCAAACAGTATTTCCATAGAGAAAACTGCACAGAACCAGGACACCTGAGCAACCCAAGCCATGCCTCACCAAAGGCTGCCAGTGCTCTCTGAAACCCATGGATTTATGAGGATTGGTACTCACTGCACGTCCCTGAGGTGTGAATGGTCCTTCAGATACCACTGAGTGCTTGCTTCTGTCTTTTCAAGGGGATAAAAACATCCTCAAGCACTTCAGCAGCTCAGCAGCTGAAATTCTACTTTTTAAGACAATAAGACAAAGATTTCAAAAGACAGAGAGAGATTTTACAATCCTTGCTTTTGGGATGGTCAAGTAAAGCAGTGACTGGAGTTTTGGAACTCCGGTGCTGTGGTGAAAGGTTGTTTTCTGATCCTCAGGTTGTGAAAGGATCAGAAAACAACTGCTCACTCAACATCTTGGCTAACAAACCATGTCATGGCTGAGCAAGCACCTCCTCAGAACCTGCTGGGCATGCTGAGATGCCTCCAGCAATGCTTCCAGAACACCAAGGCAGGTGAACACCTGCATCCCTGAGAACGACTCACGTGGCCCCAAATTCCTCCTGAGACTTGGCCATGGCTGCTTGAGGATGTTCTCCTTGTCTTCACTGTTAGAAGGGAAAAGAATGGTGTGCAGAGCCTCCAAGAACTATGTCTCCATTCTGATGACCTTTCTTCATTTTTTTCCAATTTCCCTTCTTTCGACAAGTATTTCTTCCGCTGACTTAACGCATCTTTAAAAAGAATATTCTCCAGGGCAGATTAAAACAAATTTGGGGATGTCAGCTGTTTCTTTTAGCCTTTTAAATGGCATTTCCTTTTTGATAGATTCTTGCTTTCAGAAAATACTTTAAAGAGATCAAAGAGTTTTTCAACAGGGTCCCATTTTCCCAGTGTATCCTAAGCCTCAGTCCCTTATTTCTCTTATCACCCACGCCACTCCGTTATGACGCTCTGTATACAAAGTAAGAGCAGTTAACTTTGAAGTGCTGGATTAGCCCATGCCAGATCCTTGCCTCAGAATAACAAACAATACAGGTTCAACAGGAGTTCTCATCAGTAGTTCATTTTTCAGCCCCAAATTCACTGTCACTAACACAAGCAACATTGAACTCTCAGTCTATGGGCAGATAGCAGAGATTTATCTGGTGGCAGGACCATGACCTAGTGATGAGAAGGTCAGACAGTTAAGGGATTTTTATATTTTGGAATGGCGAGGTTGTATTTTTTCCTTCTGGCTAGCACATCTCATTTTTAAATAAAACATTGTTTCTCACATACTTGAGAACTTGGTGAGCTGGATGGCTGCTTTCATGGTCTAGAAACATTTCCTTTCTTTGCCCCATGGTGACTCCAGGCACGGGCAGGCTCCTGGCCATGGGCTGCTTCTCTGGGCTTTCATTTTGCTGCAACTCAACTTGAGCAGAGAAAGTCCCAACGTGCAGGAGGATGGGAGAGGTGGTGCCAGCAGCACAGCACAAAGGTACCTCAGAGAGAACCTGGTCACCAACAGCATTTCAGGGCAGGTTTGCTCCCTGTCCAGCCCAGCTGCCTGGCCATGGGCTGAGGGAGGAGCTGAGGCAGCCTTGGCACTGCTGGAGCCACAGCCCCGGTGTCCAGGAGCCTCTGGGGCAGCAGCAGAGCCCCAGCAATGGTTGGGACCTTCCCCAGCTGATCTGGGCTTGACCAAAGCCTCCCCTCACTGTGCCACAGCTCCAGCACAAGGACAAGCAGGGAAAGCTTTGGGAACACCCTTAGATGTGAGCATCCCATGTCTTTAAACAGCAGGGATGAAGAGAGAAGTGGATCAGGAACCAGACTCCCATCCCTGCCCTCCTCGGCGTGCACAAGCTCTGTCTCCCTTGCCAAAGCTGTCTGACAGCTTCAGCGGCACAGCCAAGAGCCATTGGAGTTCACTCCTGCTTTTTCTCTAAAAGCAGGAGTTTGCCTGAACAGGATAATTCCAGGACCCCAAATTTAGGAGCAAGCAGATCAAACATTCCTCAAATATCTATTTTATTTCTATGTTTTATATTGACGGTTCACATTCCTTCGCTGATCTCGGATATTAAGGTTTGCTTTTGAATCAAAAAACATCAGTAGAAATTCTTGTAACTGCCTCAAAAGATTCTGGACAAATATTTCCCTTTAATTGTAATGAGAACTGGGCATCCATATGCCCTACAGAGCCATGGAAAATTTAACTTTTAAAGGATTATTCACACAGGAAAGCTGCACCAGCTTAGCCAAAGCATTTATACTTCTTCAGACCTTGATGTCCTAAAAACTAGTTTTATTTTGGTTTACTAAAGTTGATTGGGAACAGATTTTTTTAAAAAAAAAAACTGAAATAAGCCACTTTTAAAATGAAACCTGAACATCTAGAGGGGATTTGGGTCTTTTCCGCACGTGCAAGACGCTTTATCAATTCTATTTTTTTCCTCTGCAGCATTTTCCTACATATACTTCTTAAAACCTGCTACCATAGAGGCCAAAGCTGGCTTTGTACCTGTGCACACCCTGCACTCCAGCCAAAACTCAAATTCAGTATCTCGAGCCTCCTGTTTCACCTCAGGGGCAGTTCTGCTGCCACAGAGAAATGACACATTATTTTCTCTTCAGGAGCTGCTCACAAAAACTTGACCAGACACCCTATGAACTGGCATTTTTTACTGATGAAACAGAAACTTTATCAAATTGTTTATCCTTGGCAATACCTGGATAGAAATCACAATGCTGCAAAGACTAGCACCTTGGGAAAAAACCCTAGGGAAGAGCTAAATAAATAATCTAACAGAAAGAAGAAATCCTGAGCCAGGAAAGCTGCGGAAGCAAAGATGAACTTCCAGCAGAAATAAAGCCTGAAAGATGAGATTTCACAAAGAATGGTTTGCCACGAGCTACAAAAGAATCTACAATTGTTCAGTCAAATAATAGCACATAAAAGTGAGAGGAAGAAATCGAAAAGCCAGATTTATAACGAAATCCCTCATTTGCTTTCTGCTTTCCCCACCCCTCGCACAATTTCACAAGTGTGGAATTCCTGAGATCCC